>NW_006921817.1:4070150-4102899 GCF_000298275.1 Orycteropus afer afer | reverse complement strand
AGGGATTGTGGGGCTGGCGCAGGATCGGGCAGTGTTTCGTTCTGCTGTGCATGGGGTCGCTATGAGTCGGAAACGACTCGACAGCACTTAACAACAACAACAACAACCTGCTTTGACTGACACCTCCAGAAAAATTTTAGCTAATAGTGAAAACAGAAAGCATACTTAACTTTTTCATATATTAGTAGAAAAGTCTTTAGTTTTCTTTATTTATAATGCTGGCTTTAGGACAAAACTTAAGAGATGCTTCGTCAACTCCTGTATGTAAATATTTTATCAGAAATAATTGTTGGATTTGTCAGAGGACCTTCAACATCTATTTAAAAATTATACTTTTTCCTTTAATCTATCAATATGGTATATGATGCACATTGTTAATTCATAACCAACCTTGTAATACTTAAATAAATCCTACTTGATTATGTATTGTTATCATCTTAATGTGATGATGAATTCTGCTTGATGAAATTATATTTAGGATCTTTGCCCTGATGTTCATAAGTAATATTTTTTCTGCAATTATTTATTTATTTTTTTCTGGCTGTGCCATCTTTATCTGAGTTAGAAATCCATGTGATATTGAGTTAAAAGGAATTTGAGAATTCTTCAGTTTTCACACTTGGAGAAATTTAAGTAGTCTTAACTAAAAAAAAAAAAAAAAAAAATTCACTGCCACAGTGTTGGATCTGACTCATAGTGACCCCTCGTGGTTTTCCAAGGCTGTATCAGTATGGAAGTAGATTGCCCAACCTTTCTTCCAAGGAGTGGCTCGTGGGTTATTTTTTGAAATCTGTGTAAAATTCCCATGCACAATCATTTAGATCTGGTGCATTTTACCTCGAGGCAGTACTTAATAACTATTTTGTTGGTCTATTAAAGATTTCTATCTCTAATTAGTTAAATTTTCATAAACTCTATTTTTCTAGGAAACTATATATTTCATCTAAATTTTCAAATTTATTTAAATATAGATCTTCAGATTAGTCTAATTTTTAAAAAAAATGTTTTAATAGTTATTTCCTTCTTGTCATATCAAATTTTGTATTTTTGAACCAACTAGTGTGTTTTTTATCATCTGTTTAGACTGTGCAATATTTTTTCTATATTGTTAATTTTTCCAGAGCCAGAATTTTTACATTACAATTGAAGCTAATATGCTTCTGTTCTCTGTTTTATTAATTTCTACTTTTATCCTTTTTATGGCCATTTGTGATTTTCTTTGGTTTATCTCTTGTTCTGTTTTTCATTTTTCAGTTGGAAATTGAATTAATTAATTTGAATTCTTTCATTTTAATTACTAGATATGTTTGTTATACATGTCATTATTGAGACAATTGATGAAATAGGAAAGGTTGTAGATTATACAATATTACTATAACAATATTAGTTTTCTAATCTTGATAATTACTCTATACTTAGAAAGAATATGTCATTATTCTTGGTAAATATACACCAAAGTATTTATGAGTAAGTCTGAAACTTATTATGAAAATCTCAAGAAAAAAATATTACCATATATAAACATATGCAGATCAAAGTGAACAAGCTAATTAACCTGAATGTTAACAACTGAAGAATCAGCAGGGCTGGTTTTATGGGAGTTCCTTGATGTTATCACAATGTTCCTTTGAGTATGAAACTATTTCAAAATAAAATATTATAAAACACAAGTGATAATTTATATATAAATAGAAACACATAGTTCAAAAATCCTTTAGGTCAAGTGCAAACTTGTGTAGTACTTAATCAATTAAACTTAACCAACACTGATATGATGGTAAATGTACATTAGTCTGTTATGTCCCAGAAAATATAACAAAAGAATATTTTTTCCATTGCCACAGTATAATTGGACAACCAATTTAGTGAGAGACTAAAGCAGGTATGTAACTTATTATAATAAGAAATAGATAAGAGAGCAATGGTTTGTGACATTGAAGAAAAGACAAATTAAAACCAGAACTTAATTTAAAGAAGAATATCTATGGCTTTGGTCATAAGAGACTTAGGTGATGATGTTGTTGTTGTTGTTGTTGTTGTTATGTGCCGTCAAGTTGGACCCGACTCATAGCGACCCCTCTTTGGGTTTCCGAGGCAGTATCACTATGGAAGTAGATTGTCCAACCTTCCTTCTGAGGAGTGGCTGGTGGGTTTGAACCACTAGCCTTCTGGTTAGCAGTCAAGTGCCTTAGACACTATGCTACCTTAGCTCCCAAGTGGTGATCAATAAGCTACAAATGTGGAATATGGAAATTTCCAAATAATATCATTAATATCAAATGCAAGTTAAATTTTGTTGAAGATAAGTGAAAAATGGTTGCAGCAATATTTTGACAGAGAACTTCAAGAAATTCAAGCTAGATTCTGAAGAGGACTTAGAATGAGGGATATCATTGTTGATGTCTGATGGATCTTTGCTGAAAGCAAAGAATACCAGAAATTTGTTTACTTGTGTTCTATTGACTATGTGAAGGCATTCAACTCTGTTGATCACAACAAGTTATGAATAACACTGCAAAGAATTGGAATTCAAAAACATTTAATTGTGCTAATGAGGAAAACTGTCCCAAGAAGCTGTTATTCAAACAAGACAAAGGGATACTGCATGGTTTAAGATCAGGAAAGGTGTGCATCTGGGTTGTATCCTTTCATCATACTTACTCAACTTGTATGCTGAACAAATAATCTGAGAAGCTTTACAACCTGAAGAATGCAGCATTAAGATTAGAAGAAGACTCATTAACCTGTGATACGCAGATGACACAACACTGCTTGCTGAAAGTGAAGATAACTTGAAGCACTACTTACTGATGAATATCAAAGACTACAGTCTTTATGTATGGCTTACATCTCCATATAAAGAAAACAAATTTCCCACAACTGGACCAATAAGCAGCATCACGATAAATGGAGAAAACATTAATGTTGTCAGGGATTTCATTTAAATTAGATCCTCAATCAACATCTATGGAAGCAGCATCAAGAATCACACATCATATTGCACTGGGTAAATCTGCTGCAGAATACATCTTTAAAGTGGTGGGAATCAAAGATGTCATTTTAAGACTAAGGTATTCCTGACCAAAGCCATTGTATGTATTTTCAGTCACTTCATATGCATGTGCAAAATATTGCTGCAACCATTTTTCAATTATCTTCAGCAAAATTTAAATTGCATTTGATATTAATGATATTATTTGTCAATTTCCATATTCCATACTTGTAGCTTACTGATCACCACTTAAGTCTTTTATAACCAAGGACCAAAGAATAGTTGATGCCTTTGAATTATGGTGTTGGCAATAAATACTGAAAATACCATTGACTGCCAGAAGAAGGAATAAATCTGTCCTGGAAGAAGTGCAGATGGCATGCTCCTTAGAAGCGAGAATGACCCAACTTTGTATCACCTATTTTGGTGTCAGAAAAGACCAGTTTCTGGAGAAGGCTATAATGCTGGGTAAAGTACAGAGTCAGCAAAAAAGGGGAAGATCATCAATGAGGTGGCTTGACTCAGTGGCTACAGCAATGGGCTCAAGCAAAGCAAGGATTGGAAGCATGGCCCAGGACTGGATAGTGTTTTGATCTGTTGTATATAGGGTCACTGTGGTGTAGTAAGTTACCTGGTATGGCTTTTCTAGACATAACTCTTTGTAAACTCCATGGTGGAATTTTCCATGAGCAACTGAGGAGCTCCTGATTGTTAAAGTTACTCAGCTGGGTATTTCTGTTGAGAGTGGCACAAAGCAATGTTCTGGGAAGTTCACTTTCTCTCAGGTGCTTAGAATTCTGATGTTATGATTGGTTAGTATGGCCACTCTTACAGGCTCAAAAGGATCCCTCCTAGAGGCAGAAGGAGTCTCTCTGACTGCTGGCTGAGAAAGACATGCTACTGAGAGAAACGTGCTCCTGAGAGACATGTGCTGCTGAGAGACACCAAGAGACATGCATTGCTGAGAGACAGACACCAAGAGACACACACTGTTGGGAGAGAGACTGAGAGAGACTGTTGGCTGAGAGAGACTGAGCATGTTCCTGAACTTGAATTGTAGCCTGATGCTTCCCTAACAAACCCTATAATCTGTGAGTTCTGTGTGGCCACTGCAGTGAATTATTGAACCCAGCAGAAAGGTGGTGGGTGCTGCTGTGGGAGGAAAAATTGGTGTCAGTGTTGATGAAAGGGCTGGAAGGAAGCAGCATGTCTGACCTCAGAGGAATAGTCCTTGGGCTATTGATGGTGATTCTGTCTTCCTCTTGTGGGGTTAGAAGAGGTCAGAAGGTGCAGCCTCACTGTTCCTTTTGGCAGTCACTATGAGTGAGAGCTGACTCAACAGCACCTTACAACATGCTCCAAAATACCTTCAATTTTAGAATCTTTAGGATCTTTATGAAACCTAAAACTATAAAACTCATCAAAGAAAAATTAAGGACAATGTTAGGGCCTCTAATACATGGCGTAAATGCACTATAAAATATTAAAAATACACAAACACCAGAAGTCAAACTATATGACTGGGATCTCCTAAAAATTAGATATTTATAAGCATCAAAATATTTCACCAAATGAGTAAAAAGAGAATCCACTGACTGGGAAAAAAGAAAAAATGGCAATGACATATTGGACAAGGGGCTAATCTCCAAAATTTATAGACAGCTTCAATACCTTAACAACAAAAAGACAAATAATTCAATTAAAATAAAATAGGCAGATAACATGAAAAGATTCTTCATCAGTGAAGACATTCAGACAGCTAACAAACACCTGAAGAAATGCTCACTATCATTAGCCCTTAGAGAGATGCAAATCAAAATGAGATATTCTCTCACCCCAGTACCAATAGCAAAATTAAAAAAAAAAAAAAAAAGAAAGAAATGAATAAAAGCAGAAAACAACAAATGCTGGCAAGTGTGTGGAGAGACTGAAACCCTCATATACTGTTGGTGTGACTGTAAAATGGTGAAACCTGTGTGGAAAACAATTTAAAACAAAAAACTAAATTCACTGCTGTCGAGTTGATTCTGACTCATAGCAACCCCTCCTTGGATTTCCCAGGCTATCTAAGGAAATAGATTGCCAAGTCTTCCTTCTGAGGAGTGGTTGGTGGGTTTGAACCACCAGCCTTCTGGTTAACAGTCAAATACCTTAGTATAGTTCTCCCTTAAAAAGCTGGACATAGAAATATCATATGATCCAGCTATCCCACTACTAGTTATATATCCTAGAGAAATATGAGCCACGACATGAGCAGATACATTCACAGCCATGTTCATCACAGCACTGTATAAAATAGCAAAAAATGGAAACAGCTTAAATGCCCATCAACAGATGAATGGATCCACACACTTTGGTTATATTCACAATGGAATATGTATGACATTATAGAGCAACAATGAATCTGTGAAACAACTCATAGCACTGATGAATCTAAAGGATATTATACTGCATAACATTAGTCAATCACAAAACAATAAATATTGTATGAGACCACTATTTTACAAAGTTAAGACAAGGGTTTCACACAGAAAGAAATAGTCTTTAATGGTTACCAGGATGAGGGTAAGGGACAATAAACCACTAACTACAGGTAAACACATTTAAGTTGGGTGAAGGGGAAGTTTTATTTCATATATATATACATGCAATAAAAATATAGCAGTTTAGCCCTACTGGAACAGAAATAATACTAGACATCTTGCCCTCTGATATTATTTGTAGATTTGTCCTTTAGCTGTCATGCAAAGTAGAATATTGTAGGATCTTATGGGACAAAGTAAGATCTCTGGGTCTGGTCTTATAGCTTCACATCTTCCCAATGTTCCTGAATCTGTCCTGAATACTCTCCATATTCTCCACTACTCTTTCTGGATTCAAATATATTTCTAATGAGAACTTCACTATCACATTCAGAATAATGTGGCTCTATCTATTCTTTCTCTGGTAGCATAGTGCCTAAGGCACTTGACTGCTAACCAGAAGGCTGGCAGTTCAAACCCACCAGCCACTCCTCGGAAGGAAGTTTGGTCAACCCTACTTCCATAGTGATACTGCCTCGGAAACCCAAGGAGGGATCACTATGAGTTGGGGCCGACTTGACGGCAAATAACAACAACAACAACATCTATTCTTTCTAGAAAAATCAAAACAAAACAAAAAAGAACTTCAAATTTATTTTAATATCATATCAGAAAAACAAGTTTAGTTTTTATAAAAATAATAATAAGGTGACATATTTTTCAAAAATAATTTTTATAAAGACAATTCTATACTTTTTACAAATCCCAAGCATATCAACAAATTGAGAAAGTATTATACATTGCAACATAGTTAAAAATATAAAAAGGGAAATTATCAGATATCAAACAGTTTTACTCAGAGGATCACAATATTGTGAATTTATATAACAAACCTGATCCTGAACAGCTTTTTTACAGACAAATAAAAAATAACAAATCAGGTAATTTTTAGGATTAATTAAAACAAGTTACTTTCTCTGCCCTCCTCACTGGAATGCACATGTGTAAAGATAGGGTCAAGTCCATGTTTCTTACTGTGTATTCTGAGCCTAACATAGTGACTTACACACAGTAAGTATTCAATAAACATTAATTAAATAAACTGACATTATTTTAGAAGTAGCCTTAATAAACAATTAAAATCATATTTTTTCCCATGAGAGTAAAAATAAAAGAGCATGACTAACGTTTTATATTCATAACTAATGGTAAGGATTTAATTCTATTTGGATTCACAATCATAGCTCATGGAAGCATCAGTCAAGAAGTCAACTGACATATCATATGGGGCAAATCTGATGCAAAGGACCTCTTTAAAGTGTTAAAGAGCAAAGATATCACTTTGAAGGCTAAGGTCAGGCTGACACAAGCCATAGTACATTCAATCACCACATATAGATGTGAAAACTGGATAATAAATAAGGAAGATTGAAGAATAATTGATGCGTATAAATTAAGGTTTTGGCAAAGAATATTAAATATACCATGGACTCTCAGAAGAGCAAGCATATTTGTTTTGAAAGTAGTATAGCCAGAATGCTTCTTATAAGTAAGGATGGCAAGACTTTTTCTCAGGTACTTTGAATATGTTATCAAGAGGAGCTAGTTCCTGGAGAAGGACATCATTCTTGGTAAGGTAGAGGGTCATGAAAAAGAGGATCCTCAATAAGATTGATTGACACAGTGGCTGCAACATAGCAATGACTGAGGATGGTGCAAAACTGGGCAGTTTATGTTGTACATAAGGTCACTAGGAGTCAGAACTCACTCATGGTACTTAATTATATTCTATATAAACAGAGAAAATGTTTTCCTACCAAAACCCCTTTGTCCCAATGATCTAGGGTAAGCTTGGTGTTATACGTTTCCAATTGTACGGTCATTTAAAGAGAAAGCAGTGTTGAATTTTTGTTTCTTTTACCCGCTCAAATTTATAAAAAGACAACAAACTTGGGAAGGAGGTGAAGAATGAGAAAAAAGGTGGATTTCAAATTCTCCAATTATATTTCCGAAAGGCCCAAGTTTATTAGATACTAATTCGCTATACATATACATATATGTATTTGGTGGCTCAGTATTTAAGGTATCTGACTTCTAATTAGAAGGTTGATGGCTCCATCAGCCACTCTTCATGGAAGGAAGATGAGGCAATCTACTTTCATAAAGTTTTACTGCCTCAGAAACCCAGGGAGGGTAGCTGTGAGTTGAAAGTGACTCAAAGGCTGTGAGTTTGGCTTCAGTCTATCTATCTATCTATCTATCTATCTATCTATCTATCTATCTACCTACCTACCTACCTATCAATTGAACAATCAACAAAAAGATAGATTAATAGATCTCCAGTTAGGTGCTATCAAGTTGATTCTGACTCATTAGCAATGCTATGTACAAAAGCATGAAACAATGTTCAGTGCTTTGCCATCCTCATAGTCCTTGCTATGCTTCTTCATTGGCCCTTCACTGCAGCTACTGTGTCTATCCCCATTGGATCTATCTGTCTTTCTCTTTTGCTTCAGCAGAGCTTTTCCAAAAACCCTGTCTAAGTGTGCTAAGCTCTATTTGGAATTATAGGAACTGTCCTCTTTCCTTGGACCATTATGCCCAATGTCTCTCAAAAGAGTCTACTGGGAGCAAGAAGTCTGATACACACAGGCTGAAATCTCTAAGCTCCCTGAATGAATTATCTGCTATTTCATGCAATTTCCTATTTCAGAGAACTCCTTACTCTACCTGCTCATAATGCAACGACAATTTCTTGAGTATCTGACCATATTGTCTTCTGAGACTCTCAGTATTATTCCCTTATAAACATCTTTTCAGATGAGAAATTAAATGTGGGATTTCCACTGATTTTTATCCTGTAGGTTCATTCATATAGGACTAGTGAAATTATATCAAAACATGTGAATTATAAAATGTAATTAAAAGCAATTTTATAAAAATGTTTTCACCTTTGTAGCTTTGAATAACACAAATATTCCCAATAAAAATATTGAATAATTAAATGAAAAGATTATATTTTTTTAAAGCTAAACAGAACCCACCATCATTGCCGTTGAGTCAATTCCAACCCATAGCGACCCCCATTGGGTTCCTGAGGCACTATATCTTTATGGAAGTAGATTGTTCAGTCCTGCTTCCACTGAGTGGCTGGTGGGTTTGAACCACCATACTTCTGGTTAGGGTCAGATGCCTTAGGCACTAGGCTACATGTCCAAACACAGTTCAAATACTTGGGGAAATTATTTTTTTTCTGAAACTAAATTTGTTGTGTTGTTGTTATGTGCCCTCGAGTCATCTTCAACTCATAGTGACCTTATGTACAACAGAATGAACACTGCCCTGTCCTGTGCCAGCCTCACAATCCCTACTATACCTCAACCTATCGCTGCAGCCACCATGTCAATACATCCTGTTGAAGAATTTCCCCTCTTTTGTTGACCCTACATTTTACCAAGCATGACATCCTTCTCCAGAGAATGGTTCCTTTTGACATGACCAAAGTAGATGAGACGAAGTTCTGGTCATCCTTGCTTCCAAGGAGCATTACAGCTGTACTTGTTCCAGTACAGATTTGTTATTTCTTTTAGCAGTCCATGGTACTTTCAGCATGCTTCACCAACACCACAATTCAAAAGCATAAACTCTTCTTCAATCTTTCTTATTCATTGTCCAACTCTCACATGCATATGAGGTGATTGAAAATATCATGGCTTGGGTTAAGTATATCTTAGTTTTCAAGGAGATATCTTTACTCTTTAGTGCTTCAAAGAGGTCTTTTGCAATGGATTTGTCCAGTGAAATATGTCTTTTGATGTCTTGGCTTCTACTTCCATTGGTGTTGATTGTAGAACCAAGTAATGTGAAGTCTTTGATAATCTCAATCTTTTTTCCATTTATTGTGATACTGCTTATTGGTCCAGTTGTGAGGATTTTTGTTTTCTTTATGTTAACATATAATCCATACTGTAGACTGTAGTCTTTAATCTTCATCAGTAAGTGATCTAAGTCATCCTCACCTTCAGCAAGCAGAACAGTATTGTCAGGGTATCTCAGGTTGTTAATAAACCTTCTTCCAATGCTGATGGCATGCTATTCTTGATATAGTCCAACTTCTCAGATTATTTGCTCAGCATACAGACTGAACAATATTGTAAAAGAGTACAACCCTGACACACTCCCTTCCTGATATTTAACCATGTAGTCTCTCCTTATTCTGTTGGAACAATAGTCACCTGGTCTAGGTACAGGTTTGTCATGAGTACAATTAAATGTTATGGAATTTCCATTCCTCACAATGGCATCCATAATTTGTTATTGAATTGAATGCCTTTGCATAATAAATAAAACACAAATAAACATCTTTCTGGTATTCTTTTCTTTGAGCCAAGACCATCTGACATCAGCTATGATATCCCTTGCTCCATAAAACTAAAGTTAGATATCTTTAAAATTGTATAATCCTACCTTCCTATTATCATTAATAAATTAATATATATGTAAATCTCCCAGTACTATTCTCACCACATATTATGTTTATAAACAAGCTTGGTTTCAGGTATTTTTCATTCCAATTATTGTAGCTATCAGATTTTTCTTGCCTTGTTGCTGCTGTTGCTGTTATATTTTGCAGAGTTGATACCACTTAAAATTATCCTAAGACAGGGTAATGTCTCATTCTGTTGTTTATCTAATCACTATGAGTTGGAACTGACTCAACACACCTACCAAGAAACACATAGGGAGATAGAACCATCCCACAGAGTTTTCTAGGCTATAATCTTTATGGGAGCCAAGCATTTTCTCCTGTGGATGCATTAAGTGTGTGAACTACTGACCTGTCAGGTAGCAGCTGAACACTTAGGCAGTTATTCCACCAGGGTTCTTTCTTGCCCTGGTGGACAAGTATTGTGATGTATTATTTCCCACTACATAATACATCTCTTAAGACGAAGGACCAAGTGTCATACATTTATCTTTGAGTTTAAAGAATCCATTGCTGTAAAAATAAATTGTATTATATATTAAACTATCCTTGATTGAGCACTGATATTTTTATCTTAGCTGATTGAAAAGGCTGAGAAAAGCTTACTGTTTTCATTTTAGAAGGCAAGGAAAATTATATTTCTGCCTTCAGTCTTTAATAATCACTTGTTTTACATGTTAATGTGGAAAACCAAAGGAAGACAAGATCTTGAAAACACAAATGGGTGCCTAAAATATAAAAAATCTCCACTATCTATTACTTGTTCTTCCTATAGTTTGACAATTAAGAAAGATTATACCATCTTTAACACTACCAAATTAGTAATAACAATGGTGAAACTGTCCTCTACTATTTCTGAGACTTACTATGGAAAACCAATTCCCCTTCCCACCACTTTGCTCATGATTAAAGGCAGTCAAGACATTTTGAAAACTAGAATTAGCATAACATTTTGTAATATTCATGGGGGAAAAAATTAATTAAGTTTTCATTTAGATAACTACAAAAGTCAATTTGCAACTGAAAACTTATTGCTGGAATAATTTAATAGAATTTCAGATTTTCAAATGTGTTGTAAGGATGACAACAACAACAAAAACTCAGCAATCCTGTGCCCAGAGTACATTTGCTTTGTTCTTTTCTTTCTCTATCGCCTCTCTCTACATATGGATATATATGTGTATACAGATTGTTTTGTGAACTATTTAAATGTGAGTTGAAAACATGATGTCTCTTTACTTCTAAATAATTCAGTGTTATTTCTGAAAAAAAAAACAAGATAGTATTTTATCGAACAATTGTCTCAATCTATAAATCAACAGCAGTATTTAACTATTATTTAAATCTATAGAATTTTATTCACATTTTTTCATTTATTCTAATGATGTCATTCATAGCCCCTCCCCTAAACAAAATAAAACAAAACAAAAAGCCTAAAACAATCAGTTGTAATTAGTTTCATTCATCTTTAATACCATTTAATCTGGAACAGTTCCAGAGTCTCTTTTATATTTAATAATCTTGGTATTTTTGAAGAGTAATTGCTGATTAGGGGCTCTGGTGGTGTAGTGGTTCAGGAAGATGGGGCAATCTACTTCCGTAGTGATACTGCCTCGGCAACCCAAGGAGGGATCGCGATGAGTCGAGTCCAACTCGACGGCACATAACAACAACAACAACCAAAAGGACAGTGGTTCGCACACACCAGCTGCTCCATGGAAGAAACATGAGGCATTATGTTTCAGTAATGATCTACAGCCTTGCAAACCCAGAGGGAATCGCTATGAGTCCTACAAGTTGGAATCAATTTGATGGCAGTGAGTCTAGTTTTTGGTTTGTATGGTAATAATTTTGTAAAGTGTCCCTCAGTTTGTCTTGTTTCCTCACCATTAGAGTCAGACTATCTACTTTTGGCAGGAACACCATAAAAGTCACATGGAGATATTGTCAGTGAAATTTAACGGGGAGATGCACACTATTAGTCCCTTTACTAGCCGTGCTAACTTTTAGTAACTAACAATTTCATTTTACTACTCTCAGTACTCTCAGTACTACTACTATCTTTGCCACCATAGATTTACTATTTTTATTATGTTACTCATTATAATTAATAAGTTACTTGCAAGTAGATATTTTGAAATTGTGTAAATTTCTGTGACTTTTCAAACATTCATGTAGTCTTTTTTTCAAAACTTGATGAATTGTGTTTAATTAATCAGATTTTGAGTAGGTAATTTCATCATTCCCTCTTTATTTATTAGTTACCATTATACTATATACAAGAAGGTTTTCAGATAATTAATTCATCATTTTTGTCAGTCTAGACTCATGATTTTTACTCTATTTAATAGATTATAACATCAATATCATTATGTGTGTGTGTGTGTGTGTGTATATAATTTTTTCTTTTTTGATGCTCACATATTTCCAGATTTTTCCAGCAGTGCCTCTTCTGGCTAGTTTCTACAACATACATATATATATATATATATATATATATATATATATATATATATATATATATATATATATATACCTCAATTATTCCTTGACTATTTGCTTACTTTTTGTATAAGGAGATGTTCCACACTTACCTTCTACTTTCCCTACCTCAACAATGGTATCAACTATTTTTCCTGGTTCCTATTATTTAAGATAACATGGCAATGATTATGAGGTGGTACAGGGCCAGACAGTGTTTCATTCTGTTGCACACAGGATCACTATGAATCCAAACTGACGCAATGGCATCTAACAACAACATCAATTGAAACATATTTAGACGACAATATCTGGGTTCTCTATGTTCCATTACAAATGGGGTATTATTTCTTCTATCTCTTACAGTTAACATAACTGGGAAATAGATATTTATATACACATAAACTCATAGTGTGTATGTGTGTCTGTTTCTATAAAGAGAGAAACATTATATAACCACACACATCTAGGTCCAGACACCTAAACACACCTGCCTCAGGAATAAAAGAAGTTGAAGGAGAATCTAGGGAATTGTGGAATAGCTGCAAGTCTAGATGCTCCCCCACAACCAAGTTTTTCATCAGGGAAGCCACAACATGTGTGAACTATTAAAGCACCTGACACTACCTTCTGAATATTAAAAAAAAAAAAAAAAAAAAAAGAGAGAGAAAAAAAAAAAAAAAAAAAAAAAAAAAAAAAAAAAAAAAAAAAAAAAAAAAAAAAAATAAAGAAAAAAAAAAAAAAAAAAAAAAAAAAAGAAATGATAAAAATGGCTTTGACTTTATGTCTGCCTGCAAATCTTGTGTAAAATATATCTCATGTGTCTCAAGATAATCAGAAATGTATAGGGAAGGTAATTCTGGGAAATCTAATTTGGCTTAAACAAGTTGATAATTACAAAGTCATCACAGTTTATCCCTTTTCAAGATGGCACCTATACAAATTTCTTTAAACCATGTTTAATTTTTAAATAGAGACAATAGCAAAGTCATGTGTCACGTGTCTGTCTAACATGATACAAGTATCGATGAACAAGAAAAAATGTTTAAGAAAGCAACACTCTTATCAGTAGACATAAGAATTAAAGAGTGAATTAATTAATACTATGCTAGTTAGAACAAGCAGAAAAAATCTTTGGGTATGCAAGATGTCAATGGCAGAATTAACATATTTTACTTAATTGGCATATATATATATATATATAAAACACTACTCCTAAAAACAACACATTCACATCCATTATAGATGCATATACAACTTTTACTCAAATTAGTATTTGCTGAGTCCCATACCAATTAAATTTCTTATACTCCATATAATTTAACTTAGTTTTAAAGGAATTAAATTATATGGAGTATAAGAAATAAATAAATGAAAAATAATAGGACAGTTCCTAAATTTTAGAAATTAAGTCATAGATTTGTAAATTATATTTAGTTCAAGAAAAACTCACAAAAAAAGTTAGAATGATATTTTTAGTTGAATGTTCAAAATTCATGTTTTGAGAAATTTAACACAATTCTAAAGTGTTTATTAAAGTATAAAATCTATGAGTTGATAAATCAGTTTGAATAAAAAATCAAGAAGGGATTTATCTAATCTATTATTTAAAACATACACAAACAACTTAATAAAAATATGATATTGGTAAGTATATGACAAAAAGAACAAGGAAATAGAATAAAGAAATATCAAAGTGCTATATGATAAAAGTGAAACACACTGCCGTCAAGTCAGATCTGACTCATAGCGACCCCTCCTTGGGTTTCTGAGGTGGTGTCACTACGGAAGTAGATTGCCCAACCTGCCTTCCGAGGAGTGGCTGGTGGGTTTGAACCCCCAGGCTTCTGCTTAGCAGTCAAGTGCCTTAGGCACTATGCTACCAGAGCTCCCAATATCAATATAGTTGTACATATATGGACTAAATTTTGAAAGTTTAAGGAAATATGTGTATCATTTAAATTGTTGTTAAAATAAAAATGTAAACAGATGTAGGTTTGATCCCATTAAAAGTTTTGCTGACAAAGAAACATAAAGTACAAAAATTAATCAACTATCTTCCAAAATGAGAGGCAAGATAGCAGTAAGGGTATTCAAAGTAATACAGTTAGGAAATAACCACAATGTACTCAGAGATTGAGTTAGTTCTGAAAGACTAAAGTTGTAGGTGCCGTTGATTCGATTCCCACTCATAGAGATCCTATGTGTAACAGAATGAAACACACTGCCCAGTCCTATGCCATCATCACAATCATTATCACGCTTGAGTCCATGTCACAGCCTCTGTGTCAATGATGGTCCACGAAATAAAATTTGTACCCGTATGTTTCTTTACTTGAAATTCTTGGAGGTAGATAGAAGTTGATTTATGTGGTCCTCTGAAACTGCTGTAAGAAGCAACAAAATGCAAGTGGGTTCCTTAGTGTCACTCTGGTAAGGAAAATGCTTCTGGGTTCCTCCTATAACATCAGAATGCCACCTAGATACAGGCCCAAGCTAAGGTTTGAGATCAAGCATGTGAACAACAGCTTTTTGTACAAAAGAAAGTGCATAAAAATGATAAACTTTCGGGTCTCTCATTAGTAAGTTCTAAGGATAGAGCTGTTTTTTCTTTCTTTACATAAAACAGATTATGTTTTGCTTTAAATAGTTCTAGCCTAAAAGTAGGGAGCTCTGGTAGAGTAGAGCCTAAGGCACTTGACTGCTAACCAGAAGGCTGGTGGTTCAAACCTACCAGCCGCTCCTCGGAAGAAAGATGGGGCAATCTACTTCCATAGTGATACTGCCTCCAAACCCAAGGAAGGGTGTCTATGAGCCGGGTCTGACTCAACGGCACATAAAAACAACAACAACAGCTTGAAAGTAAAAATGTATTTTATCTTATAAAAGTTGAAGAACTCCAAGACTTCCTAATGTTTTAACTTCCAGGCCAAAATCTAAAGATGTTATCTTACCTCTAAAAATTCAAAAATGATTTTCAAATCAAGATAACCATAATTTTATAGTCAATGTTGTCACATGCCATTCAGGTAGCTCCATCTCATAGCAACCAATGCACAACAGAATGAAATACTGCCAGGTTTTGAACCCTCCTCACAATCCTTGCCATGCTTGAGCCCATCCTGGCAGCCAGTGTATCAATCCATCTCACTGAGGGTCTTCTTTTTCACTGACACTCCACACTACCTAGCATGTTATTCCTCTCCAGAGACTAGTCCCTTCTGACAATATGACCAAAGTATGAAAGATGAAATCTGGCCATCCTTGCTTCTGAGGAGCATCCCAGCTATACTTCTTCCAAGACAGATTTTTTTATTCTTCTAGCAGTCTATGGTACCTTCAGTATTCTCTCCCAATACCAAAATTCAAATGCATCAATTCTTTGGTCTTCCTTATTCATTGTGCACTTTTTTGTTTGTTGTTTTGGTGTTGCATATGAGGTGATTGAAACTACCATGGCTTGGTTGTTGTTCTTGTTGTCATGTGCCATCAAGTTGGACCCAACTCATAGTGAACCCTCCTTGGGTTTCCGAGGCAGTATCACTATGGAAGTAGATTGCCCAACCTTCCTTCTGAGGAGTGGCTGGTGAGTTTGAAACACCAGCCTTCTGTTTAGCAGTCAAGTACCTTAGGCATTATGCTACGAGAGCTCCTTAGGTCCACCTTAGTCCTCAAAGTGACATCTTTTCTCTTTAATACTTTAAATAGGTCTTTTGCAGAAAATTTTCCCAGTGCAATAGGTTGTCTGAATTCTTGACAGCTGTTTTTTTTTTTTTTTTTTACTTTTTCCTATAATCAATATCAATAGATAATTTAATAATATTATGTTTCCCATATAGCTAGTCTTTGTTTCTTTAATTATCATTTAAAACTAATTTTTTATTTACATAAGCCTTAATTTTTTCCATGTACCATACTCTTATTTCTAAATTAAAAAAAAAAAAAAATGCTACAGACAGTCCAAAAATAATTTTTCTTTCCACTTTCCCTAAAGACACTTTTATATTTTGTGTGTTTTCTATACAAGAACACATTTTCATTGAATCATAAGTCAAAGTCCTAGTTATAAACCAAGATTCTATACAAATGTTCTCATCAAATTTAATTCCATAGTTTATTTATAAAGTTGTACTTTTCTGAAAAACGTAGAAATATATTCTTGAATTCTATAAGCTTATATTTTAATAGCTCCTTTAAGAATACATTATTTCAGATGATATAAATGGCATATTATTTTAAAAAATTAAGTGAATTACCAGAGGGTTACACTATAATTTTTTTTTGCTACTCTATTGTCAGGAAAGAAAGCTCTGTGGTGTAGTAGTTAAGACATTTAGCTACTAATTAAATAGTTGGTAGTTCAAACTTACTAGTCACTCTATGGAAGAAAGATGAGGCAGCATGTTTCTGTAAAGATTTATTGCCTTACAAACCCAATGGGGGTCACTATGAGTCAAACTTGATGGCAGTGGGTTTGGTTTTTGGTTTGGTATATAGCTACAGTAGTCAATATTGTGTGGTACTTGTTGAAAGATAGACATATAGTTCAACGGAACAGAATAGAGAACCATAAATAGATCCACACAAATATGAGTAACTGAATTTTGGCAACATTTCAAAGAGCAATTCAATAGAGTACAGAAAGCTTTTTCAAGAAATGATGCTGGAGCAGCTGGACATGCATAGAATTTTAACCTAAGTCTTACACATAAGTCAAAATAGATTACAGACTTAAAGTGCAAGAGTAAAAGTATATATATAAAAAAAAAAAAAATCCTTGGGATATAAGACTAGGCAGAATTCTTAGACTTTAGACCAAGAACATTATCCATTAAAGAAAAATACCATGATAAATTGAATTTCATCAAAATTAAAAAAATAAAATAAATTGCTCTGTGAAAGACCCTGTTAATGAGATGAAAAGACAAGCTATGGAGTGGAGAAAAAAGTGTGTTCAAACCACATATCTGATTAAAAAAAAAAACACCTGAAAATTCAACAATTAAGAAAATCCAGTTATAAAATAGATAAAAAATGAAGACATTTCACTAAAAAGAATACACACATACATGGCTAATAAATACATGAAAGACGCTTAATACTATTAGTCTTCAGGAAAATTAAAATTAATACCATAGTATCACTACACAGCTATAAAAATGGCTAAAAGAAAAAATGATCCCAACACCAAATGAGGTTTACAGAAAAACTGGATCGTTCATGTCATACTTGTGGGAATGTAGCTAATCTGGCTGGGGGTGGGGATAAAACTGAACACACAATTGCACTTTCGAGCATTTATTCGCAATAAATGAAACGTTATATTCTCATGAATGAACATGTTCATGAATTTTCATAGCAAATTTATTCAGAAAAAACAAAAATTTCAAATATCTTAGATGTCTTTTAGCAGGTTACTGATTGAACCAACTGATGTGCATTCATATCAAGGCATCCTACTTGGCAATAAAAAAGAATAACTGATTAATACATGTAACAACTTGAATTAATCACAATGGAATTATGTTGAGTAAAAAAAAAATCAATCTTTAAATATTACATGATTTCATTTCTATAACCTTTTTGAAATGACAAAATTATAGAAATGGAGTGCAGATTAGCGGTTGCCAGAATTTAGGGTGAGAGCAAAGCAGAATCCAGGTGAATGGGGTTATAAAAAGACAATAGAAAATATACTTGTACTATTGACTGTCCAGTACTTTGACGGATGGAGCCATATGCTTAACTGCATAGAAGTAAACACACACCCGTACAAATTGTTGTTGTTGTTGTTATGTGCCGTGGAGTCGGCCCCAACTCATAGCGACCCCTCCTTGGGTTTCCGAGGCCGTATCACTACGGAAGTAGGATTGCCCAACCTTCCTTCCGAGGAGTGGCTGGTGGGTTTGAACCGCCAGCCTACTGGTTAGCAGTCAAGTGCTTTAGCCACTATGCTACCAGAGCACCTACAAATTAGTGCAAGTCAAATTGGAGTAATATGAATAAAATCACTGGATTACACAAATGTTGATCAGTATTCTGGTCATGGTATAGCACTATAATTCTTTAGGCATTTCTATTGAAGCACACTGGGTAAAGGGTTGTCCCTGTGTGCCATCAAGTCAACTCTGCCTCATAGTTAGCCTATGTACCACAGAATGAAACATGCCCAATCATGCATCATCCTCACAATCCTAGATATACTTGAGCTCTTTGTTGCAGCCACTATGTCAGTGCATTCTGTTGAGGGTCTTTCTTTTTGTTTTGCTGAACCTCTAGTTTTACCAAGTATGATATCCTTGGGTAAAGGGTTCTCTGTAAATATATATTTCATAACCACACATGAATCTACTAGCAACACAATTTTTTTAATTAAAAATAAATTTAGCACTATGATACAGCTGACACAAAACATATGTTTTATCAAAAAATATGAAGGTACTTAACTATCTTATGTTTTATAAGTAAAGAAATCCTTGTTTTTCCTAATTGTGCTTGTAGAATGATTAAAATTTTTGAAATCACAAATTTAAAAATAAAAAATGTTATCTTAAAATTTAAAAGCAAATTTTATAAACTGTATATAAACCTAGGATTCAGCTTATTTCCTCCATATCACATTATGACTATTTCCCCATATGGTTAGATACAATTTTTCAGAAAATCTAATTTTAATAGTCTGCTATTACTTTCTGGGAAGGTTACATTTTCAATCAGCAAGTTATTACATTTTTAATTTTTACATTTTTAAAACCATTGATTCCATTAGTAATAATTAAAAATGATTTTAATAGGCATGTCATTTAAATTTGCATTTCTTTAATTACTATGACATCAAATTTTGTTCTTATTAAAGTGGCCATTTTTATTCTTGTTCTATATTGCAAATATTTTCTAAATGTCTATTTATTTTGTGAGAGAATTTCTTTGGAGTATTAGAGATTTACATATTCATTGTAGGTTTAAAACAGCTTTGGTAGAAAATATATTTTGACTTATCAACAAATGTTCTCTTTCTTTCTCTTTCCCTTTTTCTACCTCTCACTCTCATTTCTCTCTCTAGTAATCACGGCTGATTGAGATTGGTGAGGGTTGTAAATACTTCTTCTCCTCCAAAGTCAGAACTTTAGAATTAAGTGATCATCAACTCTAGTTCTTAAATATTATATTTTATAATGAATGACCTTAATGCAACCTATTTAAAATAAAAATTAATCTCTGAATATATATTAATTAAAAATAAAAATGTTGTTTAAGTAACTATTCTAAATTTCTTCCAGAGGAAAATATAAATTCAAAATATTTCACTGCTTATTTCTGCAATATTAAAGAGTTATTTGTTCCTTAAAGTTATGCATATAGAGTAGGTTGATTAGAGAACAAGCTACTTTCTAATAAAGTATATTAACGTCTCAGGTGACAAAGTACTTGTGTAATTACTTAGAGCACAAAATAACTAATTAATAAGAGTATCAAACCCAATATATTTATTACTTGATTAAAATGTAGTCTACCCCAGGGGAAAAAAGTAATAATATGTAAGATACTATTTTTAGGTTACATATGCTTATTATCTGGAATCAATTCTGATGTTGCCATCTCATTATAGCATGCTTAAAGTAATTAACAGATGCTGTATTTCTATAAATCCATTACTTAGTGAAAAAAGACTTTAGGCTCTTTGGGGGACTTGCATTTTGTCATAGTAAATAGTAATACACCAGACCCCCACCTAGACAATATGATTTTAATTTTGTATGTCAAAAAAGGTCAGATATTTAATAAATTTATCTTATCAATAATCTTTTCAGAAACGTTTTCCTGCATTTTATTATTGGGTAGAATGAGTCTTTCTTATTTTCTGTTAACTACAAAAGAATAAAATCTAATCTTTAGAAAGTGTTCCCACTGAATCTTACTTTACTTATTATTTTATAAAATATTTATCTGTAGCATTTTTCTTGTATTTCCTCAACTGTATTAAAGTTGATTATTCTCATCTGTGAGAAAGAAATTACTGTGGTGTTCATTCTGTTGTTCCTTCCATACTGTGATTTTGCACACCCTCTCCAACAGAACTTTTCTAAAGCATAATCACTCTGAACCCTATTTTACATGTAGTTATGTAAGCAAGTGCCTCAGTGTTCAAAGGCCTGAAATCCAGTAGTCATAGTGCAGCATAAAATGGGTGTTGCATTGTTCTGTGCAAGATACTGCTCTCATAAACCATTTGCTATGGTGCACACTCAGTATATGCTTTTCCAAAAGATAAAAGAAGGCATATCATAATAAATTCTTGAAGATTTTGCCCATCAGCTCTGTTGAGGAACTCCCTTCTGGCATCCTGCTCCATTAGTTGATAGTTGGATGAACATGCAGCATTCATATTGGGATATATAGCCTTACATGGGATAGATTGTAACAAATTTATAATATTTTCACAATCAGTAGTCATAAGAGATATACTATCACTTGGGAAATTTTAGTAATGCAAAGATTTAATATTATATTTAAAAAAATTTAGAATCCATGATTTATTTTTCCATCACTATTTTCTATGTTGTCTTTAAAACAAATGATTCACCAATTTATTTTCAATAATGAAAAACACCAGGTAAAATTTACAAATATATTCAATTAAGTAAAAATATAAATATAAATGTCATAATTAAAGTATAAACAGTGTTTTGGTTACCTAGTGCTGCTCTGATAGGAATATACCACGGGTGGGATGGCTTTCACAAACAGGAGTTTATTCTTGCAATTTGGAGACATTAAGTCCGAGTTCAAAGTGCCAGGCTCTAGGGGCTGGATGAAAGCCCCTCAACCTTGTGCTTCAGCTCTGCCTCCTACCCCTGGCCCACTGAAACTAGAGGCTTTTCTTCACTCAGCTGCTGACTGCTGAGGCTGACAAACTCATGGTCGACAAGTAACAGGGCACAGTCCTGATATTACCAAACCACATGGCAAGCCATTAATTCAACTCCATTAAAAGTCCCAAGATCGACAGGGCATGGTAGGTTGCTGAAAAATGACTCAGCTACATGCAGGGTTCAAGGGTGCCATAAGGTACAGAGCATTCCCCAAGCCTTCTCCTTATATACAGGAAGCAGACCACATCTCTAAGGCAGCTACTCAGCTGCTCACAGTAGATTCCACCATGGAGTCTTATCTTATCATGGGGAATATTACATCCAGCTGCCCAGCCACTCCACCAGGCCCAGCCAAGTTGACAAACAAACATAACTACCACAGACAGATATCTCTATATTTTGGAATTAAAAAGAATTATTTTGTTTGTTTTTAATGAAGAATAATTAGATATCCTTCAAACTTGGATGAGCACACCCCTATAGGTCAACTTTCATTCAAACTTAAAAAACCAAACTCACTGCCATGGAGTCAGATCCAACTCTTAGCAACCCCTCCTTGGGTTTCCGAGGCAGTATCACTAAGGAAGTACCTTCCTTCTGAGGAGGGGTGGTGGGTTTGAACCAAAGTGAATGAAAACACCAGGGAGGAATGGACTCCTTAGAACAATCAACCATACAAGACCAAAAGGGCACCATTTGTCCAAAAACAAAGCTCAGAAGGAAGGAAAGAAAGACAAATGGAAATAGAGAAGACAGAGAGGAAGTGGGAAGAGTGCTATTACACTGTAGGCATTGCAATCAATGTCACCAAACAAAATGTGTATAAATTGTTGAATGGAAAACTAATTTGCACTATAAGCTTTCACCCAAACCACAACATAAAAAAGCATAAATTGCAAAATTAATTTTCCAAAACAAAAAGTTTCAAAAATGTCTATTATATAAAAATAACTTTTTTAAAATTTTTATTGTAAAATACTTTATCTTCCATGTTTTGTTCTAACTCATAAAGCTATTTTCCCAAGTTAATTTCTATATTTATACTATTTTACTTTTAAATATATAGTATGCATGCTATTAGCACAAATACCATATTTCACGTAATGGACTAATATTTAGCTGTACATTTTATTGCCATCTGGTTACAATACAACCTTCTTAAATAATTGCCAGCAGTACAGATCCGAGCATTCATTGTATGTTATAACTCACACCAGCAGAACAAAGTGCTTCAAATGTATTTCTATCATTTTATTGTGTCCCTAAAAGAGCTAACACATACATAGACTATAATATCATATTTTATACAATTTGCACATAAATGAGAACTCTAGAAAGATGATAGATGATAATAAAATGAAAACAACATGAGCATCAGATATGGATGACATATGTTTGATCCATAGATTTGCTATTATTTGTTATCAGACCATGAACATATCTCTTTCTGCCTTATTTATTCCATTTCAAATTGAAAATAATTTCAGTCTGAAAATGCTGTTAGTATCTAATGTATTTATTGCTTACAGATCCATTCATTTAACATGCTTACTGAAAATGGGTTAAGCTCTCACTCACCTAGCCACTCGGTGGAAGAAAGACTGGGTGATTTACTCCAGTAAAGATTACAGCTTAGAAAACGCTATGAGGCAGTTATACTCTGTCACATGGGGTCACTATGAATCAAAATTGACTTGATGGCACCCACAAGGAAACAACAACAACAAAATAAATCTCTTGGCCTTGGTTTTCTCAACAGTGACTCAGGGGTAGTAATAACACCTATTTGCCTGTAAAAATTGAATAAGACAATACATATAAAGTGCATAGCTCATAATCAACATTAAATCACTATTTTAGCACTTCTCAGCTCAAAAATAATGTTGATTAAGTGGTAACTGTTATGAACAGGTGGCAAGTCTCTCTTGTCCTGCATCTTAACTGCTTTTGACCCTTTATACCTACTTCTCTCAGTCCAAAGTTATAGTTTTTCTAAAGCACACTGTGATAACATCCTCTTTAAAAGTGACAAAACAGGTAACAAATTTGAAACATTACTGTTTATTGTTAGTTATAACCAAAAGAAGGAAAAAAAAAAAAAAAAAACTCACTGCCATTGAGTCGGATCTGACTCATAGCAACCCCTCCTTGGATTTCTGAGGCAGGATCACTACGCAAGTAGATTGCACAACCTTCCTTCTGAGGAGTAGCTGGTGGGTTTGAACCTCCAGCCTTCTGGTTAGCAGTCAAATGCCTTAGGCACTACACCAATGATACAGAATTTTATATTTTGCAAAGCACTTTCACAAATATTAATCTCAGGCAATATTACTCTGAGAATAAAAAACATTTCAGACTTGAAATGCATTACAGTCTTTAAAATAGTTATCAAAGTATACTTTGCTGCTAAGTGGTTAAAATGTAACTGAAATGTCTTCTCAACATAGTCTAGCATGTTTTCTCAAGGTTCTTTGGTGACACATTTTCCACATGAGTGTTAACCTAAAGGTTTGAACCCAACAAGTAGAACTACAGAAGAAAGGGTTTAAACCAGGATTTAACTCATAAGGAACCTGTACATAGACAAAGAGCCTGTCAATCAAACAGAACAAAGGTATACTGCATGGTTTAAAATCAGAAAGAGTTTACAGCAGGATTTTATCCTTTCACCACACTTATTCAATCTGTATATGGAACAAATAATCTGAGAAACTGGACTATATGAAGAAGAGCATGGCATCAGGATTAGAAGAAGCATTAACAACCTGTGATATGCAGATGACACAATCTTTCTTGCTGAAAGTGAGGAGGACTTAGAGCACTTACTGATGAAGATCAAAGACTACAAGTGCTCAGTATGAATTATACCACAACATAAAGAAAATGAAAATCCTCACCACTGGACCAATAAACAGCATCATCTTAAATTGGGGTGGGGAACAAGTTGTTAGGGATTTCATTTCACTTGGATCCACAGTCAACACCCATGGAAAGAGCAATCAAGAAATCAGACATCATAGTGCACTGGGAAAATATGCTGCAAAAGACAACCTCTATGAAGACTTGAAGGAGCTCTGGTAGGATAGTGCCTAAGGCATTTGACTGCTAACCAGAAGCCTGGCGGTTCAAACCCACCAGCCACTCCTCAGAAGGAAGATGGGGCAATCTACTTCCATAGTGATACTGCCTCAGAAACCCAAGGAAGAGTAGCTATGAGTCGGGTCTGGTTTGATGGCACATAACAACAACAACAACAACATGAAGACTTGAAGAGCAAAAATGTCACTTTAAAGACTAAGGTGCACCTAACCCATGCCATGGTATATTCAACACCCTATGTGCATGTGAAAGCTGGACAATGAATAAGGAAGACCAAAGAAAAGTTGATGCCTTTGAATTATGGTGTTGGTGAAGAATACTGAAAATACTATCAACAGCCAGAAGAATGAACAAATCTGTCCTGGAAGATGTGCAGACAGAATGTTTCCTAGCAGTGAGAATGGCCAGAATTCATCTGGTTTAACTTGATCATGTTGTCAGAAGGGACCATTCCTGGAGAAGGATCTCATATTTGGTAAAGTAGGAAGTCAGTGAAGAAGGGCAAGACTCTCAACAAAATGCATCAACACAGGGGCTGAAAGATGGGCTCAAGCACAGCAAAGAGTGTGAGGATGGCACAGGACCAGACAATGTTTCATTCTGTGGTACATAGGATCACTATGAGTCTGAGTCCTCTTGATGGCACGTAAAAACAACAGCAGCTAATTCTGTAATTGTTTGGCTATTTTAGATTTTTAGGATCCACATTGAAAGTGTGATTTCAGTGTCTGAATGGTAAGATAACAGAGTAAAAATATTTTTCATAATTCAACATTGGTCTAGTAATTCAATAAAATTTTCATCCTCTCAGAAGTGGGATCCTGTGGCTTCCTACTTTTCTGCCCTGACTGTGATTTTCTGACGAGTGTCTTTGTCATTCTTTTTCAAATGCTTCTATTTTAATTCTCTCTGATTCTTTTCTATCATTGTTGCTGCCTCATTGCTTTCATTTATTAATGGCATCTGCTTCTTGTCATCTCTTTCCTCACCATTCTACTTTTTATAATAATCTCTGTTGTTGTCTGTGGTATCAAGTCAGTCTGACTTATCATGACCCTATGTACAAAAGAACAAAATACTGTAGGATCCTGTTCCATCCCCACAATCATTGCTATGTTTGAGACCATTGTTTCAACCACTGTGTCAAACCGTTTCATTGAGTGTTTTCCTCTTTTTTTTTTTTTTTTCTTGACCATCTACTTTACCATTTACCAAGAATGATGGCCTTATCCAGGGATTAGTCCTTCCTGAAAACATGTCCAAAGTATGGGAGACAAAGTCTTGCCATTCTTGCTTCTAAAGAGCATTCTGGCTGCACTTCTTCACAGACAGATTTGCTCATTCTCTGGCAATACACGGCATATTTAATATCCTTCACCAACACCATAATTTAAATGCATTCTTCTTTAGTCTCATGCATTGTCCAGATTTTGCATGGATATGAAGTAATTAATACAAGGTGATTGAAAATACTATTGCTTGGATCAGGCTCTACTTAGTTCCCAAATGACATCTTTACTTTTTATAATCATACCATTGTCAACTTCCTCTATCCCCATATATGTGTGTGTGCATGTGTATGTATGTATATACTTCACATTCATACTACCTGATAGAAATTATTTTACTGGATTAGAAAATCATGATTCGGGACCAATTATACCTACTGCCTAGTATAACTCTATTCTACTTTATATCATAAACTTCTGGAAAACCATACCATGTCATTGAGTGCTTGAACAATTTTTCTCCAAAAGGTCAGCACAAGGCCAGTCCCCATGAAGTGGAGGTCAAAGATGTCCCAAACATCCAAACTACCATGCCACTCCATTATTTCAGACATTAACTCCTCCTCATCCTCCCAGTAATTTCCCCCATCTTACAGTTCTGTATTTCACTGTAATGCCTCACAGAACTCACAGACACTCAAGGATTCATCTCACGTAGTAGTGGTGGAGGCTGGCATGCTGGCCAGTGCCAGGTCTGTGAGTGGGTCCAATTCTCGGGGTTTGATGAACCTCGATCAGTAGATCAGATGACAGCTGCTGTCCCAAATCCTGGGGTGAGATGAGGACAAGCCAAGACACAAACCAGGAGCAAGAAGAGGGTGAGCCTTCCCAGGAGATTCGTAGGTATACCCTCAAAGAAGCTAAGGATGGTGATTTTTATTATACCCTCCAGCAAGACAGGACTCAAGATACATTCCACCTGTGTTGCTCCAACAGAAATAACCCAAGTGGATGGCTTTAACAATCAGCAGCTCAAGGCAAATCCCACCACAGAGCCAATTGCCAGTCATGACAGGGAACAACTACGACCAGCTGCCCAGCCAAGCTGACACCCAACCCTAACTACCACACAACCCCAAACAGGCATGGATATTAGGATTTACAATACATCACAGAATGGAGGACAATTGCTAGAAGGGCACATCAAGCAATTCACTGCATTGAGTCTACAAAAGATTCTTGGTCTATGCTGATCTGACTACTATAGCAAGATAACATGATTTCAGTCATGGTAATTATTTGAAATAAACTGCTTTAGTAACTATTTTAGAAAGGGCCCAATGGCTGTGTAGTTATCTCAAGATATCATGTTCACTAAAAACATAAAAACCATAATTTGTCTTCTCTTTCTTATTCAATTAATGATTAACTTCTGCTCAGATTAAAAGCACAGACTTGTGTGTCCATGTATATTTACGTGTATATATTTTGTGAAAATTCATCTTTGTTTCTCAAATGAATAATATTGACAATCTAACCCAATACATTTAAGAAATAATGAGATGTTGATGAAATGAAATTAAGAATAGTTTTCTTCTTACAAATTTAGTCATCATTATCATTACATTTTTTGCTTCATAGAGTATAGGATAGTACTTAAGATAACAGATTTTAGATTTAGATCAGACTTGCATACAAATATTTTCTCTACAACCTAACTTTCTAATTTAAGTCACATCATTTACATATTCTGAACTTTAACTTTCAAAATTGTTGCAAGTATTAAATGATATTGTGCATATGAATATATCCTATCAAGGGGCCTAGTTTATTATGAATTCAACTAAATATCTATTATCATTAATATTTTCCATGAATACTCCTCTTAAGTAAGATTGAGGACAAAGAAGAGAGGTAGTCAAGCAATTGTCTCTATGTCTGCTATTAATAATTACTTTATTAAAATTATATTAGTTTTATTTAGAAACATCTAAATTTTTCATAGTATAGAGATTATTTGATTGAATAGATTAAAATATATGACTAGCATATGGGGAAAAAAAAAGCACTGCCATTTAGTCACCTTGGACTCAGAGAGACCTCCATTGGGTTTCCAAGGCAATAAATCTTTAAGGAAGTAAATTGTCCCATCTTCCTTCCATGGAGTAGCTGGTGGGTTTGAACCACCAACCTTCTGGTTAGCAGTCAAATGCCTTAGGCACTGTGCCATCAGAGTTCCTTACCACTAGTTTAGACACTCAATTGTTGTTGTTGTTGTTGTTTGCCGTCGAGTCGGCCCCAACTCATAGCGACCCCTCCTTGGGTTTCCGAGGCAGTATCACTACGGAAGTAGGATTGCCCAACCTTCCTTCCGAGGAGTGGCTGGTGGGTTTGAACCGCCAGCCGTCTGGTTAGCAGGCAAGTGTCTTAGCCACTATGCTAATACACACATTCAAAACAGTTGCTGAGATAAATTTCAAAATAAACAATACTCTGTGGGAAGTGATAAATATATGTACTCTAGAGCTATAGCACCTGCAAGTAAGCCTCTTACCAAACTTCTTAAATTTTAAATATAGCTATTTCAAAAACTAGCTGATTTGTGGGAGAAATACAAACTTCAGTGATTTGAGAAAACTAGCTTAGTTATGAAGGAGCTCTTGTGATACAGTGGTTAAGGCATTTGGCAGCTAACCCAAAGGTCACTGGTTTGAACCTACCAACCACTCCATGGAAGAAAGATGGAGCAGTTAGAGTCCTTAAAAATTTATAGTCTTCGAAACCCAATGGGGGTCATTATGTGTAGGAATTGACTCAATGGCAGTGAGTTTGGTTTTGTTTTTTGGGATTTGTTATGTTATGTATACATTTACACTAGGTTACAATCAATAGCTTTGTAAATTGTAATTCATGGTTAAACTCAAATTTCACTCTTGGGAAAATAATAAAGTGTTTAATTTCAAGTAACATTTTTTTATGGTTTATCATCACAAACCCCTATGTCATTCTAACTATTTAAAATAAATATTAAACAACATTAACTGATAACTCCTTTGACTGAAATAATCTAACAGAATAAATGAATTTGTACAGATGTATATAGATATGTATATACTGTATTTAATGCAAATAATGCACAAATTGTATGTCTCTGCATACCACACAACCCACACATTATTTTCTTAATATTTTTTACATGTTTCTACACTTAAATTTTTTGTGTATTTTCTTTTTTATGTTCAAAAAATTTAATGTTAAGTCTGTCTTAGCAGCCACTGAAGCAGAGGTTTGGTTCCCAGTAGCAGACACTTATCAGCCTATCTTTGATTTTCTAAAGCTGACCTTCTTCTTCCAGGATTCCTTTCCTGATCTGCAAATAATTTTCTCTAAACAGAAAGAAATCACTTCCTCTGCCTGGAAAGAGCTCTCTCTAGGTTGGCCCACCTCAGTTCAGGAAGTGTGCAGGTCGGTGTACCCTGGGCCAGATACACTACTCAGGCCAGTGCCACAACCACGTGCATTCCACTCTGACATCCCTTTGGCCTGCCACATAGGCCATTTGAATTTCCCACCAGCATGGATGCCACTAGGCGGGCTTGAGAGCCGCGGTTGCAGAGAGAGGTCAAGAGTTCCCTGCTGCAGAAGATGGATCCTATTGGCTGCTTGGGGGGCTCCATGAGGCCAGGGCCTGGGTGCAGGCATCCACACCACCTTGCCAGCCAACTTCACATGGAGCCAGCACCCAGGGTCTGGGTTTCAGGAGGTAATGATCCTTTTCTGTCTGTGGACTAGCCCGTGACTGAACTGTGGCAGCCCTACACGCTGCTCTCCACCCTGCACTCCATATCTCCAGCCAGATGTATCTGGGCATAGATCTACTGCAAGAAACTCAACCACTCTCATGTCCATCTGCAAACTGTCCCAGATGAAATGGAAAATTTCAACTGTTTATTTTCCAGTTACTGGGGTACCATCAAATTTGATACATGACTTCTTGACCATGGCTTATACCTTTATTGTACAAATATGATCAAAAGTAACATTTCTGGATTATTGAATGAGGGATAATGAGGCAGAAATGCAGTTCTGGAAATGACAGGAGACATGAATGGTGCATGAATGGGTGTGCTATGGCAGAATTATTTTATATCATTTTGTTCTTTCCACCATTATAAGAATGTGTGTGTTATTTACATGGTCATACTATTTGTGAAAAATGTTATACATGTGTTTGTTCATGTGTGTGAACATACAAAACCAAAGACTTAACATTGCTAGAAGTAAGACAGATTCTTGGGGCTCTAGATTCATCATTCTGAGGCTCTATTGAGGCTTTCAGTCTGGAAATAATTAATAAACATGTGAGTGTGGTCCTAGTATGGAAGTGTCTCCAATAACTTTTGCTATATTGCTTACTGAAATATTTGTGAAAAGATCATAGCCTCATTTAAAAAAAAATGCTCACATTTGTAATACATTCAGACTGTAGTTATGTGATTTAAAGATAATATTATTAGCATGAGTGTAATATCCCTGACATCAGGACATTATAAAATAAACGAGATACTTAAAAGTCTTCTGGGATCTGTTTTCAAACTAATGTTAAAATACAGTGGGAATACCATCAATTATTTTATTTGTCCTTACACTTTTTTTTTTTTTTTTTTTTGGTCAATATAAATAATCATTGTTTTTAAATTTGGAAATGGTGGCTACCTGCAAAAGATTTGTGTTTAGGATAGTAAACATAAACTTAATGTAAGAAAAACATACTGAAATTATTTTTATATGTGAAAAATAAGAGGATTTAATACACTTCTTTCCCTGGTTCCCCTCTCCAACACAATTTCCTGAATATTCAGGACATTTGCTGGTTGTTCCATATGTAATTGTCTTTTAATTACAACTCTTGTTAATGACCTTTGGCTCTCTCTTATTATCATTTTCACAAGGCATTGGAATGTTCAACAATTCCCAAGACTGTTGATTTATTTTATCCCATTTTTTTTTTCCTTTTTATCAAACCTGTCAAGTAGAATAAGAGCTCTTGTGGCATTGTAGTTAGAACATTCGACTGCTAACCAAAAGATGGACCAGTTGCTCTGGGGGAGAAAACCTATGGGTCAGTTTACTTCTGTCCTAAAAAGGTCAATGAGTTGAATCAACTCAATGGCAGTAGGTTTGGTTTGTGGTTGGACACAAATAACATTTATAGATTAAAAAATCAAGCCTTATATTAAATTATTTACCAAGGCCTGGAAATAATGCACCCAAATATTTAGGGAATCTAGATTCAACTCAAATAAATATAAAAGTATTTTTTTATAAATATCATCTCCACTTCGTTAGCTTTGTGGATGTTTCACCACAGGGAAGAGAAATCAGTCTATCAACTACTGTTGGCATAGTTAACAATTAAAGTATGATTTTATATAGAGTGATGAAAATACAGAATATAAACTTAGGTTCTTTCTAGTACAAATAAAAAATGTTACACCTTTTTTTTTTTTTTTTAATAATCAAAGTTTGGGATAGGAGTTTTCTGGACCTACAAACTGTATTTTAAACTTACATTTTTTTTTTTACTGCTGATCGATGATACAAATTATCTTGCATTCTTGACATGGTTATAGCAAAACATCTGCTTGTGGCTTATAAAACAGCAAAGTATACAAACAGTTCAGGGATGAATAAAATGTTCAATGAAGATTGAAGAGATCAGCATCATAAGGTAGATATAATAATAGCATATTTGAATTCAAGGACAGTGTTGGGACAAATGTCTTACTTCTGTGCAATAGACAGCACAAAAAATTGAAAGTAAAATATACCTGTCATCTAAAAAGTCTTCAGTATATATTTTTTATGCTATCAATGCTGTTCTAAAGAAAATTGCTTACGAATAAATTTAGATGCTTACAGCTCAATTATGTCAACTTTTGAGAAAATAAACTTTACAATTGGCATATTACCTTGTGTAAAATTTTTGTTACCTCACTAAATATAAGTGTTAAGAATTGTCATTAAACTGAAATTATATTAAAATTTAAATTAATGTAGTTTAGGTGAGAAGTTCATGGTAAAGTATTTTCTGCTTATTTTAGAAAGCAATTTATCAAAATTTTCTTTGCAAAGACCAATTAAGGTAGGGACCAAAGTTATCTGATGGATTAAAATTGAGACAGTTATTGGTGACAATGTCTGTAGTTTAGAGAGAGGAAGGGAGATAGGGTTGAGGAGTGACTGGAAAGAAGTTGTGGGCAAGTATTTGAGATGTTTTACTTTGAACAGGGAAAGAGTAATCAGGCACTTTGTGTGGGATTAGCAGATTAGCCCTCATTCAGATGATTAAAGTCTCATCCAGTTGCCCTTGGGAATACAGATTCTGCCGGCTTGTCATCCAGACCAAGAAACTCTCAAACCTAAGATCTCTCCTTTTATTTACTGTTGCCAAAAAGCACTAGAGAAGCTCAGTATGTCTTGCACCTGGTAATATTCAATCTGATCTCAGCTGGGACAAAAGAATACCTTGAACCCTGGGTTTTTCTTGCTGATGTATCAGTTTAATTAAAATTTGCTTTGCTTTTGTGACACAAAAGCATTTGACATTTGGTTTCTTCCTTCCTTCCTTTATACTTTTTTTGTGTGTTTCTGTTTTCTTTATTGGCTCCTATTTCCCATGCCTCCCAAAATAATATGTTCCTTCATAGTCAGTTATTGGCCCATGATCTACTTTTTTTAAACCATGTTTCTCCTCTTCATCTGTACCTTCCTTGTCTTGCAAGTGATGTTTATTCCTAAATTGAATAATTAGCTTCCATTTGTAAATTCCTAAAATTATATTTTCTATTGATTCTTCACACCTTGAAAAGTGTATTTCAAATTTAACTTGAACTTTTCACTCTACTTTGAAATCATATAGCTATAATTGTTGTTGTTGTTTGCTGTCGGCCCCGACTCATAGCGACCCCTCTTGGGTTTCCGAGGCAGTATCACTATGGAAGTAGGATTGCCCAACCTTCCTTCCGAGGAGTGGCTGGTGGGTTTGAACCGCCAGCCTTCTGGTG
>NW_006921817.1:4052646-4070050 GCF_000298275.1 Orycteropus afer afer | reverse complement strand
TTTGAACCGCCAGCCTTCTGGTGGGCAGTCAAGTGCTTTAGGCACTATGCTACCAGAGCTCCTATAGCTATAATTATTTTCACCTAATATCTCTCCCTTCCATGTCCTCTCAGTTCCTCCTTCCACTTAAAGCAAACTTGTAGAAGATAGAAATCAGTCTTCCCCATCTTCATTACAATATTGCAGCACCGAGTTTGTATCTGACGTGTAGTGAGTTTCCTTTTTTCATTTTTCTAGTTACTCAAGCTTAATAACAGCACTTGCAAACCTCAGTTTTTTCTTTCCTATTTAGAAGGAAGGTTGGGCAACTCAACTCATAGGATGGGTCACTATGAGTTGAGTCCGACTCAATGGCACATAACAACAACAACATTCATCTCTTCTACATCAATTCAAATCCACGTTCTCATCTATATATGATCAATCTCCTCCCCAACAATTTATGGTTTGGTCTTGGTGAATCTAGACTGTTCACTCTATCTTCTTCTAATCAAAATGTAAATGTAATGAATTTGGTGGGCATCCTGTAACATTCTTCTCCAAAAAGATATGAAATGTGTGTGTGAGAGAGAGATTTTTACATGAATCACATCATAATGTGGTAGTCTTTGAGTGGTTAAAAATGATTAAGCACTCAGCTACTAACTAATAGAAAGCTTGAACCAACCTAGAAACACTTGGAAAAAATTTCTAGTGAATGACTTCCTAAAGGTCACAGATTTGAAAACCCTATGGAACAATTTTACTGTGCAACACAGGGGTTCACCATGAGTCAGAATTGGCTTGATGTCAACTGGTATATATCTTGATGTACTTTTCTACTATCATCTTTATACATTCATTAATATAATTTAAATATGCTTATATAAATAAATCCATTTTACAAATTTTCAACACAGCTTAAAATTCTATAATAAATTATATCAAATTTATTTATCCTCCTCTACAGCTGTATATTAAAGTGGTTTCTGCTTTCTTCAAATTATAAATCATTTTTTAAGCATATTCTTGAGCTGATCTACTTGAGCACCCGTATGATTATTTTTCTAGAAATTTTTAATTTCTCCAAGAAAGGATAGACTTATTTTCACTGTTGGTAGATAAGACCAACTTGCTTTCCAGACAAATTATTCCAAATATACCCCTACCAGCAGTATATGAGAGAACTCCCCACCCAAAACTCAAGAATACTTGTTATTAGCAGACTTTAAACTATTTGCCAATTTGGTGGATTTAAAGAAAAAAAAAAAAAGAAAAAGAAAAACTTTTAATTTATTACTTTTAAATTTTTCGTTTCCTCAATAGCAGAGGAATAATAATAACCTGTTGTAGGTTGAATTAGCTTCCCTTCACAGGTTGAAGTCCTAACATCTGTTATCCGTTAATGTTAGCTTGTTTGGAAATAGTGAATTTGCAGATGTATTTACTTAACCTGAGGTCACATTGGAGTAAAGTGAGCCCTAATCCAGTATCATTAGTGTCCTAACAAGAAGAGCAGAGACGCAGAGCCAGACAGACACAGACGGAAGATGGTCACGTGAAGACAGAGGCAGAAATTGGAGTTATGCTGCCACAGGCTAAAGAACATTCATGGCTACCAAAACCTGGAGGAGGCCGGGAAGTTTTTTACCTAGAGACCTTGAAGGAAGAACTGGCCTGTTGTCTCTTTGATTTCAGATTTACAGCTTCTGGAACGGTGAGGAAATAAAATATTTTTTTTTTTTGTGCTAGGCTACCCAGTTTGTAGTAACTTATTTCAATAGCCTTGGGAGACTAAGGTAGCATCATTTCAAGCTTATTAGCCACTTATATTTCTGATTCTTAGACTCATTTGTTCATGTTCTTTTTCTTACCATTTTTACACACTTCGACCATTGTTTCTGGATTGTACAGTGAAACAGAATTTTAGAGTACCTTGTTTAATTACATGCTTTAGTAGCTCAAAACTAGAAAGACACTGAGCATATATATAAATACATATTTAAATGAGTGAACCTCAAAAAGCAAGTTTTATTCTTTTTGAAATTTTACAGAGTAGATTCATTTTACATTAAAAGGTTCATACACATTTTGTTTTGTGTCACTGGTTACATTCTGCCAATGCTGCCCTTCTGATGTTCCATGGTTGATTGCTCTAAGGCATGCTTCTCCCTTGTATAGTTGTTCTTCTCCTAGGCCTGTCTATTTGGCTGAGAGATAAGCCACAGAAGTGAGTTAATTCCTAGGCCTAAAGGGTGACTAGGGGCTGTAGTCTCAGGGCTTTCACCAGTCTCTATCAGACCAATAATCTTTGTCCCTTTTATGATTTTGAGTTTTACTCCTCATTGTTCTTCTACTCTTCCCAGGACCTCCAAATCTGACCCCTTTCAGAGTAGTTGGCATTGACAGCCAGGCACCATCTACTTCTTTTGTTCTGAGGGTCATATAAAAAAAAAAAAAAAAAAAAAGTGTTCCATCGAGTCAATTCTGACTCATAGTGACCCCTTTTGGGTTTCTGAGGCTGTAAATCTTTATGTAAGTAGATTGTCCCATCTTCCTTCTATGGAGCAGCCAGCAGGTTTGAATCACTGACCTTCTGGTTAGCAGCCAAATGCCTTATCCACTATGCTACCAGAGCTCCTTCAGAGTCATATAGACTGTGGTTTTCATCAGTTCTTTGGAATGTTCCATCCATCTTTGATTTTCTTCACTCTTCTCTACTCTAGACAAGGAGAGACCAATAGTTTCATCCTAGTTGGCTGCTCACAAGCTTTTAAGACCCTGGTCACTACTCACTGGTATGATGTAGAACAATATTTTTATATAGTAGGTTGTGTCAATTGAGCTTGATATCATCCATAACCATGGTCATAGACCTGTAGGCCCAGCAACTCACTCCATCAAGGTGCTTAGTTGTGACTAAGAAGTTATCCTAACTTTGCCCCCTGTTAGCTTTATACTACATATGGACTTTTTATAACACATACAAATACATATGTAGGAATATCATCTGTCACATCCATGCATGGTTGTGGGTATAATGTATTTTAAGCAAATACTTTAAGATAATCTTTTAAATTATATTTTATTGGTTTTCAGTGAGTGTTTGCACAGCAAATTAGGTTCCCATTTGGCAATTTCTACACAAATGGTGCAGCAACATTAGTTACATTTTTCACAGATTGTTAACATTCTCTTTAATTGCATTCTGGTTGTTCTATTTCTAATACTTTAGTTTCTTTGTGCCTTCATCTTTTCGGTTTTGCTTTACAGTAATTGTTGATCTTTTGGTCCCATATAGATGGTTTTTTAATGGAGTACCATAATCTACTAAAAACCACTTCCATCTAATAGATTACTACTCATAGTAACCCTTTTAGTACAGAGTAGAACTTTCCCATAGGATTCTCAAGACTGTAGATCTTTAGGGAAGTAGACTGCCTCATTTTCCTCCTGTTGGAGCTGCTTGTTGGTTCAAAATGCCAACTTTTTGATTAGCAGCCAAATGCTTTAACTATGGCATCACTGGAGGTCCATGAAGTACCATACCAAAACCAAAATCAAACGCACTGCCGTCCAGTCAGATTCAACTCATAGTGACCCCTCCTTGGGTTTCCAAGGTGATATCATTATGGAAGTAGATTGCCCAACCCTCCTTCCGAGGAGTGGCTAGTGGGTTTGAACTGCCAGTCTTCTGGTTAGCCGTCAAATGCCTTAGGCACTACGCCACCAGAGCTCCCATGGAGTACCATACTCACGGCTAATATCCATAAAAATATAGAATGCTTCACAACTTAGTATATAATACTTGTTAATCTTCTCTAAATTGCTCTAATTTTAGTATATGTGCTACTGAACTGAGTACTTTAAGATAATGTTTAAAAATTATTTATAAAATATTAAGACAACCAATGGACTCTTAAATTTATTATTTCTGATATACCTCATAGCCTATTCAATACCAATAAATTTTTATTTAGATGTATCTCAAGTGTTACTTTCTCTTTCTAGTTGTTCACATCCAAAGCACATTAATGTCTTCTCAGTTGTTTGAAAAGATTCACTAGGAAGCATAATTAATTGTCTAATTTTCATTTAAAATGAGTTCTTTAGAGGGAGAGGTTAATGTAATTTCATTCATTGACTAACTAAATACGATTGACAAATTATTTTTATGAGAAAGTTCTGAAATAATCTAGGTCTCAACCTCTTCTTTTCATCCTCTTCCTCACTCACTCTACATATTCAGAACTCTTTAGGCTTAATTAAATATAAAACATACAGAGCCTTTTTAAATCAAGTATTTCAAAAAAAAATTAAAAAAACATAGTTATGTCATAACTCAAAATGACTACGTTTAAGTCACAATAAGTTTGAGATAAAATTAACAAATTGAACATTGGGTGATTTCCATCATGTATCTTGAGTAATTAATGTGTTTTAAAATGAACACTGTAGTATTATTCTTGTTATTCTACATCACAGTTTATAAAGAACTAAGTAAAATGTAAGTAAATGTCTGTGGCAAGAAACTGATTGAAAATATTTATTCCAGGGAACAATATAATGAGAAAATGAATGCAGTTAACTTGTCATTTATTTCTAATTAAGAAGATGAGCTTAGTTTTGCATGTCAGAAATTTATGTACTAGACAATTATTGTTTTTTCACTTTTCCAGTGAGATGCTTCAGAATTTCAAACAAACTAAGCATCCTATTGGCAATGAGAAACTTGCAGTTTTCCAAATATATGGATAGATGATATAAGATAAATAGTAGATTGAGAGATGATTGATTGAAGCGCTTTGTGAAACAGCATGCATTAGATAAGTTTCCTCTCAGAAGAAATTTTTTTCTATAGGTTCTTTATTAGAGTAATAAACATTATATTCTTTATCAGGATATGTAGATGAGGAAACTCACCTGACAATATATTTGATTTTCCAGAAATTGTGGTCATATAAATATGTTACTAATTAAAAAAAAAAATACTGACATGTTAAAATTCTGGTAAAAAAACAGTGTTCTAAAAGCTATCATTTTATTATAAGATAAATTTTGGAAAATATAAAATACACATTCACAAAATGAATGAAAGTAATTCAGAATGGCATGGAATTCATCGGGTTCTTCCAGAAAAGATTTTTATTTGTAAACAGAAAAAAGAAGCAAGATTTCTGTTTATTAACCAGGTGAATGTATACCAGATGCTTGGTAGCATAGTGGCTAAGGCACTTGACTGCTAACCAGAAGGCTGGCAGTTCAAACCCACCATTTGGGCAATCTACTTTCTTAGTGATACTGCCTCGGAAACCCAAGGAAGGGTCACTATGAGTAGGGTCCGACTTGATGGCACATAACAACAACAAACAACAATTATTAAAAAATTAATTAATTAATTAAGAATGCAGCCCTGAAAAAATGAACTATATTCTTAATGTAAGTTGAATGAATTTTAATGAAGAACATTAACATAATTAGAGAATGTAAAATGCCAATTTTATACTATATTTTACAGATCATGTACTATGATATTCACTTTAAACATCATATCCTAAATGATTCTAACAATAAACCTTCACTGTATATCTTTTCCATATTTTATATATGTGAAAACAGGCTGAATAACTGATACATGTTCATATAAGCAGTAATTGATTGATTTGGAATTTCATTCTAGCTTTATCTAATTTAGAGACAAAATCCTTAACTGTTATACACATTCCCTAGGTAAAACCAAAAATCAGAATATGGCCCATAATCTGAAAGATATTTGAAAAAAACGGTACAATGAGTTGAAAAGAATAATAGAAAATTGTTTATTTTCTATACTTTTCCATGGGTATTCTGATTTTCTTGGTGAAAAGATAACCTAAAATCCTTTGTGTTGTCATTTTTCTATCTCTGTATTTGCCTTGTGGTTGCTAAAATTAAATCTTGTTCCATCTGGCTTTTGCCATCATTTCCTATATAATCATGCATACATTTATAAGCCTTCTTGTTCCAGAAATATGTTAAAATACAATGTAAAATTATACAGAAAATTAAAATTAAAGTTTAAAGTTGATATCAAAGCAATTACATCAGCATGAAAATGAAGGTAAGTAAGTAAGATGGCTCTGACTATTGACTCAAATGTAGGAAATATGGTGAGGATGGTGTAGTACCAGGCAGTGTTTCATTCTGTTGGACATAGGGCTCCTATGAGTCAGAGCTGACTCAATGGCACCTGGCAACAACAGCAACCAGAGAAGATGTAGATGAGACTCAGGTTAATAACCAAACTATGGACAGAAATACCCTATGTGTGCCAGAGTAAGCCCAAAACATTGTCATGGTGGTTGTGATAGCCAATGCACAGAAGGAAATATGATCATGTGCATGCACCGCACTGTCCTTGAGGACATAATCATGGTTATCCATCAGGCAATTGCTCATATTAAGTTCAGCTATGAAATTACAGCAAGGCTTGATTTCCCATACTAGTAAATGTTTAGCTACATTATAGGAAGTTTGGGCAATCTACTCCCATAGTGATACCACCTCAGAAACCCAAGGATGGGTCACTATCAGTTGGGTTCTCTATCAGTCACTATCAATGGCAGTGAATTTCATTACTATGGGTAGTTAAGAGCAAATACTTGTATTTTGATAGCTATACTTGCTAGGTTTCAGAGCTTGCTGTGAAAATTAAAAAGCATAAAAGTGACATATACTAAATAAAAGGCTACTAAAAAATAGTATGAAATTGTCAACAGAGTTAAGATTAACAGCCAAAGGTAATTGAGAGGTCTGACCTTGTACACACATACAAATTAACAATGAAACCTCAGGTTTTATCTAATATTGAAAAAGCCCTCCAAAACATGAGCCAGAGATGTTTTTAAAGCAACTGTGACCAGATGTCCCAACTTATTCATTAAATAATTTCAGTAAAAAACCTTCAAGCTATGTGACAATTAAAAATGTAAATTCCCATATGCTCTTGTCTTAGGTTATGTTCCCTGGGAAATAGACTGTGAGATGGAGACTTTTGTGCTAGAGATTAGAAGAAAGTATCCTGAAGACCATTCTTGTGGGCAAGTGAACAAGTAAGGCTGGACAAAGGGAGGAGCTGAATTTCCATAAAATTGTAACAGAGGCTTTGGTTCTCCTACAGGGACACTTGGAATGGGGATGTTCCTTCAGAGTGTCTTTTCTTGAAGCTGCTGGGCCAGGACTTTTTCTTTTACACTGTTACATCTACTGGTCATTGGGTGTGCACTACCCAGAGTATGGAGCATGACATCCTTCAGTTTAGGATAATTCCTGGAGCAGTCATCAGTCACCAACAGGCTAACAGTAGGGGAAATAACTGCTTCAATCCTAAACTTCTGGTCTGGATAGTGTACCACAGTGTTCACTAAAGCTCACATTTTAAATAATTGAAAATACATATTAAGTTCAAAGAATAAAATTAGTTTACTATTTAGGGTTAAGGATCTCTGGTGGCATAGTAGACAAGGCATTTCAAGCTAACCAGAAGGTCAGAGGTTCAAAGCCACAGCCCCTCCATGGAAAAAAGATGGGTCAATATACTTCTGTAAAGATTTACAGCCTGGAAAACACAATGGAGGTCACTATGCGTCAGAATCAACTGCATGCATGTTTTGGGTTATTTAGGGTTATTGATAAATTAGTTAAACAATTTAAATAGCTTACCAAAAAAGATGGCTGTTATTATACAATAATTCTCTGTATTTCTTATTCATAAGCTGAAATAATAAAGCTACCCATGGTGTATGGTCATTACATTGTTAGTTTGGCACAATAAAATGTTAATTTTATTATTCACTTCCTAGAGATGGGCAGAATTTTGCAAGACCAATGACTAGTTCATTGCAAACACCTTTTTTCAACAACACAGATGGAGGCTGTACATGTGGACTTCACCAGATGGAACACACAGGAATCAGATTGACTACATCTGTGGCAAGAGGCGGGGAAAAGCTCAATATCTTCAGCCAAAACCAGGCCAGGAGCTGATTGTGGAACAGACCATCAACTGCTCATATGCAAATTCAACTTGAAGTTAAAGACAATGAAAACAAGTCCAAGAGAGCCAAAGTATGATCTTGAATATATCCCTCCTGAATTTAGAGATCATCTAAAGAATAGATTTGATGCATTGAACACCAATGACCGAAAGCCAGATGAATTATGGGAAGATATCAAGAACATGAAGAAAGCAAGAGATCACTAAAAAGACAAGAAAAGAAGAGAAGACCAAAGTGGATGACAGAAGAGACTCTGAACCTTGCCCTTGAGCAGAGAATAGCTAAAGAAAATGGAAGAAATGAAAAAGTCAAAGGGCTGAACAGAAGATGTCAAAGAGCAGCTCAAGTAGACAAAGCCAATTACTATAATGAAATGTGCAAAGACCTGGAGTCTGAAAACCAAAAGGGAAGAACACGCTCGGCATTTCGCAAACTGAAAGAACTGAAGAAAAAATTGAAGCCTCCAGTTGCAATATTGGGAGATTCTATGGGCAAAATATTGAATGATGCAGGAAACATCAAGAGAAGATGGCAGGAATACACAGAGTCACTGTACCAGAAAGAACTGATGGATCTTCATCCATTTCAGGGTGTGGCATATCATCTAGAACAAATGGTAATGAAGGAAGAAGTCAAAGCTGCAATGAAAGAACTGGCGAAGAACATGGCTCCGGGAATTGATGGCATACTGATTGAGATATTTCAACAAACAGATGCCCCATTGGAGGCACTCACTCAGTTATGTCAAGAGATTTGGAAGACAGCTACCTGGCCAACTGACTGGAAGAGATCCATATTTGTGCCCATTCCAAAGAAAGGTGATCCCACAGAGTGTGGAAATTATAGAAAAATATCATTAATATCGCATGCAAGTAAAATCTTACTGAAACGTTTGCAGCAGTATATTGACATAGAACTTCCAGAAGTTCAAGCCGGATTCAGAAGAAGACATGGAACAAGGGATATCATAGCTGTTGTCAGATGGATCTTGGCTCAAGGCAAAGAATACCAGAAAGATGTTTACTTGTGTTTTATTGACTATGCAAAGGCATTTGATTGTGTGGACCATGACAAACTATGGATAACATTGAGAAGAATGGGAATTCCCAAGCACTTGATTGTACTCATGAGGAATCTGTACCTTGACCAGGAGGCTGTCATTCGAACAGAACAAGGGGACACTACATGGTTTAAAATCAGGAAGGTAGTGTGTCAGGGTTGTATTCTTTCTCCACACTTATTCAATCTATATGCTGAGCAAATAATCCAAGAAGCTGGACTATATGAAGAAAAACGTGGTCTCAGGATTGGAGGAAGAATCATTAACAACCTGAGATATGCAGACGATACAACTTTGCTTGCTGAAAGTGAGGATGACTTAAGGCACCTACTGATGAAGGTTGAAGAATACAGTCTGCAGTATGGGTTACGTCTCAATATAAAGAAAACAAAAATCCTCACAACTGGACCAGTGAGCAGCATCACAATAAATGGAGAGAAGATGGAGGTTGTCAAAGAATTCACATTGCTTGGTTCTACAATCGATGCCAATGGAAGCAGCAGTCAGGACATTAGATGGCATGTAGCATTGGAAAAGTCAACTGCGAAGGAACTGTTTCAAGTGCTGAGGAGCAAGGATATCTCCTTGAGGACTAAGGTGTGCCTGACACAAGCCATGATATTTCCAATCCCCTCTTATGCATGGGAGAGCTGGACAATGAATAAGGAAGACCAAAGAAGAGTTGATGCTTTTGAGTTGTGGTGCTGGCGAAGAATGCTGAAAGTACCATGGACTGCTAAAAGAACTAACAGATCTGTCCTGGAGGAAGTGCAGCCAGAATGCTCCTTGGAAGCAAGAATGGCCAGACTTCCTCTCACCTATTTTGGTCATGTTGTCAGAAGGGACCATTCCCTGGAGAAGGATGTCATGCTTGGTAGGGTGGAGGGTCAACGAAAGAGGGGGAGGCCTTGAACGAGATGGATTGACACGGTGGCTGCAATGATGGGCTCAAGTATAGCAGGGATTGTGGGGCTGGCACGGGATCAGGCAGTGTTTTGTTCTGCTGTGCATGGTGTCACTATGAGTCGGAAACGACTCGATGGCACTTAACAACAATAACAGAGATGGGCAGAGAAAAGAAGTATGTATCTCTTTGAACTAAATGGCATGTCACTAATGAAAAAAGATTTAAAATATATTAATCTGAATCTCTTGGCAAGGAGCTCTGGTGTGACAGTGCCTAAGACATTTGACAGCTAACCAGAAGGTTGGTGGTTCAAATCCAACAGCTTATCTGTGGAAGAAATCTACTTCCTTAAAGATTTATCATCTCAGAAACACAGTAGGGGATTCTGTGAGTTGGAATTGATTTGATGGTAGTAAGTTTGGTTTTTTTTTTTTTTTTTCTATTTAGGCATAGTGAGAGAATGAGAAGGAAAATAAAAGTTCTCTGACTCTAATACCTGGAAATAAATCAAGAGAAAAAAATATATGTATATATGTATTCCAAGAAAGGAAGTCTCCAATTTAAAAAAATAGTGAAAACTAGAAATAAGAGGAAGAAAACTTTATGCTGCCTCAGTGATAGGTTAATACCCATCAGATAACTGGAGGAAAGAATGTGAGTCCCCATGAAGTAGAGTTAATGCAGACATCATTGCATGAAGTAAGGATCCTCAGAAGGCTACATTTCTATGTGAAAAATATGAATGAGGAAAAATAAATCTACAAATATTCAGTGATCACCAAGAAGCTTGATGCGTGTTTGTCTTGATAAATAAAAGTATAAAATTTGAACCCTTAAAGTGGACTCTATTCAAACTCACAGTGACCCAATAAACAGAGTAGAACTTCTCTATAGATTTTAAAAGGCTGTAATCTTTATGGAAGCAGACTGCCACATCTTTCTCACTCAGAGTTTGAACCACCAACCTTGTGGTTAGCAGCCAAGGTCTTAACCATTTTGTAATCAAGGCTCCTAAAAAAAGAATTATAAAACCCATGAAACTTACTTGAGCTCTTGAGTTTCTGCATGAGTATCCACCATAGACTCCCACTCCAATCCCACTCAACATTCCCACCACACACATCCAGGAATCTCAAATAGAGATAACGTTACCCTGGGTCAGTGCTGATGTACTGTGTTAGTCTTGCCTTCAGACCGGGCTGTTTTCCAGGGCTCCAGTATTTCTGAATCTCAGTTGCATCTCTTTGCCTCACTCAGGCCATGGCCATGCCTCCAAACATGCACCTGAATTTACTAAAGCCATTTGCTGTTGACTTAAATTGAGTCTACTGTTCATCCCCTCATTGCCCAAACACCATTCAGCCTTTCCTCCTGAGCTCCCTGTTCTCTATAAGGTTGCCTGTTTTTTTTTTTTTTTTAAGGTAAGTTACATACTCATTTTATGTTTATCTATATACCCAAGAAGTCTATATACTGTATTTTCACACATAACACACATAGGAAACTGATATGACAGAGATGCACAATTTATGTGCATAATTTGCTTAAAAATACAGTACACCTGGTTGGTGGTGGAGTAGGATGGATATAATCTCTGCCTAACATGTAGCCAGAATCATAATATCTGAAATCTATTGATCCTTTTTCAAATGTTTAAAAAAGAAAATGCTAAATTATTTTCTGAGTTATCTTTCGGAATATCAGCATTGCTCATATAGATATGATGGAGATATAACCTAAGTGAAAGTTGATAGTTAATTACACTCTTAATTAATATTTCTCTGCAGACTGTTAAGGGTTTTCTTGAAGTACATTTGCCAGATAAATATTTTAAAAAAAAAAATTACCTCTGTTGATTTGTTATTGCTTCTGCATTTTCTACATTGGGATATTTATCTCAAAGTTATGAAAAGTCTAATAGAAATTATCTCATTTAAATGTGATAAATCTTATCAATTCTAGTTCCTCCAGGGTATTTTTTTTTTTTTTTTGAAATTTAGTGTTAATGTTGTTGTTGTAGTTAGGTGCCATTAAGTCAGCTCCAACTCATAGCGACCCTATGTACAACAGAACAAAACACTGCCCGTTCCTGTGCCAGTCTCACAATCCTTGCTATACCTGAGCCCATCATTGGAGTCCATCGTTTCACCCACTGTGTAATGGAGCATATTATTGAGGGCCTTCCCCTTTTTCATTGACCCTCCACTTTACCAAGCATGATATCTTTCTCCAGAAAATAGTCCCTTTTGAGAACATGACCAAAGTAGGTCAGAAGAAGTCTGGTCATTCTCACTTCCAAGGAGCATTCCAGTGGCACTTCTTCTATAACAGATATGTTAGTTCTTCTGAAAGTCCATGATACTTTCAATATTCTTCCCCAATACCACAACTCAAAAGCATCAACTCTTCTTCAGTCTTCCTTATTCATTGTCCAACTCTCATATGCATATGAGGTGATAGAAAATACCATGGCTTGGGTGAACTTTTAACAATAGAATATCAACAAATTTTTATTTTAAATTACATATGTGCATGGCTAAAACAGCTTTGATTTTATAATTTTATTCACTTCTTTTGTATCAGAATAATATTTATTTCTCTTTATTTCCAGTTTTCCTTTTTTGCTTTGGTTCAGAAATTTAGTATATTAGATTCAAAATAGTATACTTATTCTATTTTCATATATTCTTCATATGCTGGTCATAAATGTGGCAAATTATTGTTTACCTGAACTTTTAATGTTTAATGATTTTGTTGTTAAATGCCATAGAGTCACTTCCAACTCATAGGACCCTATGTATAACAGAAAAGCACATTTCCAGGTCCTGTACCATTCTCACAATCATTTTGATGTTTGAGGCCACTATTGCAGCCACTGTGTCAATCCATCCCATTGAGGATCTTCTTCATTTTCACTGACCCTCTAATGTTTAATGGGATTAAGTACAATTCTAAAACATTTGTAGGGATTGTAGGAGAGTTACTAATTTAAAAAAAATCCTTTTACATATTATCAAAATCCTTCTACAGATTATCAAATGAGCCTTCTGCTGCCCTCAGGACTGCCTTACTGTAGCCTATCAAATGAAAATCATTTTAAAAATAAAACAAGACTTTTGCCAAAGTTATGGTAACTTCTTCGAAACAGCCAACCTCCCTGAGTAAGTGAGTTGTGGGGTCTGTGGTTTCAGGACTATGGTCACAGGGGACACCAAGCTCAATTGGCATAATATATCACACAGAAACATTGTTCTACAACCTACTTTGGTGACTAGAGACTGTTGTCTTAATAGCTTATGAGTGGCCATCTAGGATGCAACAATTGGTCTCTTCTCATCCAGAGCAAAGAAGAATGAAAAAAATCAAAGATGTGTGGAAACAATTAGTCTAAGGGATTAGTGAACCATGAAAACTTCAGCCTACTTCTCTTCTAAGACCAGAAGAACTAGATGATGCCAGGCTAACACTGTTAACTACTCGGAAAGGGATCAGTGTAGGAAATCCAGGATAAGCAGAAAAAAAATTTTGTAACAAAACTCAAAATCATAACAAAATTACCAGACTTACTGGTCTGATATAGACTGATGAAATCCCTGAGACTGGTCAATATTCACCCATCAGGCCTGTAATTGAACTCACTTCTGCAGTTTCCAGTCAAACAATAGACAGATGTATAAGGTGAACGTTTATACCAGGTAGGCACATTCCCAAGAACAATCAAACATGCTATACCTGAACCCATCATTGCAGCCACTATGTCAAACCACTTCGTTGAGGCCCTTCCCCTCTTTTGTTGACCTTCCACTTTACCAAGCATTATATCCTTCTCCAGGGAATCATCCCTTCTAACAACATGACCAAAGTAGGTCAGGCGATGTCTGGCCATTCTTACTTCCAAGTAGCATTCCAGTTGCACTTCTCCCAAGATAAGTTTGTTAGTTCTTCTGACAGTCCATGGCACTTTCAATATTCTTCACCAACACCACAACTCAAAAGGATCAACTCTTCCTTGGTCTTCCTTATTCATTGTCCAGCTTTCACATCTGTATGAGGCAATTGAAAATATTATGGCTTGAGTTAGGCACACCTTAGTTTTCAAAGAGACGTCTTTGCTCTTCAGCATTTTAAAGAGGTCTTTTAAGCAGATTTGCCCAGCACTCTCTGTCATCTGATTTCTTGACTGCTCCTCCATGGGTGTTGATTGTGGACCCAAACAATATGAAATCTCTGACAACTTCAATCTTCTCCATTCAGTGTGATGTTGCTCATTGGTCCAGTTGTGAGTATTTCTGTTTTCTTTATGTTGAGATGTAATCCAGACTGCAGACTGCAGTCTTTAATATTCATCAGTAAGTGCTTCAAGTCATCCTCACTTTAGGCAAGCAAGGTTGTATAGTCTGCATATTGCAGGTTGTTAATGAGTCTTCCTCCAATCCTGATGCCACGTTCTTTTCCATATAATCCAGCTTCACAGATTATTTGCTTAGCATACAGATTGAATAAGTATGGAGAAAGGATTCAACCCTGAAACACTCCCTTCCTGATTTTAAACCATGTAGTATCCTCTTGTTCTGTTCAAATGACAGGCTCCTCGTCTATGTACAGTTTCTTCCTGAGCACAGTTAAGTGATTTGGAATTCCCATTTTTCTCAATGTTATCTATTATTTGTTATGATCCACACAATCAAATGTTTTTGCATAGTCAACAAAACAAGAGTAAACATGTTCTGGTATTCTTTGTTTTCAGCCAAGATACATCTGAAGTCAGCAATGATATTCCTTGTTCCACGTCCTCTTCTAAATCCAGCTGGCATTTCTGGAAGTTCTCTGTCAATAAATTGCTGCAACATTATTGAATTGTCTTTAGCAAGATTTTACTTGAGTGTGGTACTAATGATATTGTTCAATAATTTTCACTTTCGGTTGGATCATCTTTCTTTGGAATGGGTACAGATATGGTTCTCTGCCAGTCAGTTGGCCAGGTAGCTGTCTTTAAATTTCTTGGCATAGATAAATAAGTGCCTCCAGCACAGTATCGACTTGTTGAAACATTTCGATGGATATTCCATCAATTTCTGGAACCTCATTCTTCACCAGTTCCTTTAGTACAGCTTTGATGTCTTTCTTCAGTAATATTGGTTCTTGATTGTATGCCACCTCCAATTCTTTTTGGTACAGTCAGTGACTGTGTATTCTTTCCATCTTCTTTTGATCATTCACTATTTTTTCTTTTGCATCATTCAATATTTTTCCCATAGAATTTTTTAATATTTCAGCACACAAACCATCACAGTATGACAAACTGGCACATGAGTGGTGGTAAAGTCCTCTTGTTGCAAGAAATTGAGTTACATCCAGGGATTATATGATCTGTATGTTTCTGTTGAACTACATTGTCATCTTACATAAGTTTCCAAATAATTGCCTCTCATCCCATGTCCTACCTGCCCTCCTCTAGTTCCTCTCCTACTCCCCAAAACTCCTCAGCACTTCTCTCTATAATAATTTTACATTTTACTTCTCTGTCAATGACTAACTTACTATAGTGTCTGAAAGACTTCTAGTGGGGTCATAACTTTTCTTTTGTGTTCTTATGGATATCACTGATCAGTCAGCCATGGTAATAAAACAGAGGATAGAGACTTTGTTATGGCATATATGGAATGGTCTTTTCTAGGGTTATGACAATGGAATTTTTTAGATGAGAAAATGGTGATGTCAGAAAAAATAAAAATGTATTCCTCAGGGCAAGGTAAGTGTTTAGCTTGGATAAATGGCAAGGCATGAAGAAATGCCTCATTTGGTATTTTAACAATTAATGTTTTACTTATAAATATATGTTAGTCACACTGCTTCACCTTTTCTTATCTGCCTGTCTGATACCCTGCCTATTGTCTCTCCAATCTGAGACAATTCAAATTTTTTTCTTTATATCAGTGGGTCAGGAATGACTAAGTATCAATTCTCTATTTTTATCAACAACAGTATAAATCTGAGTTTGTTGTTAAAACAGAACCCTGTGCTAAATCTTTATTTTTCTAGTCCTGACACTTTTTTACAATAATCATTCACTTTCCAATGCTCTATTTAAAAACAGTTGCCAGGTAATTGGAGATATTATCAATGATTTGACCAAGGAAACATTTTGCAGTGTGTGTGTGTGTGTGTGTGTGTGTGTGTGTGTGTTAGGCATATTATTTACACAACATGTAGATAGTACTTATTCTATGAATAATTGAATTTACTAAAGAGTTTGAAAATGATAAATTAAAAAAGTTAAACATTTTGTTTACACTTAACAATTTTCCAGAGATTTGAAACTCTATATGTCTCTCAAAAATTATACATATTTTCCACTTTGTTTGGTCATAGGGATTTTTTATGGTATTTTTAATTGGACTATTATGCCAGAAGATTCTCTTTGGGAGATACTAGGTACATTACAGGAGCTCTAGTAGTGTAGTGCCTAAGGCACCTGACTGCTAACCAGAAGGCTAGAGGTTCAAACCCACCAGTCACTCCTCAGAAGGAAGGTTGGGCAATCTACTTTCGTAGTGATATTGCCTCAGAAACCCAAGGAGGGGTCGCTATGAGTTGGGTCCGACTCGAAGGCATATAACAACAACAATAGCAGATACATTACAGTAGCATTAGCTACTATTAGAAATGAGCCCTAAAATTTCAGAGGTTTAATCTAGCAACGTTTTTACTTTGTAAGTCATTTAAGAATATTATGGCTGTTTTTTGTGTTTGGTGAGTGTCTTTCCTTCATATGTTAAATAGGGACACATGCCTTTTGCACCTTTTTATTCTTACTCTGTAGGATTTCTGAGTACTTTATATCCAGTTAGCTGAAGAGAAGAAAGAGAAAAGAATAAAGGAAGGAAGGATGTGAAAGAGGGAGGGAGGAAAAACGAAAGACAAAAAGAGAAAGCAAGAAAGCAAGCAAGCATGCAGGCATATATGTTTGCTAAAAATTATGAGATTGATATGTATTATTTTGGCTTATGTTCAATGATGAGAACTAGGCCTGTAATCACACTTAGAGTCAAGGAAAAATGGTAAAGGGAAAAATGTCTCTGGTAACATGTTTCCATGCTACAACTGTACATGATGGAAGGAGGAAGACATCATTATGGAGGACAATTCTCCATCTCTTATGCATTGGATTAGAGGAATTTCATATATATATATATATATATTTGTTGTTGTTGTTATGTGCCATCAAGTCGGATACCTGATTCATAGCGACCCCTCTTTGGGTTGATGAGGCTTTATAATTACGGAAGTAGATTGCCCAACCTTCCTTCCAAGGAGTGGCTGATGGGTTTGAACTGCCAGTCTTCTGTGCCTTAGGCACTATGCTACCAGAGCTCCTACACACACACACATACACACACACACACCACACACACACACACC
>NW_006921817.1:4039860-4052546 GCF_000298275.1 Orycteropus afer afer | reverse complement strand
TATATATATATGGTCCATGAGAAGGAAAAGAAAGGAAGTGAGGGAGAGGATTGCCTCCTGACTCTGTTAAATTTGGCCAAAGATAGTTCCAGGAAAATTATTTTGGTAATCTGAATGAATTTTCTCATTAGGACATTACTATGAATATCAGTTAGAGCATATTTTTTATTATTTCCAATAAAGTAATATGTTAAAATAGAGTTTAGTGAGCTAGTCTGAAATATAATTTACAGTGTTGTTTTTATGAAAAAAAAAATGTGGTTTGAATTATTCATCAAATTAAAGAGAACTTTTTGATTACATTAATTTGTTAGTTGCAAATATGACTCTACTAAGCTTTATTTATTTGGCAAAAATGAACCCATTAAATAAATCTATTCCATAGCTACAGAGAAGTCTTGAAAGCTCTTTAAGTTTTTTAATGTAATGAAGAGTTTATAAAAGTTTAGAAAGTAATGCTTGTGTTTCATGTACTTGGTTGAGAAAAAAATCAATATTTCAACCTTTTATAAAAACAGAAACATGTATTCTTAGCCATCTCAGTCTCCTGAGAATATTATAGAATATATTCTTGTTACACTAAACTAGCTTTGGAATTTTTATTTGTCTTAGTTACATCCCTCCTCCTGTATTGTGAGCTCCTTATAAAAATGGGTCATAGTTTGTATTTATTGTCCAGTCATCAATTCACCAAATGCATGCTGAGCTTCATACTCCGTTGTGCTCACAATGGTGATAAATTGATGAACAAGATATGTTCTTCACCTTAAACACATTTTAGACTATAAGAACAAGCTACTCTCTTGTGGAAAGTTATTATCCTGGCAACATGTATATTGTCCAGTTCTTGAATTAATGTTGTGATAACATTATAATTATAGATTGAAACACACACAAACAATGTAAGTAGGATTGTGAAAGAAGTAGATAGATTTTAAAAAAGGCATTTCACTCAACCAGAGTGATTGAAAAAGTGAGGAGAGACGAAAAACCTGGACCAAGAATGGAGGAAAACATATCATTCCAAGTCCAAAACTCAGTGTTATGAATCTTTACATCAACTATACTTAATATTTAATTCTCAGAGAAAGCACAATGATTGTTTGATATGTTAAATAAAGGAGCAGCATTTTCTTACACATCTTTGTAACATTGCTTCACATCAAAGAATCTGTTTACTGATGCTGATGATGGTTACTGTTGTTAGGTGCCATTGATTTGTTTCCAAATCATAGTGATGTACAACCAAGTGAAACCCTGCCTGGTCCTGTTCTATCCGCACAATCTTTTCTGTGCTTGAGCCCACTGTGGAATCACTATGTTAACCCATCTCATTGAGGTGCTTTTCCTCTTTTTTGCTGACCCTTTACTTTACAAAAGGAGCTCTGGTGGCACAGTGCCTAAGGCATTTGACTGCTAACCAGAAGGTTGGTTGTTCAAACCCCCCAACCATTCCCCAGAATTTAGATGGGGCAATCTAATTTCATAAAGATTTACTGCCTCAGGAACCCAGTAGGGGCCACTAGGAGTCAGAATCCTAGTGTCTGACTAGGAGTCAGAATCGACTCAATGGCAGTGGGTTTGGTTTGTTATACTTTACCAAGCATGACATCCTTCTCCAGGCATTGGTCCCTCCTTGTAACATGATTCAAGTACATGAAACAAAGTCTTGCCATCCTCACTTCTAAGGAGCATTTCTGACTCATAGCCACCCCATGGGGTTTCCAAGGCTATAAATCCTTACAGAAAGAGATTGTGTCATCTTTCTCTGGTGGAGCAACATGTGGGTTCGAACTGCCGACCTTTCGGTTAGCAGCTGAATGACTTAACCACAGCCCTATCAGAGATCCTTGAAAATTAAAGAGGTATGTAAAAGAAAGCAATTTAAAACATTTTTACATACTTCTTAGTTAATATTTGTATATACACATTATATATATATATATATATATATATATATAAAATTTCTTGTTGTTTTTATGTGCTATCTAGTCATCTCCAACTCGCAGTGACCCTATGTACAGCAGAACAAAACACTGCCCAGTACCATGCCAGCCTCACGATCCTTGCTGTACCTAAGCCTATCATTGCAGCCACTGTTATCAATCCATCTTGTTGAGGGCCTTCCCCTTTTTCGTTGACCCTCCATTTTACCAAGCATGACATCCTTCTCCAGGGAATGATCCATTCTGAGAACATGACCAAAGTAGATAAGAAGAAGTCTGGACATTCGTGCTTCCAAGGAGCGCTCTGGCTGCACTTCTGTGAGGACAGATTTATTCATTCTTTTGGCAGTCCATGATACTTTCAGTATTCTTCAACAACACTGCAAGTCAAAAGCATCAATTCTCTTTGGCCTTCCTTATTCATTGTCCAACTCTCACATGCATATGAGACAATTGAAAATACCATGGCTTGGGTTAGGCCCACTTTAGTCTTCAAAGAGATATCTTTGCTCTTTAGCACTTTAAAGAGGTCTTTTACAGCAGATTTGCCCAGCGCATCAAGTCATCTGATGATTTGACTATTGCTTCCATTGGTGTTTATTGTTGAACCAAATAATATGAAATCTTTGACAATTTCAATCTTTTCTCCATTTATTATGATGCTGCTTATTGATCCAGTTCTGAGGATTTTCATTTTCTTTATGTTGAAGTATAATCCATACTGCAGACTGTAATCTTTAATCTTCATCAGTAAGTGCTTCAAGTCATCCTCACTTTGTGTCATCTGTGTATCTCAGATTGTTAATGAGTCTTCTTCCAATCCTGATGCTACATTCTTCTTCATATTATCCAGCTTCTCTAATTATTTGCTCAGCATACAGATTTAATAAATATTGTGAAAAGATACAACCCTGATGCACTCCCTTCCTGATTTTAAACCATGCAGTATCCCCTTGTTCTGTTTGAACAACAGGCTCCTGGTCTATGTACAGGTTCCTCATGAACACAATTAAGTTTTCTGGAATTCACATTCTTCTCAACGTTATCCATAATTTGTTATGATCCACACAGTCAAATGATTTTTTTACAGTCATTAAAACAAAAGTAAACATCTTTCTGGTATTCTTTGCTTTGAGCCAAGATCCGTCTGACATCAGGAATGATATATATTGTTTTAACTTGTATATATATATTCATATTATATTCATGTGCATATGTGTATGTATATTTATTTGTATATATGAAATAGAGGAGGATGAAAGGTTGTTTTTCTGCAGGTCATTAACCATATAGATTTTTAAATCTATTAAAATGAGTTACTTATTTCATGTGTAAATGCAAATTAGTGTTAGCCTATAATCCAAAATTTCTTCAGGACAATTTCAAATATGACATTATGTTTTAAATATGGATAAATGAGAGCTTTATTTTTACATGTGTTTTGAAATATGTCTATTTTTTAAACATCCCATGGAAAATAAATTTACTTTGTGCTGTTCGAAAGATCATCTATGTGAGAGCAAGCTGACAATATTGTTGTTGTTAGATGCTTTCCAGTTGGCTCTTACTCATAGTAATCTTGTATACAACAGAATGAAATGATGTCCAGTGCTTGGTATGCTTGGGCCATTGTTGCAGTCATTATGTCAATCCATCTTGCTCAGGGTCTTCCCATTTTTTCCTCATCCTCTACTTTACCAAGCATCATATCCTTCTCCAGGGACTGGAAACTTCTGACAACATAACCAAAGTAAGTGATATGAAATCTGGGCTTTCTCATTTCTAGGGAGCATTTTGATTGCCCTTCTTCCAGAATATATTTGTTTGTTCTTCTGACAGTTCCTGGTATTTTCAGTATTCTGAGGCAATACCACAATTCACAGGTACCAACTCTTCTTTAGTCTTCCTTATTCATTTTCCAGTTTTTACATACATGTGAGACTACTGAAGATACCATGGCTTGGGTTAGGTGCACCTTAGTTTTCAAAATCAGTCTTTATTCTTTTACACTTTAAGCAGACTTTTGTAGAAAAATCTGATTTCTTTATTTTCTTTTTTGTCTCTTACCTATCTAGCAATTTTCCCTCCTCTCCTCCAATTCCCTGGTAACCAACAAAAATGTTTTCTTCCATATATAATCTTTTCCTTGATTTTTTACAATAGTGGCATAATACAATATTGGTCTTTCTTGAATGACTTCTTTCACTCAGCCTAATGTCTTCCAAGTTCATCCATGTTATGAGGTGTTTCACAGATTCAACATTATTATTTAGTTGTTGTTGTTGTGTTTGCCATTGAGTCAGGCCCAACTCATAGCGACCCCTCCTTGAGTTTCCGAGGCAGTATCACTACGGAAGTAGATTGCCGAAACTTCCTTCCGAGGAGTGGCTGGTGGGTTTGAACTGCCAGCCTTCTGGTTACTCAAGTGCCTTAGGCACTATGCTACCAGAGCTCCTTATTCTTTAGTATTGAATAGTATTCCATTGTGTGTATGTATCATCATCTGATTATCCATTCCACTGTTAATGGGCACTTAGGTTTTCTCCATCTCTTTGTTATTGTGAGTAGGGCTATGATGAAAATAAGTTTGCATATATCTATTCTTGTCCTGGATCTCACTTCTTTAGGATAAATACCTAGTAATGGAATTACTGAATCAAATGGCATTTCTATTTCTAACATTTTAAGGAATCACCATGCTGATTTCCACAATGGTTGTATTATTTTACAGTCCCACCAGCAGTATATGAGAGTCTCAATCTCTCTACATCCTCGCCAACATTTTTTATTTTCTTTTTTTTTGAACTTTGTTATTAATGTTGGGGTGAGATGGTATCTCATGGTTGTTTTGATTTGCATCTCTCTAATGGCTAATGATTGTGAATATCTCTACATGTGTTTGTTTGCTGCCTGAATAACTTCTTTACTTAAGTGTCTGTTCATGTCTTCTGCCCATTTTTAAATTGGATTGTCTTTTTGATGTTGAGGTGTTGGAGTTTTCTATAAATTTTAGAGGTAAGTCTCTTGTCGAATATATCATTGCCAAATACTTTTTCACAATGTCTAGGTTCTCTTTCTACTCTTTTGTAGAAATCTGATGCACACAAAAATTTAATTTTTAGGAGTTTTTCTTCTGCTATTTGTGCATTTTGGGTTATGCCAGATAGTCTATTTATGCCATAAATTAGAGCCCATATGATTTCCCATATTTTTTATTTGATGAACTTCATAGTTTTAGGTTTTACATTTATATTTATTTATTTACTTTTATACCTCTATGTTTTACCTTTAAATATTTGATGCATCAGGAGTTAGTTTTTTGTATATGGTGTAAAGTAAGAATCTTGTTTCACTTTTCTGCAAACAGATATCCAGTTGTGCCAGCACCATTTATTAAAGAGACTATCTCTTCTCCATTTAATGGATTTTGGTCCTTTTTCAAAGATCAGCTGAATATAGGTGGATGGATCTATTTCTGGATTCCCAATTCCATTCTATTGGTCTATGTGTCTGTGATTGTACCAATACTGCTGTTATGAATATTGTGGCTATATAATAGGTTTTGAGAGCCAGGAGTATGAGACTACCTACTTTGTTATTCTTCAGTAGTGCTTTGCTTATCTGAAGGCTGTTTTATTTCCATATAAAATTATTAATTTTCCATGTCCTTAAAGAATTTTGATGGAATCTTGATCACGATTGCATTGAATGTATAGATTCCTTTGGGTAGTGTTGACATTTTCACAATGTTCTCTCTTCCTATCGATAAGCATGATATATTCTAACATTTAAGTAGATCTCTTACAGTTCCTTTTTTTCAATTTTTATTGTGATTTGGGTGAAAATTTACAGAGCAAATTCATTTTCCATACAGCAGTTCATGTACACTTTGTCTCATGACATTGACCCCAATCTTCTACAATGTAACAGCTCTCTTCCCACTTCCTCCCCATAGTTACCTCTTCCATGTCTCCTTCCCTCCCATGCACTCCTGCCCCCTAACCTATCTTCCTGTGCATACAAAGGGCTTCTATTCTCCCATGATCGATCTCTCCAAGGAGTCAAGGAGTGTATCTACTGAATGCAAATGTTCATATGGGTGTCTTTTGTTGGGCTGTAAGCCACAGGATTGGGTTCAGTTCCAAACCTGAAGGGCAGCTAGGGGCCATAGTCTCAGTGGTTCCACCAGATTTTCTCAGACCAGCAAACCTGGTCCTTTTTTTTTTTTTTTTTCTCCCCTAATGATTTTGAGTTTTATTCCACATTGTTCTCCCATTCTGTTCAGATCACCTACATAGATCCCCCTCCAAGGGGTTGACAGTGGTATCCAGGTACCATCTAGTTCTGGTCTCATAGTTGTGTAGGCTGAGGATAACATGGTGTACCAGTCACTTGGACTAATTGTTTCCATATGTATTTGGCTTTTTGACTCTTCTTTGCTCTGGATGAGGAGAGATCCATTGTTGCATCTAGATGGCCCCTTGCAAACTTTTAAGATCCCAGTTTCTACTCACGAATATAGTATGTAGAACAATGTCTTTGTGTAGTATGTTATGCCAATTGAGCCTGACGTCAGCTGCGACCATGGTCCCAAGCCCACCGGTCCAAATATTCATTCCCTCTGGGTAGCTGGTTGTGGTCAAGAAGTAACTACAACCTTGTCTTTTGTCAGTTCTACTATATACCTGGGAATTCTTATAGAACATACCAATGCACTTGTAGAAACATTGTCTGCCGACCCTATAAATGGTCATGGGCACACTCCTCTCTGCATAGATATACCTAATTGTTCTGGTTACCTCTGTACTGCTCTAACAGAAGATACCACAAATGGGATGGCCTTAATAAACAAGAGTTTATTCTTACAGTTTGGAGGCTTTAAGTCTGAGTTCAAAGTGCCAGGCTCTAGGGGAGGGGTGAAAGCCCCTCAACTTTGGGCTTCAGGTCTACCTCCTGCTCCTGGTCCACATTAGAAGTTTTCTTCACTCAGACAGCTGCTGGCTGCTGACACTGACAAGCCCCAGGTTGACAAGTAAAAAGGCACAGTTCAGATGTTACTAAACACCATGGCAGGTCATTGATTCAAGTCCAATAAAAGTCCCAAGATTGGCAGAGTATGGCAGGCTGCTGAACAACAACTTGGCTACATGCAGGGTTCCAGAGTGCCAAACCTAGAGACCGTTCCCAAAGCTGCTTCTTATATATGAGAAGCAGACCACATCATGGAGTTGACTGCTAGTCTCATCATGGAGAAAATCTACCACCAGCTTCCCAGCCACTCAATCAGGCCCAGCCAAGGTGACACACAACCTTAACTACCACACTAGTCATTCAACCTGTCCACCCATCATCCATCCACCTGTATATCATCAGTGTTTGCAATCACAGACAAAGCAGTATTGTATGTGCAAAAGGGTTCATCTTTGTCATCTGTACCTCCCATGCATCTCTCTATGTCTTCACCTTCCTTAATACTATTGTGTTGACCACTCACATTTGATATATTGCCCTTCCCTTAACCCAAATCAATACTTGTCTCTACCTATCTAGCAGTGTTTCCTCCCCTCCCTTCCCACTCCTGATAACCAACAAAGAAAATTTGCTTCCATATATAAACCTTTCCTTGAGTTTTTACAATGACAGACTAATACAATATCTGCCCTGTGATTAAATTATTTCCCTCATCATATTGTCCTTCAAGTTCATCCACATTATGCAGTGTTTTGTAGATTCTATGTTAGTCTTTAGGGCTGCATAATATTATATTATGTGTATATACCAAAGTTTCGTTTTCCATTCTTCTGCTGATGAGCACCTACGTTCTTTCCATCTTTTTGCTATTGTGAATAGTGCTGTGATGAACATGGGTGTGCATATATCTGTTCTTGTCCTGGCTTTCACTTCTTTAGGATGTTGTTGTTAGGTGCTGTCGAATTGTCTCTGACTCATAGCAACCCTATGCACAGCAGAGTGAAATATTGCCCAGTCCCACCCAGCTCCATGATCCTTGTTATACTTGAACCCATTGCCACAGCCCCTGTGCCAATCCATCTTGTTGAGGGCCTTCCCCTCTTTCGTCGACCCTCCACCTTACCAAGCATGACATTCTTCTCCTTCCAAGGAGCATTCAAGCTGCACTTCCTCCAGGACAGATTTATTAGTTCTTTTCGAAGTCCGTGGTACTTTCAGCATTCTTTGCCAACACCACGACTCAAAAGCATCAATTCTTCTTTGGTCTTCCTTATTCATTATCCAGCTTTCACATGCATATGAGGTGATTGAAAATACCTACTGCTTGTGTCAGGTGCACTTTAGTCTTCAAAGAGACATCTTTGCTCTTCAGCACTTGAAAGAGGTCCTCTACAGCCAATTTTCCCAGTGCTATACATTGTCTGATGCCCTGACTGCTGCTTCCATTAGGGTTGATTGTAGAACCAAGCAATATGAAGTCTTTGACAACTTCAATCTTTTCTCCATTTATCCTGATCCTGTTTATGGGTCCAGTTGTGAAGATTTTTGTTTTCTTCATATTGAGATGTAATCCATACTGTGCACTGTAATCTTTAATCTTCATCAGTAAGTGCTTTAAGTCATCCTTACTTTTACCAAGCAAAGTTGGGTCATCAGTGTATCTCAGGTTGTTAATGATTTTTCTTTCAATCTTGATGCCACATTCTTCATCATATAGTCCAGCTTCTCAGATTATTTGCTCAGCAAACAGACTCACACCCTTCTTGATATCAAACCATGCAGTATCCCCTTGTTCTCTTTGAATGACAGCTTCCTCATCTTTGTACAGGTTCCTCATGAGTACTATCAAGTGTTTTGGAATTCCAGTTCTTCTCAACATTACCCATAATTTGTTATAATCCACACAATCAAATGCTTTTGAATAGTCAATGAAACTCAAGTAAACATCTTTCTGGTATTCTTTGCTTTGAGCCAGAATCCATCTTACATCAGCAGAAATATCCCTCATTCTATGTCCTCTTCTGAATCCAGCATGCATTTCTGGAAGTTCTCTGTCAATATACCACTGCAAAAATTTTTAAATTTATCTTCAGTAATATTTTACTTGCAGGCAATATTAATGATATTGTTTGACAATTTCCACATTCTGTGGAATTTCCTCAACTTTACCAAGCATGATATCTTTCTCCAGGGAATGGTTCCTTCTGACAACATGACAAAACTAGGTAAGACAAAATCTGGCCATTCTTGCTACCAAGGAGCATTCTGGCTGCACTTCTTCCAGGACAGATTTGTTAGTTCTTTTAGCATTATCCAGCTTTCACATGCATATGAGGTGATTGAAAATACCACTGCTTGTGTCAGGTGCACTTTAGTCTTCATTCATAAGTCAGCATTCTTATGCAACACTACAACTCAAAAGCAGAAACACCTTTTCAGTCTTTCTTGGTCTGTAGTTTCCTTTTAAGTGATGTCTTTGCTTGATTTTGGTATCAAGATTATGCTTGCCTCATAAAATGGATTTGGGAAGATTCCATTCTTTTCTATGTTCTGGAATAGTTTGAGTAGCATTGGTGTCAGTTCCCTGAATTTTTGGTAGAATTCTCCAGTGAAACCATCTGGGCCAGGACTTTTCTTGTTGGTAATTTTTTTTATGACCTATTCAATTTCTTCTTTTGTTACGGCTCGGTTCAAGTTTTCTACCTCAGGCTGTGTTAGTTTAGGTATGTAGTATGTTTCCAGGAATTTGTCCATTTCTTCTCTTGTTCTTGTTACATGCTGCCGAGTCCTCTCTGACACATAGAAACCCTGTGTATAGCAGAACAAAACACTGCCAAGTCCTGTGCCAACCTAACAATCTTGGCTATACCTAAGCTCACATTGTAGCCACTGTGTAAATCCATCTTGTTGAGGGGCTTGCCCTTTTTCATTGACCCTCCACTTTACCAAGCATGATATCCTTCCTCAGGGGATAATCCCTTCTGAAAACCTGACCAAAGTAAGTGAAATGAAGTCTGGCCATTCTCGCTTCCAGGGAACATTCTGGCTGCACTTTTTCCAGGACAGATTTGTTAGTCCTTTTAGCAGCCCATGGTACTTTCAGCATTCTTTTCTAACTCCACAACTCAAAAGCATTGACTCTTCTAAAGTCTTCCTTATTCATTGTCCAGCTCCCACACACATATGAGGCAACTGAAAATATCATGTCTCTTTCAGGTGCACCTTAGTCTTCAAGGAGTTGTCTTGGCTCTTCAGCACTTGAAAAAGGTCTTTTGCAGCAGATTTGCCCAATGCTATACATCATCTAGGAGCTCTGGTAGCATAGTGCCTAAGGCACTTGACTGCTAACCAGAAGGCTGGCGGTTCAAACCCACCAGCCACTCCTCGGAAGGAAGGTGGGCAATCCTACTTCCATAGTGATACTGCCTCAGAAACCCAAGGAGGGGTCACTATGAGTCGGGGCTGACTCGATGGCAAATAACAACAAAAACAACAATATATCATCTGATATCTTGACTGCTGGTTCCACTGGTGTTGATTATAGAATCTATTGATATAAAGCCTTTGACAACTTCTATCTTTTCTACATATATCATGATGCTGCTTTTTGGTTCAGTTGTGAGGGTTTTTGTTTTCTTTATATTGAGATGTAATCTTTACTTCAGACTGTAGTCTTCAAATCTCATCAGTAAGCACTTCAAGTCATCCTCATTTCAGCAAGCAAAGCTGTGTCATCAGCATATCTCAGGTTGTTAATGATTCTTACTCCAATCCTGAGTCTACATTCTTCTTCAAATAGTCTGGCTTCTTGGGTTATTTGCTCTGCACACAAATTGAATAAGTATGGTGAAAGGACACAATCCTGACACACTCCCTTCTTGATTTTAAACCATGCAGTATGTCCTTGTGCTGTTTGAATGACAGCCTCCTGGTCTATGTACATGTTCATCATGAACACAATTAACTATTCTGGGATTCTCATTCTTCTCAAAATTATCCATAATTCGTTATGATCCACAAAATCAAATGTTTTTCATTACTGGTATTCTTTACTTTCAGCCAAGATCTATCTGATGTTAGTAATGACATTCCTCATTTCATGTCCTCTTCTGAATCCAGCTTGCATTTCTCGATGTTCTCTATCAATATACTGCTGCAACTGTTTTTGAATTTTCTTCAGTAAGATTTTAGTTGCGTGCGTTATTAATGATATTGTTCTGTAATTCCAATTTCTGTGGGGTCACTTTTCTTTGAAATGGGTACAAATGTGGATCTCTTCCAGTCAGTTGGCTAGGTAGCTGTCTTCCAAATCTCTTGGCATAGTCAAGTGAGTGCCTCCAGTACAGCATACATTTGTTCAAACATCAATGGCTATCCCATTAATTTCTGGAGCCTTGTTTTTTGCCAATTCCTTAAGTGCATCTTTGACTTCTTCCCTCAGTACCATTGGTTTTTGATCATATACCATCTCCTGAAATGGATGATCATCTACCAATTCTTTTTGGTATAGTGACTCTGTGTATTCCAACCATCTTCTTTTGATGTTTCCTGCATCATTAAACAGATTGCCCTTGAATATTTCAATATTGCAATTTGAGGCTCACATATTTTCTTCAGTTCTTTCAGCTTGAGAAATGCTGAGCGTGTTCTTCCATTTGGTTTTCTAACTCCATGTCATTGCACACTTCATTATAACAATTGACAGTGTCTTCTTGAGCTGCTCTTTAAAATCATCTGTTCAGCTTGTTTATCCTGTAGATTCTTCCATCTGCTTTTAGCTACTCTCCATTCAAGGGCAATTTTCAGAGGCTCTTCTGACATCCATTTTGGTCTTTTCTTCCTTTCCTGCTTTTTTAATGATCTTTTGCTTTCTTCATGAATGATGTTCTTGATGTCATCCCACAATTCCCTGTTTTTCAGTCATTGGTGTTTAATGCCTCAAGTCTATTATTTAGATGGTCTCTAAATTCAGGAAAGATATAATCAAAGTCATATCTTGGCTCTCGTGGACTGCTTTTAATTATCTTCAGCTTCAACTTGAACTTGAACATTAGCAGTTGATGGTCTGTTCTACAGGCAGCTCCTGGCCTTGTTTTGGCTGAAGACACTGAGCTTCTCCATCACCTACTGCAACAAATGTAGTCAATCTGATTCCTGTGTGCTCCATCTGGCAAAGTTGATGTGTATAGCCACCATATATGTTGTTGAAAAAACGTATTTGCGAGGGAGCGGAAGATGGCGGACTAGATAGAAGGACTGCACAGACCCTCTTCAACAAAGAAAAGGAAAACCAATTGACACAGACACAGAAGTTATTCTTGGACCTCTGAGCCTTGAAGAGAAGGATTCAGAAGTAGACTAAACCCCAACTAGCAGAAGAATTTGCATGAAAATACCAAAAAAGGAGATATACGGAGCTACGGTCTGGCAGGGACCTGAGCGCCGGTGACGACACAAACGACCTGGACACTCTCGAGTGGCAGTAGGACTTAAGAATTAATTTAAAAATCCCCTGCAAGCCAGGGTCCGTTGCAGAACTTTGTACAGTGGCAAGGGAACAAACTGAGGAAGGTGAAGAGAAAGGTGGGCTGAGTGGCGGACTTTTATCGGTCCGGAGTGCACCACCATGTTGTACATTTAAAAAAAAAAAGTGGCTTGGCTATTTTGGATATTTAAAGAGACAGCGCTCTCGCAGAATCCGGTGGTCGTAAGACTTAAGAATTAAACTAAAAAACCCCTGCTAGCCAGGGTCTGCGCAAAGGACTCTTT
>NW_006921817.1:4007826-4023678 GCF_000298275.1 Orycteropus afer afer | reverse complement strand
TTGCATTGTGGTAAATTGTGGTCAATGACATGAGACAAAGTATATGTGAACTGCTGTATCGAGAGTGATTTTGCTCTGTAAATCTTCACCCAAATCTAAATAAAATTAAATTAAAAAAAGAAAAAACATATTTGCAATAAGTAAGTCATTATCTTGCAGCAGTCTATCATGCGATCTCCAGAGTCTTTTCTATCACCAAGGCCATATTTTCCAACTACTGGTGATTATTCTTTCTTTCCAACCTTTGTATTTCAATCACCAGTGATAATTGCATGTTTGGTCAATTCAGACTGCAAAAGTTGGTAAAAATCTTCAATTTCCTCATCTTTGGCTTTGGTAGTTGGTGTAAATTTGAATAATAGTGGTATTAACTGGTCATCTTCATAAGTGTATGGATATTATCCTATAACTCACAGCATTGTACTTCAATATAGATCTTGAAACATTCTTTGTGATGATGAATGCCACACTGTTCCTTTCCAGTTTCTCATTCCTGGCATAGTAGATCTTATGGTTGTCTGATTCAAAATGGCCAAAACCAGTCCATTTCAGCTCACTAATGCCTAGGATATCAATATTTTTGTGTTCCATTTTGACAGCTTCCAATTTTCTTAGATGCATACTTTGTACATTCCATATTCTAAATTATTAATGAATGTTTGCACCCGTTTCTTCCTATTGTGAGTTGTGCTACATCTGCAAATGGAAGTTCCAAAAGCTTTAGTCTATCCACATAATTAAGGTCAGCTCTATTATGAGGAGGCAACTCTTTCCTAGTCATATTTTGAGTGCTTCCAAACTGTTGGTTTTGCATATATGTCCTTTATTGTGTTGAGGAATTCTCTTCTATTCCAATTTTTCTGAGAGATTTTATCAGTTATGAGTGTTAGATTTCATTAAGTGTTTTTTTCTGCTTTGATTGATGTGATTTTATGGTTCTTTTCCTTTGTTTATTTATGTGAAAGATTGCATAACCAACAACTCATTCATTGTGAATACCTTTTTTCAACAACAAAAATGGCAGCTATATACATGGACATCACCAGATGGAGTACACAGGAATCAGATTGACTACATCTGTGGCAAGAGACAATGGGATAGCTCAATATCTTTAGCCAAAACAAGGTTGGGAGCTGATTGTGGAACAGATCATCAACTCTTCATATGAAAATACTACTTGAAGTCGAAGACAATTAAGACATGTCCATGAGAACCACAATATGACCTTGAATATATCCTTCCTGAATTTAGAGACTGTCTAAAAAATAGATTTGACACATTGAACACCAATGACTGAAAACCAGAAGAATTATGGGATGACATGAAGAACATCATCCATGAAGAAAGCAAAAGGTCATTAAAAAGATGAGAAAGTACATAAAAAGAAAAATGGATGTCACAAGGGATTCTGAAACTTGCCATTGAGCAGAGAATAGCTAAAGCAAATGGAAGAAATGACAAGATAAAGGAGCTGAACAGAAGATTTCAAAGAGCAGCTAAAGAAGACAAAGTCAATTACTATAATGAAATGTGCAAAGACTTCGAGTTAGAAAACCAAAAGGGAAGAACACACTTAACATTTCTCAACCTGAAAGAGCTGAGGAAAAATTTTAAGACTCACATTGCAATACTGAAAGAGTCTATGGGCAAAATATTGAATGATGCAGGAAGCATCAAAAGAAGATAGAAGGAATACATAAAGTCATTTTACCAAAACAACCTGGTTGATCTTCATCCATTTCAGGAGATGGCATATAACCAAGAACCAATGATATTGAAGGAAGAAGTCAAAGCTTCACTGAAGGAATTCTTATTTTTATTCTTATTTTTATTCTTATGCTGTTGGCTGCAACAATGAGTTCAAGTATAGCAAGGATCATGGGGCTGGTATGTGATTGGGCAGTATTTCATTCTACTGTGCATGGGGTTGCTATGAGTTGGAAATGACTCGACGGCACTTTATAACAATAACAAGACACCAGGAATTGATGGTTAGCCATTGAGATGTTTCAACAAATGGATGCCCACTGGAGGCACTCAGTCAGCTATGCCAAGAAATTTGGAAGACAGCTACCTGGCCAACTAATTGGAAGAGATCCATATTTGTACCCACTCCAAAGAAAGATGATCCCACAGAATGTGGAAATTATCAAACAATATCATTAACATTGCACGCAAATAAAATCTTACTGAAGATAATTCAAAAACAGTTGCAACAATATACTGACAGTATTTCCAGAAATGCAAGCTTGATTCAGAAGAGGATATGAAATGAGGGATATCATTGCTGATGTTAAATGGATTTTGGCTCAAAGCAAAAACACCACAAAGTTGTTTACTTATGTTTTATGGACTATGCAAAGGCATTTGATTGTGTGGATCATAACAAATTATGGGTAACATTGAGAAGAATGGGAATTCCTCACCACTTAATTGTACTCATGAGGAACCTGCACGTAGACCAGGAGGCTGACATTTGACTGGAACAAGGGGACACTGCATGGTTTAAAATCAAGAAGGGAGTGAGTCAGGGTTGTATCCTTTCACCATACTTATTTAATCTATATGCTGAGCAAATAATCCAAGAAGCTGGACTTTATGAAGAAGAATGTGGCATTAGGGTTGGAGGAAGAATCATTAACAAACTGTGATACACTGACAACACAACTTTTCTTGCTGAAAGTGAGGATGACTTAAAACACTTACCAATGAAGATTAAAGAATACAGTCTGCAGTATGGATTACATCTCAATATAAAGAAAAAAAATCTCACAACTGGACCTATAAGCAGTTTCATAATAAAAGAAGAAAAGATTGAAGCTGTTGAAGACTTCACATTGCTTAGTTCTACAATCAATGCCAATGGAAGCAGTAGTCAGGACATCAGAGGATGTATAGCACTGGGAAAATTGGCTGAAAAGGAACTCTTTCAAGTGCTGAAGAGCAAAGATTTATCTTTGAGGACTGAGGTGCATCTGACACAAGCCATGGTATTTTCAGTTGCCTCATATGCATATGAGAGCTGGACAATGAGTAAGGAAGACTGAAGAGTTGATGCTTTTGAGTTGTGGTGCTGGCAAAGAATGCTGAGAGTACCAAGGACTGCTGAAAGATCTAACAAATTTGTTCTGGAGGAAGTACAGCTGGAATGCTCCTTGGAGGAGAGGATGACCAGACTTCATCTCACCTACTTTTGTCATGTTGTCAGAAGGGACAATTCCCTGGAGAAAGATGTCATGCTTGATAAGATGGATGGTTGACAAAGGAGAGGAAGGCCCTCAAAGAAATGGGTTGACACAGTGGCTGCTGCAGCAATGGGTTCAAGTATAGCAAGGATCGTGGAGCTGGCACAGGACCTAGCAGTGTTTTCTTCTTCTGTGCATAGTGTTGCTATGAGTCAGAAACAACTCAACACACCTAAGAACAACATACATTTAGAACAGTCTGTTCTGTCTTGCACTTATCTTAACATCTTCTCCATTTAGAAATTCTGTGCCTACACTATTTATTCCCTCTTTTTCATTTGTTTATCTCCTCATTTACCTCTGCTTGCCTGTTTACAGTCATTTAAGCTTATTTTACTTTGGGTAATACCATAACTGTTGATTTCTGGGTTTTGTCATCATGTTTGTTAATCATCAGTTGTTATCTGATGCTGTTTGCATTCTGTCCGAAGGACTCCTTTTAGTATCTCTTGTAATATTGGTATTTAAAAAATTTCCTTGATTTCTATTTATGTGAAAATGTTCCAATCCCACCATCATATTTAAGGGACTATTTTGCTGGGTATATAATTCTTGGTTCACAATTTTTTGCTTTCAAAGTTTTATAGATATCATCCCATTTCCTTCTCCCCTGCATGGATTCTGCTGAAATCAGAGCTTAGAAATATTAGTTGCCCAAAGTAAGTAACTTTTCATTTTTCTCATGCTTCCTTCAGGATTATTTCTGTCTTTGGTTTTGATTAGCTTGATTATGATATATCTTGGTGATTTTATTTTTGGGTCTTTTTGGATTAGGGAGTGTTGAACTTCTTAAATAGATATCTTCAAATCTTGTGTAATATTTTTGAAATTCTCTTCCAACAAATCTTTGACAATTTTCTCTGCTGTTTTGTCTCTTCTTGCTTGGTAATTATGATCACATGTAAATTATTCCTTTTGATGATATCCCACATGAATCTTAGGCTTTCTTCATTTTGTTTTGATCTTTTTCTTTATTTATCACTTAAATAAGACATTTGCCTTTAATCTCACTAATCCTGTCTTCCATTGATTCAATATTATCCCTTTGCCCATTGAATGTATTATCTATTTCTGAAACCTCACTGTTACACGTTAATCTTTTAGGTCTCTCTCTCTCTCTCTCTCTTTTCTATACTTCTACTATGGAAGTAGATTGCCAAACTTTCCTTCCAAGGAGTGGCTGGTGGATTTAAACCACCAGCCTTCTAGTTAGCAGTCTGGTGCTTTAGGCACTATGCTACCAGAGCTTCTGAAGCTTATATATATAGAGAGAGAAAGAGAAATTTATCTTAGGAAAATGGTTCACACACTTATAGAAGCTGGCATGTCCCAAGTTCTTGGGTCAAATGTCAAGCCAGAGGATTTTCCTGATTCACACAGCTGCAGGGGCTGACAAGCTCAAGGTTGGCAGGCAATATACTGGCTGTTAACTCCAACGAATAATGAATCCAAGATCTTCAGGCCAAATGGTGGATTGTTTGCTCACAGGCAGTTGTAGGCAGCACAACAGGATCTTGATCACAGAAAAGTGTCTCTTTTCCCAGGATGTCCATAAACATATTGGAAGCAGGCAACACCCCTAGGGAAACTCCCTTTCAATGGCTTGGCTGCTAAAAACATGTACATCTGATCCCATCATGAGAATAACCTACATCACAATTGTGTAATGACACAGAATTGTGGTCCAGCCAAGTTGACACACAGCTCCAACTATCAAAGTCTACCCCTTGTCAACTTGGCAGTTGTACACAACTTCTTAACCATATATAATCTCTAAATAAGGACAATTATAAAGTCATATTTGCATCAAACATAAAATGCTAACACACGTACAACTGAAACACATTAACCTTATTTACATTTCATAGTTCATAACAGAAGGAAACAAAAATATATATTTTTTTGATTTTTTTTAAAGTAATTTTTTAAAAATATATTTATTTATTTTTATGATGATTTGGGACTTCCTCCTGATAATTACCTCTTCCCTGTGTCCATCCCTCCATGCCCTCCTGCCCCCTGAGCTGCCTCCCGGTGCATAAGCAACTCTTCTTTCTAACATGATTGTTCACTCCAAGGAGTGTACCTATCTCAGGTAAAGGTTCAACTCATATATCTGTCTTTTGCTTGGCTGGAAACCAGTGTGGGTTCAATTCCAGACCTGAGGGGCAGCTAGGGGCCATAGTCTCAGTGGTTCCACCAGGCTCTATCAGACCACCAAACCTGGTCCCCCACCTTTTTTTTTTCTGCAAATGATTTTCAGTTTTGTCCACATTGTTCTCCCTCTCTATCCAGGATCTCCTACATAGATCCCCTTCGAAGTGGTTGTCATTGGTAGCCGGGCACCATCTAGTTCTTCTGGTTTTGTAGTCATAGGGGCTGCAGATTGGATGGTGTACCAGTCGCTGGGACAGATTGTATCCATGAATTTTTGGTTTTCTTCATTCTTCGTTACTCTGGATGAGGAGAAACCCATCATTGCATCTAGATGGCAGCTTGCAAGCTTTTAAGATTCCAGTTGCTACTCACCAAAGTAGGAGGTGGAACAATGCTTTGTGTAGTATGATATGCCGATTGAGCTTGATGTCCCCTGCAACTATGGTCCCAAGCCCACAGGTTCAACTACTCAGTGCCTCTGGGTAGCTGGCTATAACCAAGCAGTGACTACCACCTTGCCTCTTGTCAGCTCTACTATACACCTGGGAATTCAGATCATGCACATAAACTTATAGGACTGTTGTCTGCCAACTCTATACATGTTCTTGAGTACACTCCTCACTTAATAGACATACCTTCTAGTTCAGCCTGTCCACCCATCTGTCCATCCATCTATCCACCAGTATACCCATGTTTGCCTTCACTGACAACGCAGTACTGTATGTACAAAAGTGTTCATCTTTGTTGTCTGTACCTCACATGTACCTCTCTATGTCTTTCTCTTCCTCAACGCCACCATATTGATCACTCATATTTGGTACATTGCCCTTCTCTTCACCCAAATCAATATTTATCTCTATCTATCTGACAGTGTTCCCTACACTCCCCTCCCACCTTGGTAACCAACAAAGAAATTTCCTTCCATACATAAACCTTTCCTTGACTTTCACAATAATGGACTAATACAATATTTGTCCTTTTGTGATTGACTTATTTCACTCAGCATAATGTCCTCCAAGTTCATCCACGTTATGCGGTGTTTTGCAGATTCTACATTATTCTTTAGCGTTGCATAGTATTCCATTGTGTGTATGTACCATAGTTTGGTTATCCATTCCTCAGTTGATGGACACCTAGGTTGTTTCCATCTTTTGGCTATTGTAAATAGGGCTGCGAAGAACATGGGTGTGTATATGTCTGTTCTTGTCATGGCTCTCACTTCTTTAGAATATATACCTAGTAAAGGAATGGCTGGGTCAAATGATATTCCTCATTCCAACTTTTGAAGGAATCACCATATGCTTTCCATAATGGTTGTACCATTTTACAGTCCCACCAGCAGTGTATGAGAGTCCCAATATCTCCACATCCTCGCCAGCGTTTGTTATTTTCTGTCTTGTTGAACTTTGCTACTAGTGCTGGAGCAAGATGGTATCTCATTGTTGTTTTGATTTGCATCTCTCTAATAGTTAATGATTGTGAATATTTCTACATATCATATGTCTGTTGGCTGCTTGATCTTGTTGATTTTTTCTATTGCTCTTCTATTTTCTATTTCATTGATTTCTGCTTGAATTTTTATTATTTTCTTTCTTCTGGTGACTGTAGGCTTTTCTTGCTGTTCTTTGTCTAACTGTTGGAGATGTTAGTTTAAAGTGTTGATTTTGGCTCTTTCTTCTTTTTTGATGTGTGCAGTTATTGCTATAAATTGCCTCTGATCACTGCTTTTTCTGTGTCCCAAAGATTTTGGTATGTTGTGTTATCATTCTCATTTGATTCAAGGAATTTTTGAATTTCAATTTTTATTTCTTCTCTTATCCAGTCGTTCTCAAGGAGGGTGTTGTTCAGTTTCCAGGTGTTTACTCTTTTCTTGTTGATCTTCCTATTGTTGATTTCTGGTTTGATAGAATTTTGATCTGAGAAGATGCTTTAAATTTTTCAATGTTTTTAAATTTATGAAGGCTTGCTTTGTGGCCTAGCATATGGTCTATCCCGGAAAATGTTCCATGTGCACTGGATACAAATGTATATTGTGTTGGGTGAAGTGCTCTCTAGATATCTATAAGGCCAAGTTGGTGGATTGTATTGTTTAGCTCTTCTACATCTTTGCTGAGTTTCTTTTCAGTTGTTCTATATTTCAGAGAAAGTGGTGTATTAAAGTCTCTCACTATGACTGTGGAGTCATCTATTTGGTTTTTCAGCTCTTTTAAAGTCTGATCTATTTATTTTGGGGTTGTTTCATTGGGTCCATAGATAATTTATTATGCTTATATCTTCATGTTCAATTCATCCTTTAATCATTATATAATGTCCTTCCTTGTCTCATATGGTGGTTTTTATCTGAAAGTCAATTTAATGAGAAATTAATATTGCCATTCCTGCTCTCTTACAGTTGCCATTTGCTTTTATATATCTTTTTCCAACCTTTGATTTTTAGTCTATTTTTGTCTTTATCACTAAGGTGTGCCTCTTGTAGGCAGCATATTGATGGGTGTTGTTTTCTTATCCAATCTGCAACTCTCCCTCTCTTTAGTGGTATATTTAATCCATTAACTTTCAGTGTAATTATTGATAAATTGCTTGTTGTCATTTTGGTATGTGTTTTTTCATGGTGTCCCTGGGTTTCTTTGTTCTGTATTATTTTCTGTGCTGAGCTCATTATGTTTATGTACCATGTTATCATTTCCTTTGTTGCTGTTGTTTTAGTATTTGCTGAATATTTGTGCTTGTCCTGTTTTTTCTTGTGCTATGAAGGTTTATAATTTTTCTTTGAGGTTACCTTATGATTTATAATTTTCTCCCTGAATTTAGAACAGTCCATTCTATCTTGCAACTCTCTTAACTTCCTCACCATTTAGAAGTTCTGTAACTACACAGTCTTTTCCCTCTTTTCATTTGTAGTTGTCCTCACTTGCCAATTGATGTCTCTGGTTTCCTGTTCACAATCTTGTAAGCTTATAATTAAAATAAATAAATAAAATAAAATATGTTTTTAATTCTAATGTTGTTCCTGCATCCTTCAACTTTCTTTGAAATGTGATTTCATAATTAACCATAAATCATATATTCTGTATTATTTATAGTCCCATCTAATTTTTTAAAATGTGTGATTTTATGCTCATTACTCTGATAATTATATTTCTCTTTGAAGGAGTATTTTAAATCAATGTTTGATGCATAGTTATCTTATTTCTGTTCATATCCGCAAAGTATTTTTTACAGAAGGACTGAAATGAGAATTATTTTTGTGATAGAACTTGGTTCTATTGCTCAGAGATATTGTAACATTAGGTGTTTCCATAGTAACTCCACCTAAACCATTTCAGGACACTTCCTTCTGCAGTCATTTGAGAATATATTTGGATAGTCCTTGTGTGAAATTGAATTATGAAAACGCTTCTGAGAAAAATAATTTTTTAAAGTCATGTGCCACTTTATATGTTAGTTCTGGTGGTGTAGTGGCTAAGGCATTTGACTACTAACCAGAAGGCTGGTGGTTCAAACTCACCAGCCAATTGTCGGAAAGAAGATTGGGCAATGTACTTCCGTAAAGATACTGTAATGGAAATCCAAGAGGTGTACCTGTGAGTTGGAAACAACTCGCCGGCAGTGAGTTTGGTTTGTCTTGGTTTGGTCACTTTATATGTCCATTTATTCTTGGATTTCTGAATGCTAGAAAATTACCTCTAGCTCTTCAGCTACTGCTTGGGAAGTTCTTTAGCCCTTGACATATCTGGAGATTCTCTCACTTTTAAGGCCTGAAAACATGAAGTTCTACTTACTGATCATACACCCTCTTACGATTTCACATATTTATTTACTCCTATTTGAACTTAATCATTAATTTGCCACCAATTTCTATTTTTGACCTTTTCCTATTTTCTAGTCTGACACTGTAGTTCTAGTTTTCTACTCAATTAGGAAAACAATAATGAGCCATTTGTCATTACTTACTACATGAGAACACTGTGTGTGGTAGTCAAATTTGTATGCTAACTTGGCTGGGCCTGGTTGAGTGGCTGGGCAGTTGGTGGTAGTCATTCCCCATGATGACACTGGCAATAAACTCCATGGTGGGATCTACCACAAGCAGCTGAGTAGCTGTCTTTGGGATGTGGTCTGTTTCCTGTATCTAATGAGAAGCCTTGGAGATAGTCTCTAGTTTATGGCACTCTTGGACCCTGCATGTAGCCATGTCATTGTTCAGCAGCCTGCCACAGTCTGCTGATCCTGGGACTTAGAATGGACATGAATTAATGGCCTGCCATGTGGTTTGGTAACATCGGGACTATGTCATTTTATTTGTCGACTTTGGGCTTTGTAGCCTCAGCAGCTGCTAGCTGCCTGGTGAAGAGATGCCTCTAGCTTCAGTGGGCCAAGAGCAAGAGCCAGAGCTGAAGTCCAAGGTCAAGGGGCTTTCACTTAGCCCCTAGAGCCTGGCACTTTGAACTTGGACTTCTAGCCTCCTGAACTGTCAGAGAATAGACTCTTAGTTGTTAAGGCTATCACATTTGTGGTATATTCTTGTCAGAGGGAGACTAGGTAATCAGAACACTGCATCTTTATGACTACCTGCCATTCCTGCCCAGGAAGTTCTGAGTTTTGAATATTTCTCAGGGTTATTTTGGCTCAGTGCCTAAGGCATTTGGCTGCTAACTAGAAGTTTGGTGATTCAAACCCATCTGCAGAAGGAAGACTGGGCAATCTACTTTCATAAAGATTTACCACCTGGGAAACCCAAATGGGGTCGCTATTGGTCAAAATCAACTGGATGGGAGTGAGTTTGTTTTCTTTTTGTTTGTTTGTTTGTAGGTTGGTATAGTGTTGCAAAAGCACACTAATATGAGCTAGTAATTGGTTCTAAAGTCCTAAATTTAATAACTCAGTCAGAGATCTCTAGCTAGGAAATGAGGGTGTGTGGGCAACCAAACAAAAATAAGCATGTTTATTCATCGTTGTCAGTTGTCAGTGTTGCTGACTAATTCTCATTTTTGCTTATTTAGCTTTAGTTGGTTCTTTACTAGACATTTCTGATGTCAGCTTAAAGCTTCTTGACTTGCCTCGAGAAACTAATTCCTTTACCCATCTACATTTTAGTTCAACCCATACCTATTTTTTTCTCCTTCTCAGAGAAGATTGAGGCGTCCAACTAAATTGCCTGAGTTTCTACTCATTATCAGCTCAAAAAGTCCTCTTCTCTGGCTGAAAAAAAGAAAAAATTCAATTCAATTCTTATTGAATTGGATCCTTTCCATTATTGCTTTCTCAAAAACTGTTCTTCCTCAATTGTTTCTATTGATATCTACTACCTCATAGTCTTTCTTTCAGGGTGAGGTAGAGGAGAAGTAGAGAGTGAGCATGTCATATACTTTTTCCTTTTATACTGCTCATAGCTCCCATGAGTATTTAAGGTAGCCTTTCCTACCCCACAGATCTAGTTATTATCCAAAGTTCTCCTTTGTTTTATATACATCTTTCCATCTTAGACTTGCTTATCTACCACAACAGATTCAAATACACCTTAATAATTGCCATGTTTCCAACTATTTTTCATGGATCTGTGTATGTATCTGAATTTTACATTGATGCTTCAAAGTTGGAAAGTCCAAGGCTGAATGTAGTTTTCCATTTAGTCTCCAAATTCCACTATTTATTTTTTTAAAATCACTACATTTCCTTATTTAATCTAGCTGCAAATATGTATAGCCAGTCAAGGACAGTGAAACCTTGGATAATCTTAAGTGCTTTCTTTATTCTATCTCTAGATAAAATTAGTCTTCAAATCTATGTGTTGTTCATCCCCCCTACACCTGTCAGTTATTATCAAGGTTATTATCATTACTATTATTATGACAAATACTCTGTAAATTCTTACAGGGTAATTCTGCTATTCAATTTTCCTAAAGCTTAACTGCAGTAATTTAAAATCAATGAACTATTCAAGAATTTTTATGTCTCTTCTCTTGAAGGCTGAATTAAGTATTTCCCTTTAAATTAATAACTCTCCTTTCTCTAATTCCAAAATATATTCCCAGTTATTCCAATATAGGAACCCCATACCTCAGCCAGATTAAATGATGTGGTATTTCCTAGAAGTAACCAGTATGTTCTTTTTGTTCAACCCTCCAGGGATCTCCTCTATTGAAACCTCAGCCTCATAAATAAGGCTTTATTATATTCCACCTCAACTATTATAAATGGTTTACTCTCTTACTAGATGGACTTTCCTTTCTTACTACACAATAAATTCTGTTATTAATTTTATTTATTTTTCTCTCATAAACCTTATCCAGGTACTTGCTGTATCCTCCTCCTAGACTGTTGGCCTTTTTATAGATAAGAGATAGGTTTAGTTATGGTTTGAATACTGGAGCACTATGTTTACTTATACCAGTTGATCATTAATTATTTACATTTGTTTTGTCAAATGTAATTACTTGAATGTTTTAGACATATTTATGTAATCAGAAAGTAAAAATGTTACTAGGTCTCTCTGCAAACAATGTTATTCTTATTCTCAGGTAACAAGTAAAATTAACTATAAATCTTAAAGTAACTGATGCATGAAGAAATTAAGGAATTTATTCATAGATAAATCCTGAATTCTAATAGAGCTGGGAAAAGACTCCAGGTTCTTCATAACTTTCTTGTCCTATTCATTTCAAATAAGACCCTCTATATGAATGCAAACTGCTACCATCATTTGTTAAGTGGATTCAATCCCGTATTTCCTATATATTGCCAATGATTTGATTCTTAAGCTTAAGAAAATTCTGGCCAGATATTCATCCTCCAACTAACCTAAAAGTGAATTATATTTCATTGCTTGTAGGATGGTATGGGAAATCTGAGAGTCACCAAGAAGGGAATCCGACTTGAAGGTATATCTGAGTTTCTACTTCCATTGTATGTGAAAGAAATTCATTCCCGAAAGGTATGTGATATTGGGTTGGTTTACTGTGAAAGATAATTTAGAGGTCATGTTTTAGCTTATAAGAGGATAATAGTATCCTCTTATCCCTTGAGTATATATTAGTTTCCTTGGGTTAAAGATCTGTTTGAAAACTCAAAACAGTTAAACAATTGAAAAACTAGTGAAGAAAGTTAATTTTAAACAGGTAAATAAAAGAAATATTTTCAATTAAACTGTATAATTTGTTTGGTTTTTTTTTTTTTTTTGGTTGTCTATAAATGTTGCCTCTCCTATTTTCACTGATAGTTAGAAATACATATTTAGAGTGATTCCAAAAGGGGCATTTGATGCATCTTGACTAATTTTTCCAAGATACATTGAAAGTAATAAATATTTTAAATTTAATATAGTTTAGCTCTTTTCAACTTTAATGAGCATGCATTATTTGAAAGAGATGGTATAGTTTAATTTAGAAATTAATTTTATTTCTGGCTATATATTTTTTTCAAAACCAGCCAGAATATTTATCATTTCAAATCTGTGTATGCATGTGCTATATGTATTTTTTAACAGTATGTTAAAAATCAGTATATTATAACTTAAGAATGCTATACAGATCATTGTTCATTTTAGCTTAAGTATATTATTTCTTCAGTGGTAGTAACTACTCCTGGGTATATCAAAATATTACTACAGTATTTCAAATCTATGAGGTATCCTCCTGGGATATGTGCATATGTGCAGAAATAAATTTATTAAGACAGAAATAATAGAAATATTTGTCATTCTGTTAAATATGGAAAAATATTCAGCTTTATTTTATAAATATGGATATCTATTTTAGATCAAAATAGTGCTTTTAGTATTGCAAATATAATACATTAGTAAATGTTTTCATAGTAAGCCATAATTTGCCTCAAATCTATTTTTTCACCTTCAATATTAAAATGAGAACAGAGGAGTTTTGTTCTTAAAATTTTGAATTAGAATAATTATATTAATTTTAAATTTTAATTTTTGAACTGATAGAGCCTTGCCAATGTATATGTGTGTGTGTGTGTGTGTGTGTGTGTGTATATATATATATATATACACATATATATATATACACATATATATATATACACATATAGACTGCTACTCTGAGTTCTCAGTATTTTATATTGAGACATCATTTTTATTTTGATTAGGTGAGTAACACAATAGACATGTTTGAATATTTGGCCTTCTTATACAATTAAACTTAAGAAATTATAAATTATTTTTTTCAATGTTTTTGTTTCTTTTTTTTATGGCAAACAAATAATAATAAGAAGAAGATGCTCACATATATCTGTGTCTCTCCTCTTACTGGAAGTCATCACTACCATAGTTATTTAAGTTCTTTATTTGGTTCATACTATTAAACAGTTTAATATTTGAAGAAATTAGAACTGATACATAAAATTTAAAAAAAATTATTTAACATAAGAAAAAGGTGAGGTTAATTCATAGGCAGGAAACTCTTTGAAAATGCATCCTATTGATAATTTCAGGGACAAAAAAAGGTGATTTATATTCAAAGGAATTTAGACCAGTTTGCTGTGGCCACCTGGGAACACAACTTAGAGAAGGACTGAAAAGTCCTCTGCCAGTAGGCAGATCATAAGGTTTATCTTCCCAGCAGCATCATTTTTGAGAATATAACAAAAGGTGTGATGTAATATTGTCCCGGGAAACTGGAATGCATGTTTTATCCGTCTGTAGAATGAGTAAGGAAACATCCACTGATTTTATGCTGTAAAGTGAAAGCTGGTGGCAGTTGGGCCTCCTGATGTTTATCACTGGAAAAGGGATATGTTAAGTTTATGTTTATGTTTTTGTTAAGTTCACAAGCATTTCCAAAGTCTACTGTATTGATTGGAATCTATATTCCCCTTTCACATCCCCATTTATGTCACTTGTTCTTTTTACATGTGCTGTCATTATTATTTGCCTCCCTGTAACTAGGAAGCCCAACAAAACATAGGCAGGTGGGAGCTTGTATATCAGCCATCATACAGGAAGAATGGTTTGCTAAAATTAATAAGAGGAGGCTCAATTACTTCTTGGAGATTTCATATAAAAAAGAAATAGATATATATTTCATTAGCAGTTCCTACATTATAATTATCTGGTCTATGAATGCATACAGTTGTCTATTCTCTGCCATAAAATCTGTCCACTGTTTCAAAAAGCCACCCCATTTTCTTTGTGCCTTACTTTACTTATTAATAAAGTGAATATGATAGAAACTTTCAAAGTCCTTGATTATGTTGAAGAGAGAATACAAAAAAATTAGTAAAATAAACATCAGTAAAACAAAATTTTGCATTTTAGAAATAATAAAATTATACATTTAATATTTCCACATGTTTTCATATATTCAAAATACTTCATAATAATATTCCTAAGTTCCTGGATTTCCAAGGTAAGAAAAGCTACATTAAATTCAAAAGATATTAATAAAGATTCAATCAAACTGAGAAAAATATGAGTTTTTACAACGTTTGTATTTATATTTTTTTTTTCTGCTTTAAACCCAATAGATTGTATTCTCTATATTTAGCTATCATTCTACATTGAAATAATTAATGTTCTTATTTGAAGCAATTTTCTCATTATGTAAGTATTTAATACTACTCCTGAAAAGGTAACACAGAGATATCTATTGGGCAAAAAATATCCATGACCACAAATTCTAGAAGGACCATAACTCACTGCTGTCAACTAAGATCTGACTCATAGAGACCCCTTCTTGGGTTTCCCAGACAGTAGCACTATGGAATTAGTTTACCCAATCTTTCTTCTGAGGAATGGCTTGTGGGTTTGAACCACCAGCCTTCTGGTTACCAGTCAAATGCCTTAGGCACTATGCCACCAGAGCTCTTGAAAGGACCATTGCTAGTGTAGACCATTGTTTGTAGACCATGTTCTACAAACTTAGCAAAGCACTGTTATCCCTCCTCCAAGAGTTCCTGGGGGATAACCCTAAGAAGTACAGTGCTACTCTGACAAACATGGAGTCACCATGAGTTGGAATCCACTGTACTGCAGTTCCCCCTCCTCCAAGAGTTCTACATAACCTGATGTGTTGGTTGCTGAGAATAAAAATGGCTTCAGATAAAAGTAATGATATAATTTTAAGCAGACATTCAAAATGAATAGAGCAGTACTTAAGGTGAATTTATTTAGCATTCGATATTTGATACATGGATTATTGTTGAAGTAAATGAATGAAAAACAATTATGCTATTGTATACATACAGTAGACTAGGCAACATAACTGACTTTTCCCTAACAACATTTATACTAAAATATGCAATAGATGTCTATTGATTCAGTACACAATTACTTAAAACAAAAAACCATTGCTATTGAGTCTGTTCCAACTCACAGTGACCTTATAGGACAGAGTATAACTGCCTCATAGGGTTCCCAAGACTGTAAATCTTTTTTTTTTTTTTTTTTTTTATTAGGATTTGGGTGAAGATTTACAGAGTAAATTCACTTTTCATA
>NW_006921817.1:3996144-4000621 GCF_000298275.1 Orycteropus afer afer | reverse complement strand
TCAGGGGTCCAAGATTATCTTCTGTGTCTGTGTTAATTGGTTTCCCTTTTCTTTGTTGAAGAGGGTCTGTGCAATCCTTCTGCCTAGTCCGCCATCTTGCTTCCAAGACTGTAAATCTTTATGGAAGCAGATTGCCTTATCTTTTTACTGCAGAGCAGCTGGGGGGTTCCAACTGCTGACATTTCCAATAGCAACCCAGCACTTATACACACTGGCACCAGGGCTCATTTATAAGTATTTAAAGTTTTATTATTATTCATAGTAACTTACTTTCTTCTTCCTGGTTAAAAAAGTACAAAGAAAAAAATATCATTCTATCTTGAAATATTTTAGAATTCAATACATCTTTTTAAAATTACATTATCCTCAGGAAGTTAATGTTAATGTATGTAAGTTAAATACATAATTTTCTACAAAAAGTAAACATACTAACGATGTGGAATTTGAGATGACTTTAGATGAATGATAACCTATTCCGAATCAATGTTTAAGGCACATGGTTTGACATAGGACACAATCTTTGACATATCAGATAATTAGAACTTGTATTCTCCAAGGTTTTGTTTTCCGTTATTGTAATGTAATAGCTGTTGTTGTTGTTATGTGCCATGGAGTCATCTAAAATTCCATGAGTTCAGGGTATCACTGTGGTTAAATCACATTTCACTGATATTTACCTCAGTGCATATCAGATATTTCTCCAGACAATTCTTTAGGTATGATTCAACTTCATCTGAGACTAGCTAGTCTTCTGTTTCTCCCCATCTTTAAAGCTCCCAGCCACCACCAGGCTATTTAGTGACCAATAGTTAAGTCTCACTACTGCCAGCTACCCCATTGCCCTACACTGATTATTATTGTGTCGATAATAATCCATAATAATAATTCCAATTCCAATACATGCACTGAAAAGCAAAGAAATCTTGAGTTTTTAGGACTTTTGTGTTAGCAGAAGTGTGAGAAAGTCTTCACCCTTCCCTCTTCTGTTTCATTGGTGTCAGAGCTGTGATGCTAATTCAGTTCTTGTTTACTACCAGGTGTTCAGCTCTGATTCACCACACTTGAAAGAAAAAAAAAAAAAAAACTGTTAACAATTGGAAATATCATCTCAGACATATACTTATGTTGTTGTAAGGTACCATTGAGTCAGCTCAGACTCATGGCAACCCTATGTACAACAGAACGAAACACTCCCTGATTGTGCTCCATCCTTACGATACTTGCTATACTTGAGCCCATCATTGCAGACACTGTGTCAATCCACTTTGTTGAGAGACTTCCCCTTTTTTCATAGACCTCTACTTTATCAAGCATAATATCCTTGTCTAGGGAATGGTCCCATCTAACAACATGACCAAAGTATGTGAGAGGAAGGAAGTCTGGCCATTCTTGCTTCCAAGGAGCATCCTGGCTATACTTTTTCCAGGACAGATTTGTTTGTTCTTCTGGCAGTCCAAAACATTTTTCAGTGTTCTTCGCCAACACCATAATTCAAAAACATCAATGCTTTCTTCAGTTTTCTTTATTCATTGTCCAGCTTTCACATGCATATGTGGAAATCGAAAATACCATGGCTTGGGTTAAGCGCACTTTAGTCTCCAAAGTGACATCTTTGCTTCTTAACACTTTACAGAGCTCTCTTGCAGCAAAATTTTCCAGTGCAATGTGACATCTGATTTCTCAACTGCTGCTTCCGTAGGTGTTGATTGCGGATGCAAGAAAGATAAAATCTCTGACAACTTCAATCTTTTCTCCATTTACCATGATGAGTGTCTTGGTTCAGTTGTGAGGATTTTTATATTCTTTAACTTGAGGTATAATCCATACTAAAGACTGTAGTCTTTGATCTTCATCAGTAGATACTTCAAGTCATCTTCACTTTCATCAAGCGAGGTTGTGTCATCTGCTCATCTGCATATAGCAGGTCGTTAATGAGTCTTTTTCCAATACTGAGGCCATTTTCTTCTTCATATAGTCCAGCTTCTCTGTTTATTCTCACCATACAGATTGAATAAGTACGGTGAAAGGATACAACCCTACTGCACACCCTTCCTGATTTTAAATCATGAATTATCTGTTCTGTTCAAACAACTGCCTCCTGGTCTATGCACAGGTTTCTCATGGGCACAATTAAGTGTTCTGGAATTCCCACTCTTTTCAACATTGTCCATAATTTGTTATGATCCATAGAGTTGAATGTCTTTGCATAGTCAACAAAGCACAGGCAGACTTCTTTCTGACATCCTTTGCTTCCAACTAACATCCATCTGACATTAGCAATGATATTCCTTGTTCCATGTCCCCTTCTGAATCCAACTAGAATTTCTGGGAGTTCTCTGTCAATATAATATGCAAAAGCTTTTGAATTATCTTCAGCAAAAAATAAGAAGACACTCCTCTATCAGTTTGTTTTACTATGGTAGCTTGCATGTTGCTATGTGGCTGGAGGCTATGCCACTGGTATTTCAAATACCAGCAGGGCCACCCATGCTGGACAGATATCAGTGGAGCTTCCAGACAAAGTCACACTGGGAAGAAGAATGGGGCCATTCACTTATGAAAAAAAATTGGTGAAAACCTTGCAAATAGCAGTGAAACACTTTGATATATACAACTGAAAAAAATATACATCTGTACAAATAAAAGGATATGTAAGGAGAGACATATATATGCCTTGTTAATGTATCATACATAATTTAATAGAAAGAAAAAAGTAATTGGAGATAAAATTGGAGAAATTGATACACTTAAATATTTTCTCACTACCAGAATTTTTTTTTCTTTATGATTAAGTAGGAAAAGATTGTGATTACCATTAAGAAGCTGAATGCATTAGCTTCACGTTTTAATTTCAAACAATGTTCATTAACTACCTGCAGTGCAATTTGAGATGATTAGCTCCTCTCCAATTTGTCCTCTCCCTTCTCCATTTTCAGTTTCTTGATAATTATATATTTTTAACTTTGTCAGTATTCACAATATTTACATTCCTTTCTGCAAATTTAATTGCTTCAGTATTTGGGCCTTAATTTTCCATATAGAGGCTGCAGTAGTCATCATCAATAATTTTTATTGTGGATTCTCCATTTCTGAATTATTTTTCAAAAATCATTCCTAAGTTCCTTATATTTCATTGTTAATCAATTTTTGCTGTCATTAGTGTGTGTGTGTATGTGTATTTGTTCTCATTCCTCTAAATATTTCATGCTTAAGTGCCTGCCTATTCCCTTTATGCTTTTCAGCAAGTAATATTGATTATTCTGCCATTCTTTTTCTCACATCTAATGTAAATCCACTATTATATTCAATTTTAGCACTGAATATTTCCATAAAATATCCAAGGAAAATCTGGTGTTTTTCTCCTGAGTGTTTTATTGGATGTCTGATATGTTTTTTGCCAGTTCACTTTGATCTTCATATCACAAAATGTTTCTGTTTGAATACTCAATACCATTCAACTTCATTTGTTGATTTTTTTTTTTTTTTTAATGCTAGAGAAAGCAATAATTCTGGTGTTAAATCATCTTTGTTCTCCATCACTTTCATATGTGCCTAAGGCACTTAACTGCTTACCAGAGGCTGGTGGTTAAAAACTATCATCCACTCCTTGGAAGGAAGATTGGGCAATCTACTTCCATAGTGATACTGCCTCAGAAACCCAAGGAGGGGTCACTATGAGTTGGGTCAGACTCAATGACACAGAACAACAACAGCAGCATAATTTTCCCCAGAGTAGAGGCAATGCTCACTATCTTGCTTTTCTTTCCTTCCTTTTTAATTTTTTTTAAATTTTATTGTGGTGAAAACATACACAACAAGACATTCACCAACATAACTTCCTCATTTACAACTCAGGGACATTGATGACATTTTTCATGTTATGCCACCATTATCACAATCCTTTTTCCAAAGTACCCCACCACCTATTAGCATAAACTTAATGCCCTGCAAACAAAAGCTTCCCCTTCCCCTTTCCCTCCTATCCATGGTGACCACTAATAATATTTGGTATATATATTGTTGTTGTTGTTTTTATGTGTCATCGAGTCATCTCTGACTTATACCAAGCCTATATACAACAGAATGAAACACTGCCTGGTCCTGTGCCAATCTTATGATCCCTACTATACCCAAGCCCATCACTACAGCCACTGTGTCAATCCATTTTGTTGAGGGCCTTCTCTTCTTTATGACCCTCCACTTTACCAAGTATGATACATTTCTCCAGAGAATGTTCCCTTCTAAAAATATGACCAAAGTTGTTGTTGTTGTTGAGTGCCGTCGAGTCGTTTCCAACTCATAGTGACCCCATGCACAGCAGAACGAAACACTGCCCAATCCCACGCCAGCCCCACAATCCCTGCTATACTTGAGCCCATCATGGCAGCCACCATGTCAATCCATCTCATTGAAAGCCTCCCCTTCTTTCGTCGACCCTCCACCCTACCAAGCATGACATCCTTCTCCAGGGAATGGT
>NW_006921817.1:3983272-3995384 GCF_000298275.1 Orycteropus afer afer | reverse complement strand
AGGCACACTTTAGTCTTCAAGGAAATATCTTTGCTCTTCAGCACTTGAAAAAGGTCCTCTACAGCAGATTTGCCCAATGCTCTATGATGTCTGATATCTTGACTGTTGCTTCCATTGGTGTTGATTGCAGAACCAAGTAACATGAAGACTTTGACAACTTCAATCTTTTCTCTATTTATCATAATGTTGTTTATTGGTCCCTTTGTGAGGATTTTTGTTTTCTTTATATTGAAGTGTAGTCCATACTGCAAGCTGTAGTCTTCAGTCTTCATCAGTGTTTCAAATCATCCTTACTTACAGTGAGCAAAGTTGTTCATCTGCATAACGCAGGTTGTTAACAACTCTTCCTCAAATCCTGATGTCATGTTCTTCTTCATATAGCCCAGTTTCTCAAATTATTTGTTCAGCATACAGATAGAATAAGTATGGTGAAAGGATACAACCCTGACTCACTCCTTTCTTGATTTTAAACCATGCAGTTTCCTCTTGTTCTGTTCAAACAACAGCCTCCTGGTCTATGTACATGTTCCTCATGAGTACATTCTTCTCTATGTTATCCATAATTTGTTATGATCCACACAGTCAAATGCTTTTGCATAGTCAATAACACATAAATACACATCTTTCTGGTATTATTTGCTTTGAACCAAGATCCATCTGACATCAGCTATGATATCCCTTGTTCCATGTCTGCTACTTAATGCAGCTTGCATTTCTGGAAGTTCTCTGTCAATATACTGCTGTAAACATTTTTAATTATGTTCAGTAAGATTTTACTTGTGTGCAATATTAATGATATTGTTTGATAATTTCTACATTCTGTGGGATTACCTTTCTTTGGAATGGGAAAAAGTATGGATGTCTTCCAATCAGTTGGCCAGGTAGTTGTCCTCCAAATCTCTCGGCATAGTCAAGTGAGTGCCTCTAGTGCAGCATCTGTTTGTTGAAACATCTCAGTGTGTATCCCATCAATTCCTGGAGGCTTGTTTTCCACCACTTCCCTCAATGCAACTTTGGCTTCTTCCTTCAATACCATTGTTCTTTATCATATGCCACCTCCTGAAATGGATGAACATCAACCAATTCTTTTTGGTACAGTGACTCTGTGTATTCCTTCTATCTTCTTTTGATATTTCCTGGATCAGTCAATACACTGCCATATAATCTTTCAATATTGCAATTTGAGGCTTAAATTTTCCTCTTCAAATCTTTCAGATTTAGAAATGCTGAGCATGTTCTTCCCTTTTGGCTTTCCAACTTCATGTCTTTGCTATTGTAAGTGGTATTGATTTCCTTATTTCCTTTTCAGAGACCTCTTAGCTGATATAGAGGAATGCACCTGATTTTTATATGTAGATCTTGTATCTTGCCAATATGCTAAATCTTTAAATAAGTTCCAGTAGTTTTCTTGCTGAGTCTCATATGCTTTCTATATATAGGATAGCATCATCTGTGAATAGGGTTAGTTTTACTTCTTCCTTACCAATTTGGATGTCTTTTATTTTCCTTTTTTTGCTCTGGCTAGGACTTCCAAAGGAGCTCTGGTAGCGTAGTGTCTAAGGCACTTGACCACTAACCAGAAGGCTGACGGTTCAAACCCACCAGCCACTCCTCAGAAGGAAGATCGGGCAATCTACTTAGGTAGTGATACTGCCTTGGAAACCCAAGGAGGGGTCACTATGAGTTGCGTCTGACTCGATGGCACATAACAACAACAACAACAACAACAACAGGACTTCCAACACAATGTTGAATAGAAGTGGAGAGAGAGGAATGCTCTATCTTTCATTAGTTATTTCCATACTAATAGTTTTATCTTTCAGCTTTATGATTTTGTTATTTGTTGTTTCTAATTAGCATATTTTATAAATAATGGTGTGATTTGATTCTTAAAATTTTCCTTATGTTTACAGCTTCCTTTTTCAACTTATCACGTTATGTTATTATCTGATCTTTAGTTTTATAATATATATATATAATTTTAAAATTATGAAAACTAAAGCACTTATCTTACCTAGTTTCACTTGTCCCTGATCAGTTACAACTCAAGGAAGAGCATTTACTTACTATCTACTTTTACTTATTTATTTATTTTGTTTTGTTTTGGGAGTGATTCTTTTTTTTTTTTTTTTTTTTTGAGAGTATTAATGAGTTTTGGTACATGCATACAATGCTATACTTCTCAGCAATAAAAAAGGAACAAAATTCTGAGCCATGTAATGACACGAATGGGTTTCTCATGCATTGGTCTATGTGAAGGAAATGAGACTCAAAGGCTACAGACTATTTGATTATATTTATATAACATTCTTCAATAGTCAGAACTGTTGTTAGAGAAAATTGATGAGTGGTTGTCAGCAACATTGGAACTTAACTATCAAGAAAAATTAAGGGATTTTTTTTAAAAGCTTATCTATATCTTGATTTTGGGGAGTTCTGGTAGTGTAGTACCTAAGGAACTTGACTGTTGACCAGAAGGCTGGTGGTTCAAACCCACCAGGCACTCCTCAGAAGGAAGGTTGGGCAATCTACTTCCATAGTTATACTGCCTCGGCAGCCCAAGGAGGGGTTACTATGAGTCAGGTCTGACTCGACAGCACGTAACAACAACAACATCTTGATTGTGGTGTTAGTTACTTGACTGTTTGTCAGAACTCAGAATTCTATACTAAAATGTGTGAATTTAACTTTAAATCATAGTTTAATAAAATACAAAAGAAAGAAAAAGAGCCCAATACAATGTTTCTTTTTTCCTGTTACTTTGGATAAGCCACTTGTGTTCATATCTAAGGCAACCCTTCAATTTGTCACTTGTTCCCTAAAATCAATCTCCTTTCTTCAACTCAGAGCTATCATTATCATTACAACAATTCTTCTCTCTCTCCTATAGAGTCAAATTTACTTTTTCTACTGAATCATCTCAACCTCACACAGCGTTGTTCTCCCCTCCTTCCATCAGGAAACAAACAAGCAAACAAAAATAAAGACAGCTGTTCTTTTGCTCTCCTTGTCTTTCAGTTATCGTCTTGTTGTTCTGTTTCCATAGCCTTGCATACTTTCTGTTTTCAATACCTCACCTCTCATTCATTTTTATTATAAAGCTTTTACTGTGATCTGAGTGAAAGTTTACAGAACAAATTGGTTTTCCATTCAGCAGTTCATACAATTTTGTTTTGTGACATTCATGGCTATCCCTATAAATTTTTTTTCCACTTCCTCCCTGTGTTTAGCATTTCCCACCATCCTTCTTTCCTATCCCTTCCTGCCTTCTTAGCTTTATTCTTGGGCAAGTTATGCCCTTTTGGTCCCTTATAAGTGCATATTTTGCTGATATTATAGTTCACTTTACAGGCCTGTCAATCATTTGGCTAAAAGATGAGCCATGGAGATGAGTTCAGTTCTAGCTTTAAAGGGTTCCTAAAAGTCATAGTGTCAGAAGTTCCACCAGTCTCTATCAGAGCAGTAAGCTTAATCTTTTTTATGGTTTTTAGATTTTACATATTTTTCTCCCACTTGCTCCAGGACCTCCTATTGTGATCCCTTTCAGAGTGGTCAGTAGTGGTATCAGGGCACCATTTAGTTCTTCCGGTCTCAGGGGTTCATGTGGTCCATTAGTCCTCTGGATTTATTGTTTCCTGTGTCTTTGATTTTGTTTAATCTTCTTTGTTCTTCTAATAAGAAAGTAGACACATATTAACTTGGGTGAAGGGAAACAGAATATACAATAAGGGAAAGGTCTGCATAAAATGATAAAAGCAGAGAAAAAGACAGGGAGGAACAAGAGTTAAAGGTAAATACTATTACATATACAATCCTGCAATAGCAGTAACAACTAAAATCTATGAGTGGCTACATAGATAGACAAGCCGAACAGGGAAAGGAAGGTGAATGGGACTGTACCCACAAATATATATATATATATAGGTTTGACACAGAATATGTCTACATATGTATATATATGTGCAAAAATAGATCCATTAATATACTAGAGCAAAATTATGAAAATTTCATAACTATAACCAAACACCTTGAGGGAATGAGGTGCTGTACATAGACCTCATAAACATAGTTTCTGAGGACACTAAGGTCAATTGGCATAAGATAGTCCTAAAACAATGTTTTACATCCTACTTTAGTGAGTAGTGACTGGCGTTTTGAAAGCATATGAGTGGTTATCTGATGTGCAACTACTGGTCGGGCTAATTTTTTATTTCCTAGAGTGATTGATGGTGAGAAGGGAAAGATTGACTGTTAACTATTTTCATTTCTCATAAGTGCTATTAACTGACTTATATTACCCAGCCATATAGTATTTTAAATTCTCAGTCCTGGCAACTCTGTCTCTGTAGAATTCTTCCAGCGTTTTTTGTTCATGTATTATTTTATTCTTAGTAAAATTTTCTTTTCCAACACTATCTACTTATCATTCTTTTTTATTTATGTAAATTGTTTTATTTATATTAGACTTCCTAGGAATAGACTAACATTCCTTCTTTTTCTCTGGGAATATAGGTGAAACAAAGGTAATGAACCAAATTTTGTGCTTCAATGAAATAATTTCTTTGCTTGGCCTCTAATTCTTTAGGTTTATATGTCAAATATATGTTATAATTTTTTTTTGTTGTGTCAAGAGAAATTTTATTTTCTTAAGAAATATTTGTTTTGTTTTGTTTTAATTTGTTAACTAGTGAGAGAAGTTTTTGAAAAATGTTGGGTATTCATTTATTAATTTCACTTTTGTGTATGTTATTAGGTAGGATTCTTTCCTACATCCATTCTTTTTTCCTTTCTTTTTTTTATTTTTCCCTTCAAGTGAACAGCCCATAGTCCTAATGTCAGTCTTTGAATAGTCCATTTTTCCCCTCCAATTTGCAATATAACCTTTCCTGTGCACTGTGTTCTCAAATGTACATAGGCTTATTTCTACATTCTGTAGTCTATTCTATTGGTATACTTGCTTTAAAAACAAATTTTAGCTTTAAGGAATGTTTTCAAAACTGAAGCTTTTGCCTATTGTACATTTTCTCTTTCACATGACCTTAGTAATCAGCTGTCAAGTTTCATAAAATTTTTTTTTGGGAACTTAATTATGATTACAACTAATTTATACAGAACTGACATCTTTGTAGTATTTTTATTTTCCCATCCAGCAACAAGGTTCTTTTCTCTATATTTTTCAAGACCTCCTTTCTATTGTTTAGGAACATTTTTCAAGATTTTTTTTCATACAAGTATTACACATTTCTTGTTATTTATTTTACAGTTCTTAGTGCTTATGTGAATGGCTTTTCTGTCAATTTTTCTAATTAGCTTTTATGCTTGTGTAGTAAAGTTTTTCTTTTTTGGTATTGTTAATATAATCTAGCCATCCTCTTAAAATCTTATTATCTCTGTGTCTAGTTATTTTCTTGACTCTTCAGACAGGTAGTGATTTTTTATTAAAAATAATTAACATTCAATATACATTAAAACTTTGCAATCCAATTCCTAGTTTGAAGTCGTGGCTTAATCGTTTAACAGTTATGACCTGTGACCCCATTAAAACTCTTTGTTCCTTAGTTTTATCATCTGTAAAATGAATTAAATAATAGCTCAAACATTAAACACACAATTGCTAACCAAAACTTTGGTGGTTGAAACCCAACCAGTTGCTCTATGGAAGAAAGACCTGTAAAGATTAGTAGATGAGATAAAGAGAGTAAACACTTAACAAAGTGTCCAATGCAATAAATAGTATTGCCTATATTTTTTATTAAAACCAGACATTATAGTAAATGTTTTCACATTTTAAGTCATTTAATCATTAACATATTATTACTAAAGCAAGTACATTTAGGTAATAGATTTTAAGGATTTGCTTACAGATTGGATATGAGATGTAAAAGAAAGAATCTAACATGATATCAAGATGTTTTTGTCTGAGCAACTGCCATTAACCAATACGGCAAAGAGTTGAGTGTTGGGAAAAGAGTAAGAGCACAGTTTCAGTGCTGTTAATTTTGCCTAATAGATAAGTGCAGATTTCAATTTAGGATATATGAGCCTGGGTTAATATTGGAGGTAAGAGCCAGAGACAAAAATGTGGATGTTTTCAATATACATTTATAAACTTAAAACTGTGAGTTTAGACAAGAATAGCAAGACAGGGAGTTCCGGTAAGATGGCAGAGTAGGCAGAAAGACTTCACAGACCATCTTCAACAAAGAAAAGGGGAACCAAATAACACAGATACAGAAGATAATCCTAGACCCCTGAGCTTTGAAAGGAAGGATATAGAAGTAGACTAAACTCCAACTAGCAGAAGAATTTGCATGAAAACACAAAAAAGGAGACGTATGGAACTGTTGTCTGGCAGCAATCCTGACAGCACAGACAGCTTGGATATTTCCAAGTGGTAGTAGAACCTAAAAATTAGCCTAAAAGTCAGCCCTGCTAGCCAAGGACTGCACGGAGGACTGCTCTGGTGGCTGGTAAATAAAAGGGGAAGCAGGGAAGAGGAAGGTGGGCTGAGCTGTGGACTTGTGCCTTTCTGGAGAATGAAACCATTTTGAATGTTTACAAGCCATTTGACCAGTTTGGATATTTAAAGTGACAGTGTTCTCCTAGATCCCAGGGACTTAAGAACAGGCTCCACTTTCTGGGAACCACAAGGACATTCCAGACCTGGACAACTGGAAAGATGTGATATTCCCTTGTTACTCTTATACCCCACACCCTTTTGGTGAATGGAGGTGATGCTATCACTCACTCCCACACAACTTATGGGCTGGCAGAAATTACATCCCCATCTGAGTGTTCAGACGAAACCTGGGTGCCCCGCCCCACCTGCACCCTGCCCCTATTTTTTTTCTTCTTTTTTTATAGTTTGTTTCTTTTGTCTTTTTTTAAACTGCTACTATTATTATTACTTTAGTCCTTTTTATTATCATTCTTTATTCTTCCATTTCCAGGTTTTAGTTTTCAGATTTTTTTCTTTCTCTTTTTCCTAGTTCCAATTTTTTTTTTCTTTCTCATGGTTAACACCATTCCTTGTTTTTCTTTTTGCATTTTTCCCATTTTTCTCTTCATTATTCTCCTTCTCTACCTTTTATCTCTCATTGGCCTCTCCCCAGATATAGAGGTGTCATTTTCCCCCTTTTTTCTTGTTTTGGTTAGTGTTCCTGAGTGATTAAATGGTGTGTTTTTTGTCCATTTGCTTTTACTTTTTTGATGGTTATTCCATAGCTATTTTTATATAACTGAGAGGGAGACAGCTACAGTCTGCTTAGGACACAACTACACCCACACCACCTGCAGCTTTACTTACTGAGTGAGAGGCACCACTTCCTTCTCCACCAACTGGCCAATGATAAACAACCACCAAAAAGAGCCAGACTTAGCCTTAGCTGCTCTTCACAAACAGTTAACAGAGATCTAAATACAATAATGTCACAATGTCTTGGAGACAACAGACCATCACAGTCCACAGGAAGAAGCAAGATAAAGTGGTAGAAACAAGGGAGTAGGAAACAGAACCAGAACACATCTCTGAGGAAGAAGCAGCATTGGAACCCCCTGATAAAGAATTCAAAAGATTTATATTGAGGTATCTTCAAAGAATTGAGAGGAAAATCAAGGAAAACACAGACAAAACCCTAGAGGAATTTCAGAAGAAAATAAAAGAACAAAACAACAAAATAAATGAAAAATTAGAAATGATTCTAAATCTACAGAAGAAATCCAGAAGATCAATACTAAATCATCAAAAATAGGTAACACAACGAAAGGGAAAAGGAGTAGAATTGATGCAATGGAAGACAGAATTAATGAGATTGAGGACAAATACTTGAATATTTCTTTGGAAAGGGATCAATCAGAGAAAAGATCAAAACATAATGAAGAAGGCCTAAGGTTCATGTAAGGTACCATCAAAAGGAATAACCTGTGTGTCACTGGAATTCCAGAACAGGAAGAGAAAAAGAAAACCACTGAGAAAATTGTCCAGATTTGTTGGACGAGAACTTCCCTGATATGATGAAAGATGAGTATATATCCATTCAGGAAGTCTAACAAACCCCAAACAAGATAGGCTGCAGAAGAAAATCACCAAGGCATATCATCATCAAACTCATCAAAATCAAAGACAAAGACAGAATTCTGAAAGCAGCATGGGAAAAACAAAAAGTTACTTACAAAGGACACCCAGTAAGAATAAGCTCTGATTTCTCAGCAGAAACCATGCAAGAGTGAGGGCAATGGAATGGTATATATAAAACACTGAAAGAGAAAAATTTTCATCCAAGCATTATATAGCCGGCAAAAATTGTTCCTCAAATATGATGGTGAAATTAGGAGATTTCCAGATAAGCAGAAACTAAGGGAATTTTTTAAAACCATATCAACTTTACAAGAGATACTAAAGGTAGTCCTTTGAACAGAGAACCAAAAATAGCAAACTATAACTTACCATTAATACACAAGATGACATAACACAGAATCCACAACTAAGAACATGTTCAAAGTAATATAAGCTTACAAGATTGTGAACAGGAAACCAGAGACATCAATTGGAAAATAAGGACAACTACAAACAAAAAAAAAAAAAAAAGGAAAAACACTGTGTAGTTATAGAACTTCTAAATGGTGAGGAAGTCAAGAGAGTTGCAAAATAGAATGAACTGTTCTAAACTTGGGGACAAAGTTATAACTCACAAAGTAACCTAAAAAGAAAAAAATTATAAACCTTCACATCACAATAAAAAAGAGGACCAGCACAAGTAATCAGCAAACTAAAGCAACAGCAACAAAAGAAATGATACACAATTCATAAACATAATAAGCCCAGCACAGAAAATTATATGGAACAAAGAAACCAGGGACACCATGAAAAAAACACATAACAAAATGACAGCAACAAACTCATACTTGTCAATAATTACATTGAATGTTAATGGATTAAATGCACCATTCATGAGACAGAGAATTGCAGACTGGATAAGAAAGCAAAACCCATCAATATGCTGTCTACAAGAAACACACCTTAGAGATAAAGACAATAATAGAGTAAAAATCAAAGGTTGGAAAAAGATATATCAAGCAAATGACAACCATAAAAGAGCAGGAGTGGCTATATTAATTTCTGATCAAATTTACTTTAAGACAAAAACCAACATATAAGACAAGGAAGGACATTATATAATGACTATAGGATCAATTCAACAAGAAGATATAATCATAATAATTTTATATGGACCCAATGAAAGAGCCCCAAAATATATAAATCAGATTTTAAAAGAGTTGAAAAGACAAATAGATGACTGCACTGTCATAGTCAGAGACTTTAATACACCACTTTCAGTGAAAAATAGAACAACTGGAAAGAAACTCAATGAAGATGAAGAAGAGCTAAATAATACAATCCACCAACTTGACCTTAAAGACATCTACAGAGCACGTCACTCAACAACAGCACAATATACATTCTTTTCCAGTGCACATGGAACATTTTCCATGATTGACCATATGTTAGGCCATAAAGCAAGCCTTCATAGATTTAAAAACATTGAAATGCTGCAAAGCATCTTCTCAGATCATAATGCTATTGAATTAGAAATCAACATAGGAAGATCAACGGAAAAAGAGCAAACACATGGAAACTGAATAACACCCTCCTTACGAAACACTGGGTAAGAGAAGAAATAAAAATTGAAATCCAAAAATTCCTTGAATCAAACAAGAATGAAAACACAACACACCAAAATTTTGGGGACACAGCAAAAGCAATGATCAGAGGCCAATTGATAGCAATAAATGCACACATTAAAATAAAAGAGCCAAAATCAACACTTTAAACCAACATCTCCAACAGTTAGACAAAGAACAGCAAGAAAAGCCTACAGTCACCAAAAGAAAGGAAATAATAAAGATTTGAGCAGAAATCAATGAAACAGAAAATAGAAAGACAATAGAAAAAATAAAAAAGACCAGAAGTCAGTTTTTTGAAAAGATTAATAAAATTGACAAATCACTGACAAATTTAACAAAGGAAAAGAGGGAGAGAATACAAATAACATGAATAAGAAATGAAAAGGGTGACATCACAACAGAACCAATTGAAATAAAAAGGATATTATCAGGATACCATGAAGAACTATACTCCCACAAATTGGAAAATCTGGAAGAAATAGACAGATTTCTAGAAACACACCACTTACCTAAACTAAAACAGACTGATGTGGAAAAGTTGAACAAATCTATCACAAAAGAAGAAATTGAACAGTTAATAAAAAAAATTACTAATAAAAAAATGTCCTGGCCCAGACAGTTTCACTGGAGAATTCTACCAAACATTCAGAGAAGAACTGATACCAATCCTACTCAAACTTTTCCAAAACATAAAAAAGAATGGAATCCTTCCTAACTCATTTTATGAAACAATCATAATCTTGATACCAAAACCGAGCAAAGACATTCTCCAAAGGAAAACTATAGACTATTATCCCTCTGGAATATAGATGCAAAAATCCTAGCCAATAGACTCCCACAACATATCAAGAAAATCATTCATTATGACCAAGTGAGGTTCATATCAGGTATGGAAGGATGGTTCAACATGAGAAAAACAATCAATGTCATCCACCACACAAATAAAACAAAGAAAAAGAACCACATGATCATAACAATTGATGCAGAACCAGCATTTGATAAAATCCAACACTCATTCCTGATAAAACTCTCAGCAAAATTGGAATAGAATGGAAATTCCTCAACATAATAAAGGGTGTCTATGTAAAACCAACACCCAACATTATTCTCAAAGGAGAGAGACTGAAACCATTCACCTTGTGAACAGGAACCAGACAAGGATGCCCCTTCTCTCACCATGTCTATTCACCATTGTTCTGGATGTCCTAGCCAGCGCAGTAAGGAAAGAAAGGGAAATCAAGGGCACCCAAATTGGTAAGGAAAAAGTCAAACTATCCCTATTTGCTGATGATATGATCCTATTCCTAGAAAACCTGAGAGATTCAGTCAAAAATCTACTGGAACCAATTGAGAGATTTACCACAGTGGCAGGATGCAAGATCAACATTCAAAAATCAGTTGGATTCCTCTACACCAGCAAAGGGATTGCTGAAAGAGAAATAAGGAAATCAATGCCATTTAAAATAGTTACCAGAAAAATAAAATACCTAGGAATAAATCATACCAGAGACACAAAATACCTGCACAAAGAAAACTATAAGAAACTACTTCATTAAACCATAAAAGGTGTACATAAATGGAAGAACATACCATGCTCATGGATAGGAAGATTGAACATTGTGAAAATGTGAATTCTACCCAAAGTAATCTATACATTCAATGCAATCACAATCCAGATCCCATCAACATTTTTTAAGGATGTGCAAAAAACAATCACTAGCTTTATATGGAAAGGAAAGGGACCTTAGATAAACAAAACACTATTGAAGAAGAACAAAGTAGGAGGTCTTACACTGCTGGATCTCAAAACCTACTGTACAGTCACAGTAGTCAAAACTGCCTGGTATTGGTGTAATGAAAGACACATAGACCAATGGAATAGAATTGAGAACCCAGAAATAGATCCATTGACCTATGGTCAGATGATCTTTGACAAAAGGCCTAAATGCATTAAATGGGGAAGAGAATGTTTAATAAATGGTGCTGGCAAAACTGAATATCCATTTGCAGAAAAATGAAACAAGATGTGTACCTCACACCATACACAAAAACTAACTCCAGATCGATGAAAGACTTAAATGTGAAACCTAAAACTATAAAGTTCCTCAAGGAAAAACTAGGGGCAAATTTAGGGGTCATAATATATGGCATAGATAGACTATCAAGCATAACCCAAAATGCAAAAACAGCAGAAGAGAAACTAGAAGAATGGGACCTTCTAAAAATTATTTTTTTATGTGCTACCACAGACTTCTCCAAAAGAGTCAAAAGAGAACTTACAGATTGGGAAAAAAAAAAAATTTGGTAATGACATATCTGACAAGGGACTTATCTCTAGAATTTATAGAAATCTCCAACACCTCAATAACAATAAGACAAAAAATCCAATTAAAAAATGGGCAGAAGACATGAATAGACACTTCACCAA
>NW_006921817.1:3955149-3982908 GCF_000298275.1 Orycteropus afer afer | reverse complement strand
AGAAATACCATTTGACCCAGCCATTCCATTACTAGGTATATATCCTAAAGAAGTGAGAGCCATGACAAGAACAGACATATGTACACTCATGTTCATCACAGCACTATTTACAGTAGCCAAAGGATAAAACAACCTAGGTGTCTATCAACTGAGGACTGGATAACCAAACTATGGTACATACACACAATGGAATACTATGCAATTTTAAAGAATAACGTAGAATCTGCAAAACACTGCAAAACGTGGATGAATTTGGAAGTCATTATGCTGAGTGAAATTAAGTCAATCACAGGACAAAAATTGTGTTAATCCAGTATTACAAAAGTCAAGGAAAGGTTTCTATATGGAAGGATATTTTCTTAGTTGGTTACCAGGGGTGGAAGGGGAGGGGAGGGAATACTTTGTGATAGGTAGAGATAGGTATTGATTTTGGTGAAAAGAGGGGCAATGTACCAAATGTGAGTGATCAAAATGGTGGCATTGAGGAAGAGGAAGACAGAGAGAGGTACATGGGAGGTGCAAACAACAAAGTTGAACCTCTTCGCACATACAGTACTGCGTGGTCAGTGAAGGCAAGCAAGGGTATACAGGTGGATAGATGGGTGGACAGGCTGAACTACTCGGTATGTCTGTGCAGTGGGGAGTGTACCAAAGACCATGTATAGGGTTGGCAGACAATGGTTCTACAAGTGTATTTGTATGTTCTGTAAGAATTTCCAGGTGCATAGGAGAGCTGACAAGGGACAAAGTTGTAGTCACTTCTTGGTGGCACCCAGCTACTCAGAGGAAACGAGTAGTTGAACCTGTGGGCCCACGACCATAGTCGTAGGGGACATCAAGCTCAATTGGCATAACATACTAAACAAAACATTGTTCCACCTCCTACTGTGGCGAGTAGCGACTGGAAACTTAAAAGCTTGCAAGCAGCCATCTAGATGCAATGATAGGTCTCTCCTCATCCAGAAAAATGAAGATTGAAGAAAACCAAAGATTTATGGAAACAATTAGTCCTCGTGACTGATACACCATGTGATCTGCAGCCACTATGACTATGAGACCAGAGGAATAGATGGTTCCAGGCTACCACTGTCAACCACTCAGAGGGGGATCTATGTAGGAGGTGCAAGATAGAGAGGGAGAACAATGTGGAACAAAACTCAAAAATCATTTGAAAAAAAAAAAAAAGGTGGGGGGACGGGTTTTCTGGTCTGACAGAGCCTGGTTGAACCACTGAGACTATGGCCCCTAGCTGCCTTCAGGTCTAGAATTGAACCCACACCTGTGGCTTCTAGCCAAACAAAAGACAGGGATACAAGTTGAACATTTACCTGAGGTAGATACACTCCTTGTAGAGAACAATCATGGGAGAAATAAAGGGTGTTTATGCACATATTTCATTCTGCTGTGCATGGGGTCGCTATTAGTTGGAAATGACTTGACGACACCTAAAAACAACAACAACATGCACAGGGAGATAGCTCAGGGGGCAGGATTGCATGGAGAGATGGACACAGGGAAGAGTTAACTATCAAGAGGAAGTGGGAGGTGAGCTGTTGCATTGGGATAAATTGTAGTCAATGTCTTGAGACAAAGTGTATGTGAACTGCTGTATGGAAAGTGAATTTGTTCTGCAAACTTTCACCTGGGTCACACACACACACACACACACACACACAAGATAGGGAATGTAGAAAGAAAAGATAAGAGGTCTACTGACTGAATTTGAACAAAAAAAGCTCACTGCCATTGAGTCGATTGGATTCATAGTGACCCCTCTTTGGGTTTCCAAGGCTGTATCTCTAGGAAAGTAGACTACCCAATCTTCCTTCTGAGGAGTGGCTGGTGGATTTGAACCACCAGCCTTCTGAGTAGCAGTCAAATGCCTTAGGCACTATGCCAACAGGGCACAGCAATTTTGATGAGTGTGGGCAGAAGAGAAAGAATAAACAAAAGACTAAGACAGAAAGGTGAGTGAAGTAGGAGGAAAAACAAGTGTAAGATATTCTGAAAACAGTGAAGAAAGTGCTTCCACATTAGAAGAGTGAACAGATGTTTCAAATTTTGCTCACTGATCAAGTAACAAGAAAATTGAACATTCTCCATTCTATTATTAACTTGGTTATGTTTTAGTCAATAATATTTTCCCAAGTTTTTGATTTCTCTCTAGATGCATTTTATCATTTTTATAATGTAATATATTGGGTGAATTTCATGAAAAGATATCTACATGGTGGACCATTGTTTTAATATACTGATGAATTTAGCTTATTGATATTTTGTTTTGGATCTTTGCATATATTCAAATGTACTGATTTTGCCATTATTTCTATATGTATTTTATTTTGCTTACTATACTCAGTCTTGATTTATTATTTTACCTGCCTTGCAGAATTCACTGTAAGGCTCTAATCTTTTTCTTATGCGTTAAAATAATTTGAGTAACATACTATAATGTGTTATGAAAAGTATGATTTAAATTGTCTAGGGACTGTGATTTTATGAGGCAAAATTATTAACTTTTTTTATTTTCCTATGAGAGTTAGTCTCTAATATTCTTTCTCAATATGAGTCACTTTTATTTGTGTTTTCTTCTAAAAGTATACATTTTTACAGATTTATATTCATTAATAGCTAATGTTACATCTATCTGTTTTTCTTTACATGTCATTTAAACATTGGCCCTGGGTTTTCTCCTTACTATTTTTAACAAGGGACTCAAATGGTTCATTCTGGTTCAATCTCCTGCTGAAAAATTGCATTTTCATACTAGAGATACTAATCAGAATCTACACTTTAACAAGATCCTCAGGTGATTTTTATAGATCCCCAAGTGATTCTTATGCATATGGATCCTGTTAAAATGTAGACTCTGATTCAGTATATCCAGAGTGAAAATATGAGCTCTTAGCAAGGGGTTAAAATGTAATGAAATGTCTTGAATTTCTGTTTTCAACTTAGAAAATATTTTGGGTTTCATTTATTAAATATTTTATTAATTTTTCATTTTATCTTTAAAAAAATCCTTCTACTTTTTTTTAATTGACTCAATATAACTTTCCTGGTTTATTGAACTGAATGCTTGATTAATTAAATTTCAATATTTTCTTCTGTTTCTAATAAATGCACTCAAAGCCATGATGTTTCTATCCACCATTTTGGCGACATCTCATGCATAATTTTTTTTCTTTTACTTGTTTTGTTTCATGTGTCTGGTTATGGATTCTCAAAGTTTTTTTTTTTTTTTTTTTCCCTACATAGTTTCTTTTTATTTTCATTTTGGTTTTCTTATTATTCCACAGTTGGTCTAAAATGACTTCATATTTAAAATCAGGTGTAGATACAAATTGGGTCACACCATTACCTAGATTAATTGTTGCTCTCTGTTCTCAAAATTGCAAGCTACAATCTTTTCCTAATGTTAATTTGCTGCTAACTCAAAATAAGGACCTAAGTACATACATAGAAAGAATCAAAAAAAGAAGAAAGGAGGAAAGGAAGGAAAAAGAATAAAACAAAGAAAATACTATTTTTTTTTTCTCCTTTCTATTCCGTATCAAAAACACTCATAATTAACTTCATAATATCCTTTAGGGAGCTCTGATAGCCTAGTGCCTAAGGCACTTGACTGCTAACCAGAAGGCTGGAGGTTCAAACCCACCAGCCACAACTCGGAAGGAAGATGGGGCAATCTATTTTTCATAGTGTTACTGCCTCGGAAACCCAAGGAGAGGTCACTATGAGTCGGGGCCTACTCAACAACACATAACAACAACAACAATATCCTTTATGGTTTTTAATTATGTTAGTTTGCCATTTAGGTACAGTACTGCACTACACAAAAACTATAAAGTCAATGGACCTAGAGACCATGCCAATCTTAGCTCCTCAAAGCATTACCCAAAAGCCAAATCAGGCAGTCAGGAACTAATATATATATATATATATATATATATATATATTTGTATTTAATGATTTATACAGATTAAAATTTATTAACCTTTAATTTGAAAGTATTTAATTTAATTTTCCCAACAATCCTGTGATGAGCAGCATAGATCATTTTATTCCTATTTTACAGATAAGTCACTTGGAGGCTTAGGGAATTTAAGTGGCGTGTGCTATGTTCAAACTCTCATGCCTCATAGGTGAGCCAGAACTCATGTCTCCAATCAGTGCTTCTTTCTCTGTGTCTTTCTTCTTTATACAAATGTTTCTACACGTTTCTCTATATAAACCAATTAGCTATTCTGTTTAGTGCACAGTGAATATTTTTACTCTTTCTGACAGCATTAGGAAGAATGTTGTTGTTCTGTGCCGTTGAGTTGGACCCGACTCATAGCAACCCCTCCTTGGGTTTCCAAGGCAGTATCACTACAGAAGTAGATTGCCCCATCTTCCTTCTGAGATTAGGAAAAATAGAACTTTAATTTTTATAGTTTAAATGAACTTTGGTCCTGTCTGTTACATGCACCAAATATCTACTAATAATTCATCTTAGCCTCTTTATAGGCGCTAAGTAAATAGTACAGGTTAAGAGATGAGATGTCAATGGTGAGCATAATAAGGGTACCACTTATTTGTACCACAACTTAGTTCTTGATATTAGTAAAATTGTCAGGTATTTTGGCAGAATCTAAAAACAGCTAAGGAAAATATGTAAATACAAACATAAGTAAATATGTATTGTCAATTTTTTGCTGGTTCACAGATACCCCTAAAACAACTCATATGCTCTCTGATGTAACCACTAAAACCATATGTACCTAGTGATTAAAACTTAGCAATATTTAACATTAAACTTAACACTTTACAAAGTATTCAAAAATATATTATCATACTAGTTCATGCTGGGAGATTTTACTAGTTCATGCATTGGGAGATTTTGTCTTCATTTGACTATGGCAACTCAGCTGTCTCTTGAACCTAGCACTTCTAATGCAAATTTATTATTTTTTAACAATAGATCATGCTCTCTTACAAGCCTGTGTGCTCACATTTTAACACTTAAGGTGACAAATGAGTTATTAATATTATTTGTTTTCATTTTGTTTGTTTTTTTAAGCTTGGAACATTTTCCCTTAGCAGACCAGTGGGATTCACTCTTAAAAAAACAAATGTGGACATTGTTTGAGGATATGGAACCTATTTAGGATTGAAATAAACAGCAACAACAAAAATAACTGCTTTGTAGGAAATATTTATTTACTGGGAGGTAGTTTGAATTTCTACTATTGGTCTGTCAATTTATCTTACTACGGTGGCTTGCCTGTTGCTATGATTCTGGGAGCTATGCTACTGGCATTTCAAGTATCATCAGGGTCACCCATAGTGGACAGGGTTCAGAAACACTTCCAGACTTAGATTGCAAAGACAGTCTGGGTCTGAATATCAGAGGCATCTGTGAACTATGTAAAAACTGAATGAAAACTTTATGGATCACAACAGAACACTATCCAACACACTTGCTTTGGACAGGTTATTGTTGTTGTTTTTGTTGTTGTTATGTGCCGTTGAGTTGGACCCGGCTCATAGCGATCCCTCTTTGGGTTTCTGAGGCAGTATCACTACGGAAGTAGATTGCCCCATCTTCCTTCTGAGGAGTGGCTGGTGGGTTTGAACTGCCAGTCTTCTGGTTAGCAGTCAAGTGCCTTAGCCACTATCCTACTAGAGTTAGGAAGGATTAATTACAAGAGAATGACATTGTGTTTGATGAAGTAGAGGACCAACCTGAAGTCTCCACCCTTGGTAAGATGAATTGGCACAATAACAGTATTTTTGTTATCTCTAGTGCTGCTGTAACAGAAATACCACAGATGGGATGGCTTGAAGAAACAAGAGTTCATTCTCTTACAATTTTGGAGACTAGAGGTCCGAGTTCAAAATGCCAGGCTCTAGGGCCTGAGTGAAAGCCCATCAACATTGGACTTCAGCTCTGCCTCTTGTTCCTAGCCCACTGAAGCTAAAGGTATCTCTTCACTAAGGCATTTACTGGCTAATGAGGCTGACAAACCCAAGGTCAACAAGTAAAAAGGTACAGTCCTGATATTACCAAACCACATGGCAGTCCATTAGAAGTCCAAGATTGACAGACCATGGCAGGCTGCCACATGAAAACTCATCTATATGCAGGGTCCAAGCATACCAAAAAGCTGGAGACCTTCCTCAAAGGTGTTTCTTACATACTGGAAGCAGCCCATATCCCTAAAGCAGCTACTCATCTGCTGCAGTAGATTCCACCATGGAGTGAATTATCAGTCTCACCATGAGGACTAACTACATCCAGCTGCTCAGCCACTCAGCCAGGCCCAGCCAAGTTGACATACAACCTCAACTGCCACAAGCAGCAAGGATAGATTCAAACGTGTTATTCATCTTGAGGATGATGGCGGAAAGGCAACGTTTTGTTTTGTTGTACATAAGGTCACCAGGAGTCCAAGTCAGTTCAACAGCAGCTAACAATAACAACTATAAAGTTTTAAAGATATAAATTTAGGTGAACAGACTTGGTTATAGAAGCTAGGTATTCCTTAAACTTGGGGGGAAAAATGGGAAGGTTAGGAAAGGAACTCTTGGCTGGTGCAAACAATTATCACGTTTGGCTGCTAACCAAAAGGTTGGAGGTTTGAGTCTACCCAGAGAAACCTCAAAATAAAGACCTGAGAGAGAAAAAAAAATTACTTTCCCCAAATCTACTATTGAAAACCCTAAGGAGCACAGTTTTACTCACACATGTATGAGGTCACCATCAGTCAGAATCTACTGCACAGAACCTTTTGTTTTGTTTCACTTTGTATTTTTATTTGGAGAGTACACTATTGTTGACTTTCAGGCAGCCCTGAAAACTTACAAAGAATTAAAATGTAATTGTCATTATAAATACTGAAACGAATTACTTGTAACTCCCTTTTTCTTCTACCAAAACACACACATCCACAAGTACACATCCACAAGTTCCCTCTCCTTGGGAAATATGTTAGATAATGAGACTACAAACCTAGAACAATAGGGAAGCATTGATCAGCTCAGGCTGCTATTGTTTACAGTATCAGGTTTTTAAAAAACAATTTGGTATTGAGAACCTGGAACATAGCTATACAAAGCAAAGTAGAAAACTGAGATGCTCACAAATATTACACATCTAAAATGCCTTGAAAAAATTGTATATGACACTATGTTTTAGTGTATTTTAATGCCTGTTAATTCATCTAGCATAGTTCCTTCTATCAATTTACATATTTTGCATGTGTTAGCTGTTGTACAAAGGGCTTGACATGCATTCTCATTTAATTCTCACAACAACCCAGATGAAGTACACATTATTTTTCAGATAAGAAAAACTATGTGTCTCATAGTTATGTAACTTACCTGAACATAACAGTAAAAAAAAAAAAAAAACTTCTGGAGCAAAGATGCAAATCCAGGTCTGACAGACTTTTATGTCCTTGCTCATAACCACTGTGATATTCCAACGTCAGTGAATGGAATAAATAAACAAAGCCCTATCAGGAAGACCAGAAAGGAGATCTCTTCAGAAATCAAGTATTATTCATGCTCTGTAAAATACTCTGTACTTTTTCTAAAATAACTCTTGCAATCCATGCTATGTGGTTTGTTTTTAAATAGGTTACTTTAAGATTTTTTTTTCCTTGAACAGGTTAAAAAAAAAAAAAAAAAAAAAGCCCACATTATACTGAATGTCATGCTCCAGAGAATAAGATTTTAATGGGCCATAAGTGTCATTTCTTGTAATGGAGCTGAAAGAAAGTGTTCTCTAACTAATGGATTTCTATGCAACCCCAAACTCAAATACCAATTTAAGTGTGTGAGCTGACTATTGCTATATGGGATCTTCTTATTCTATAACCCAAATCCAACAAACTCCATTACCATCTAGTAGATTCTGACTCATAGTGACACTTTAGGACAGAGTAGAATTGCACCATAGAGTTTCCAAGGCTATGAATTTTTTTTTTTTTTTTTTTTTTACTCTTATTGTGGTGAAAACATACACATAAGACATTCACCAACATAACAACTTCCACATTTATAGCTCAGGGACATCGATTATATTTTTCATGTTGTGCCACCATTATTGCTATCCTTTTCCAAAATGTGCTACCACCTATTAGCGTAAACTCAACACCCCCAAAACAAAAGCTTCCTCCTTCCCTCTCCCTCCTCCCCCTGGTAATCTTAGGTATATTATATATATACACATACATGTATATATGTACACATATGTATGTGTGTGTGTGTGTGTGTGTTTTACCTATCTAGAACTCTTTTCTTCCCTCACCTCCCATCCTTGGTAACCAACAAAGTTTCCTTATATGTAGAAACCTTTCCTTGACTGTTTACAATAGTGGACTAATACAGCATTTGTCCTTTTGTGATTGACTTATTTTACTCAGCATAATGTCCTCCAAATTCATCCACGTTATGTGGCATTTTGAAGATTCTACATTGTTCTTTAAGATTGCATAGGATTCTATTCAAATTCCACATTTTTTTCGTACATTGATGGGCACTTAGGTTGTTTCCATCTCTTTGCTACCATGAATACTGTGGCAATGAACATGGATGTGCATATGTCTATTCATGTCCTGCCTCTCACTTCTTTAAGATATTTACCTAGTAATGGGATTGCTGGATCAAATGGTATTTCTGTCTCCAACTTTTTAAGGAATTCCCATTCCATTTTCCACAGTGCTCATATCATTTTATAGTCCCAGCAGTGTATTAGAGTCCCAATCTCTCTACATCCTTGCCAGAATTTGCTATTTACTGTCTTGTTGAACTTTGCTATTAATGCTAGGGTGAGATGGTATCTCATGGTTGTTTTAATTTGCATCTCTCTAATGGAGCTCACCAGAAGGCTGCCAGTTCAAACCCCCAGCCCCTCCTTGGAAGGAAGGTTGAGCAATCTACTCCCGTAGAGATATTGCCTCAGAAACCCAAGGAGGGGTCGCTATGAGTCGGTGCCGACTCGATGGCAAACAACAACAACAACAACAACAACAATGGAGCTCTGGTAGCATAGTGCCTAAGGCACTTGACTGCTAACCAGAAGGCTGGTGGTTCACACTCAGCAGCCACTCCTCGGAAGAAAGGTTGGACAATCTATTTCTGTAGTGATACTGCTTCAGAAACCCAAGGAGAAGTCACTGTAAGTTGGATCTGATGCAATGATGGTGAGTTTGTTTTTTAATGGCTAATGATTGTGAGCATTTCTTCATGTGTTTGTTGGCTTCAAAGCTATAAACTTTATGGAATCTGGCTGCCTCATCTCTCTCTTGTCGTGCAGCTGGTAGGTTTGAATTGCCAACCTTTTAGTTAGCAGTCAGATTCTTTAACCACTAAACCAGGGTTCCTTTTATCATATTAAGGGGGGAAAAAAAAAAAAAAACCTCATTGTCAATAAGTCAATTCTGATTCATAGTGACCCACATTGGGTTTCTATGGCTGAAAATCTTTATGGAATCAGACTGTCTCACCTTTCTTCCACAGAACAGCTGGTGGGTCTGAACTACAAACCTTTTGGTTAGCAGCCAAATGCATTAACCACTATACTACCAGAGCTCCTTCTTCAATTACATAAGACCTTATTATTTAAGGGAAAGTTGTTGGAGTCATGATGGGGAGTGGACTTCACTGAAAAATACACTGAAAAGTTATTAGTACCACCTGCATAACTTCAGTGTTTTTTTCATACTATTTTGAATATGAACCAGAGTAAGAAGTAAATATTGTCTTGTAGCATGAACTACATACCCTAAAGATTTCTTATCCATTATATCCTAGTAAAAACCATCCTATTCTAATCCAACTATGTGTATAGGATGCATATAAAATTGTACATCCTATTCTATTAAGATGGGAGCTCTGGTAGCATAGTGGCTAAGGCACTTGACTGCTAACCAGAAGGCTGGCGGTTCAAACCCACCAGCCACTCCCCAGAAGGAAGATGGGGCAATCTACTTCTGTAGTGATACTGCCTCGGAAACTCAAGGAGGGGTCGCTATGGGTCGGGTCCGACTCGATGGCACATAACAACAACAACATTCTATTAAGATACTTGTTGCTATTCACTAACTTGATTTCATGATCCTCTAATGTATTTTGATCAATAGTGTGAAAAACATTACCCCCGTTATAGTTACTCAAATAGCACATTCAATAAATTTGTGCCAAGATATTTCTCTTGGGTGTCACAGATAAAATGGATTCTGTAGCAGGTAATATGAAACATTTTTCTGAATTACAAAGGGCAAAGGTTTCAAATTCCATGAAGTAGAAACCTTATGTATTTTGTTTATTGCCTACAACTGAAACCAGTTGCTGTCAAGTTGATTCTGATGCATGGTGACACCATCTGTGTCCCTAGTGCATAGGGTTTTCAATGGCTGAAATCATCTTTTTTTTGGTTAGCACCTTAACATGACCTAATCATTATAGATAGTAAGGGCCCAGAGAAAAATTCTTAAACTTTGTGTTACAGAATATGTGCATATAGGAAAGTATATACATCTTACTCTATATTTATTTACTTTATTAAGAGAATGAACAGTTAATGTATTAAAAGAATATTAATTAGATCTATTCAAATATATGTGCTGTTATGTCATATTAAATAAATTAAATAGTATGTAAATATGAGATGACCTCATTTGCACTTTGTATTTTTTTTTCTCAAGTCTTTACCAATAAAACACATTTGGTGAATTAGATACTAGCATTATTCTATGTTGTTGTTGTTGTTATGTGCCGTCAAGTCGACCCTGACTCATAGTGACCCCTCCTTGGGTTTCCGAAGCAGTATCACTACGGAAGTAGTTTGCCCCATCTTCCTTCCGAGGTGTGGCTGGTGGGTTTGCACCTCCAGCCTTCTCGTTAGCAGTCAAGTGCCTTAGGCATTACACTACCAGAGCTTCTCATTATTCTATAATGCAAATTCACTTCATATAAATAAATCAGTTTTCACCTGCATTATCCAAAATAAACTGAATAGAATAAAAGGTGTAATTTCAATGTTCTTAGCTTCCTGCTATGTAGTGACCCTGCCAAGGTAAACATAAATGCCTCACTACCTGCATCTCTTTATCAGTTCTAGATACCAAACTGCATGAGCACAATTGGGGACATCACAGTGGTACTTGAGCTGCAAATTATACTGCTTTCTGTTTCTTATGAGCAAAACAGTGCCTGATAAAAATGCTTTTATAAGTATGCAAGCTTTTTCTTTTTGTTTAGTTCCTTGTTCTAAGTCTCAGCCTGGCAGTTGACCATGAAAACAATATTAGAAAAATATTTTCACTTGAAACTGAATCCTCTATACTAAATCACTGACATAGATTCTTTACTTGTTCTTCAAACAAAGAATTTGAACTGGATCAGGAAATATGATTGGGATAGGAATTCTAACCTAGATGATGTCTTTAAGCAAGGAAATAGTTTATGAAAGGCATATAGTTTTTTTGTTTGTTTTTTTAAGAAATAGGAAATTAACCCATTTGGTTAGATTTGGGGAAGTATATAAGTCCATAATCTCAAATTCTGGCATGCATAGTCCTAATGGCATCCATTGATGTTCAAAGACTTTTCAGGGGATATATAGGCATAGACATCCTTTTCCAGATTCTCAAGTGTCAAATGTACTCTTTCCCAAATTTCACATGCCCGAGAATGACCCTGTAGATTGACAGTCCCCTTTGTCTAACATCTCTAACACTATCACCTTATCCTTACATAAAAATGTAAGGGATAATGTTCCTGCATTGTTCTAGGATGCATAGCTCAGGATGTGAGAACTCAAAGAGGAAGGGTTTTGGCTAAACAAAGGACAGTTTGAGGACAGTAAAATCTCCAGACAAGAAAGTATCAGTGTCTAGGTAAGAATTATTAAAGGAGTAGCATATATATTTATCCAGATGTCAAACTCAAAATCTCTACCTTTATTTTTAATCTATCTGCCTGTCTCTCCAACTGTCTATCTTTCCCTATCTATTTATATGTCCATCCATCCATCTGGTGAGCTCTGGTGGTGCAAACAGTTAAGCACTTGGCTGCTAACTGAAATGGTAGAGGTTTGAACTCACCCAGTAGTTTTACAGAACAAAGGTCTTGTGATCTGCTTCCATAAAGATTACAGCCAATACAACCAATCGGGCAGTTCTACCTTGTCACATGAGGTTGCTATGAATCAAAATGGACTCAACAGCACCTAACAACAACATCATCTATCTACCTTATAATTTCAAATCAGAAATACTTTAGTTATCATGGGAAAACTGACAAATACATTAATTAATTATATTGAAAAATAAAGTCAGCTATTTTTGATAGAACGTAAGGCTGTATTATTGATGAATTAAGTTATATGGCAGATATGATCTGCTTTAAGAAGAGCTCTCAATTTTCCACTAAAAATGCATTTATAGAACATATGAGATTTGCAAAGTACATTGGACATTTTATCCTTTGAAAAAATTAAATTGTGATAGAAAAAATACTTAAAATATTACCACACAATATTGAGGAAACATAGTTTTAAAAATTATTATAGAGGACATGTGAACAATAACATTTGAAGAACAGAGATACAAAGAAGCAGAGATATAGCCATTTGGAAAGTAGCTTAAGGCCTTACATGGCAGGTGTGAATGCTAAAGGATTTGAATGTATCCTCAAGGCCCTGAAATTTTAAAGTGTCTATATCAAACCCACCAGCCACTCCTCAGAAGGAAGGTTGGGCAATCCTACTTCCGTAGTGACACTGCCTCGGAAACCCAAGGAGGGGTCGCTATGAGTCTGGGCTAACTCGACGGCACATAACAACAACAAATATTAGCTTACAGGAGCTCTGGTAGCTTAGTGGCTAAGACACTTGACTGCTAACCAGAAGCCTGGCTGTTCAAACCCACCAGCCACTCCTTGGAAGGAAGATGGGGCAATCTACTTCCGTAGTGATACTGCCTCGGAAACCCAAGGAGGGGTCGCTATGAGTCGCGTCCGACTCCACAGCACATAACAATATTTTAGCTTACACTTGCTAATGTATTTGAAATTAATAAAATAGATTTCTTTAAAAATATCAGATATTGCATTAACTGAAAAACTCCTCATTCATTCCCATTATTTTGGAGTACTGAGATGTTAGACAATCATTCTTTTTTATATGCAATTGACATAAAGTGCTAGAAATTTTATTAAATGACACTACATAGAGGCACATATAAAGTGGTGAAATTTGACAGAAATTGAAACACCCAAGAACTTAATACTAAAATCTATTTCTCAATTATTCCAAATAAATATACAGTCTGTTCTGATGATTTGTAAATGATTTTTAGATGAGGGGTTGATTTTTCAAATGGATTCTTGACAAATAAATGCATCTAGAAATAGAGGTCTCCCTCCTCCAACAGGACAATGTGTAGCACAGTAGTGAATTCAGATTTTAGCTTGAAAAACTGTTTTGACCAACATTCTTATGTTCATCCTATGGATAGTACCCAGTCACAAATACTACAATTACTCTGTCCATAATTTTTTATAACCAGCTGTCATACCACTATAATGGCCCATAATTTAATAGTAGTCTCGAGTTTGCTTTTTTCACACACTTCCATCATACTCCACTGATTTTTCCTTGGGTTTGTGGTAGTAAAATAATCGAATGATTTGGGGTAAAATCTCATCTTGTTAATTTGTTGTGTCCATAGCAGTTGAAATCTCTCTTGAAATATTTAACAGTTTTCCTATAAATCAGAGATTTCTTTCAGTCAACATATCTTTTTCCCAAATTTAGTGAAACCAATGAAGGTCCTAAAAGTCTCAAAGATTAGGAAAAGAAATATAGTGTTACATTCCATATGATTTTGGTTTTATTAATTTTTGTTAATATTCAAAATGAATATTCCTATGACAAACTCACCCATATGTTAGCCTCTATTACCCTGCTTTTGTAGAAAATTAGAAACTTGGTTTTTGCCCTCATCCTATATTGTATGGTAGATCAATTATGTTCTTAAGATTTTTGTGTATTTACAGAGGATATAGGTCTGATGACTCTCTCTGGCTTCAATTTCCTGTCTCCACTAAATTCTTCCCTGCCCCTTGATCCTTCACACTCTATCATAAGAAATTTCTTTCCTTTGCCATGCCATGTACCCAAATGTGAATGTTTGTCATTTGCTATATATGCACACTTTCTTAAATCCCTAAAATGCACACACATATTCACCCAAGATTTTTCATTTTGTAATGACCTGCCAGAATTTTTAAGATAGAGTATTTACATTGCAGGAATGCAAAAGATTTTAAATGAAATCTTAATATGTATACCACAGAAATTCATTCTTACCATATTACTGAACGCTTCTTTCTCTCTTCTCCCTCCATTTTTTCTTCCTCTCCCTTTTAAGAACCAGACACAAAAAAGTTCTTCTATCTATGTGCTTATATATCCACATAATTTTCTGTGCAAAAGAAAAAAAAAAAAATGGAAAGTGTCTGCCAATTTGTTGATAGAATATGTGTCAGTTAATGCAATTAAAGCATGGTGACAGAATACAATGTTAATTTAACATTTCCATGTTGTGTAAATTGTTGCAACTGTATGCAGTAGTACAAAAAATGATAACACAGTTCAGAGCCCAGTTTTAGTACCTCATACTCAGGATCAAAGAGAATCTCATAATTTCTTCGTTGTTGTCCTTGATTGTAGACCCAGAGGAAAGAGAGTCTTTTTTGCTAAAGAAAGGCTAGGTCAATTTATAAGATTCAGAAAAGGAGACAATGAGGGAGATGAGGGAGTAAGAAAACAGGGAAATGCTGGAGATATTTCCTTGGTGCCATGGAAATGGATGGAACGGAAGGGCATTATACATTCAGAGACTTTTCATGGATTTTAATTCATGCAAATAACAGTTTTGAACTAATAAAATCTACTGTATGCGGCTGCTGAACTGTTTCTTTGACCCTGACACAACTCTGAAATGGAATTACATGCTTCTGTTCTTTAACTAGGTTGCAAAAGTATTAATTTTGAAATTTGAATGACTGGGGAAAAAAAGCGGGAGACAATAAGATGAACAATTAATTGAACACCACAGTTTTTCAAAGCATGTCCTATTTCATTGCTACCAATGTTATAGTCATGATTATTTGAGTAAAAGTTATTCTAGCAGTATTTCATCTTCTTTTATTGTATTAAAATATTTAAGCTGAATTCATTTCCTCTCTTTATCTTTTTCTTATTCCTTGAAATGCAAATCAGTGCCCCTTCATACTATTTTAGGTATAATTAGTAACTATCTGCTCTTTCATTTCTTGCTGGGAAGTATTTGTGAAGTGACTTATTAAAACAATCTAATATGAAGTAGCATCTTCTGTTATTTTATATTTTATCCTCTGATATATGTAATCAGAAAAAAATTATTAACAATTTTTTTTCTTTTCTATTACATTATCCAAAGTTTAATTTGAATCTGACAATGCAATTCATCATATATATATTTTTTATTTTATCTTCAAGTCTGAAAAGAAAAATTGAACATCAGTTATACAGTTATATACAGTTATTCAAAACTATGCCTTTTTTTTTTTTTAATCAATACCATGTAACACCATGCAATTCTTTCCCTCTTCCCTATCTATGAAGTCCCTGGGTGGAACAAATGGTTTTTGTGCTGGAATACTAGTCAAAAGACTGAAAGTTCAAGTGTACCCAAAGGCACTTAGGAAGAAAAGCCAGGAGATCTGCTTCTGAAATGTCAGCCATTGGAAAGGCTATGGAGCACAGTCTCACTCCAAAATACCTGGGCTTGCCATGACTCGATGACATTTAATGATTTGCTATCTACACCTCATGTAACATCACACTTAGCTTATTATACTTTCAGTATATTGGTTTCCTTTTTGGATTATCAAAAACTGAATTAGGAAGCTAGAATCAAATGCTTCTGACCATGTCTGTTAATGGATTTATTGAAGAGGGATGTTGGGAGGTCATCCAATTTAATAAAAGGCTTTCATATAGAATTTAATACTAAAATTTCTGAGTGCTTTACAGTTTATTTGGAATAATAAATGTGTAATTGGCTAAATGTCTATCAGCCATTTAATCATGTTTCACAATTCACAAAATTAATGAACAGCTGCATATTCTCTATAAACAAACAAACAAAAAAATCCAAAACCCCTTCCATGGAGTTGATTCTGACTCATAGTGATCCCCATTGGTTTTCCAAGATTGTAAATCTTTACCACAGAACACTTGGTGTGTTTGAACCTCTGACCCTCTGGTCAGCAGGCAAATGCCTTATGTACTATGCCACCAGAACTCCTTTGCATATTGTCTATTAAAAAAAAAAAAAAAAAACCTACTGCCATCAAGTTGGATCTGATTCATAGCAACCCTTCCTTGGGTATCCCATGTGGTATCACTATGGAAGTAGATTGCCCAATCTTCCTTCTGAGTATATAAAAAAATAGTGTTTTTGATAAATTAGTAATGTTATATGATAATGTGATCACATTTAATTTGATGTTGAGTTTTGTAAACATGTTTCATTATATTTCTGAAGAATAGTTGAATTGAATAAAAGCTAGTAACATTTTGTTGCTAAACAAATCTTTTGCACAAAACTTAATAGCATAAACCCATAAACGTTTATTATTGCTCTCAAGTTTGTGCACTGACTAGTCATTTCTTCTAGTTTACACTCACTGGCCTGAGGCTACATGACTTAGAATACCCCACGCACATGCCTAAATTGACTAGACTATTTGGAATCTCCAGCTTAATTACATGGTAATAGAAGGGCTCCAAGCAGCAAGAGAGGCCAAACTCCAAGATGAAAGTGTTTTCCAAGCTTCTTCTTGTGGCAAGTTAGCTAATATACCATTAGCCACTAAGTCTTCAGCCCAAATTCAAGGGATGAAGAAACTGACTCAATTTCTTGATGGAAAGAAGAGCAAAGTCACTTTGCAAAGGAACATACAGAATGGAGGAAATTTGGGTCATTTTGCAAGCTACCAGAGATATTACAAGTATTTCCTTTAATTCTCTGGTACTTGCTTATTATGTAATTTATTAGAATTATTTTGTCTGAAACATTAAATTGTGTATTTCTGTATTTCTTTAACAAAAGTGAGAGTTTTGTTAACTAAATTTAGTAATGCATTTTTCTTTCTATTTAAGATTAGTTAAAATTCCTGCGTTTTGATATTTTAAGTTTATAACATAACTTTGAATGGTTTTTGAAGATATGGAAAATCTGCATATTGGGTTGCTTTGTCTTAGTTTTGAAATATTCAGTCTTGCCTTCAACATTCAAATAAGCAATATAAATGTTAGAAATGTTGGATGCTGTGATTAGTTCAACAAATGTGATTTATGTGGCATTGCTATGATTTGCAAGATATTTATCATGCTAATCATTGCTCATTTTCTGAATTTCTGTTATCATATTGTTATTATGATAGTAATATTGGTAGATTGGTTGTTGATATTGAATGTCCTATGAAGATTTATAGCTTGGCTTATATTAAAATAAACACCAGTCAAAATAAGATATATATCCAATTTTTTTTTTTAATCTGGAGTTTTAATATAACACAGCATCCAAAACTTGGTTGCATTATCATAATGCTAGAATATGCTGTTTGCCTCAATACTCAACTTAATGAATATTATATCTTTTCATGTAATTACTTTAGCCAATGCTCCTTAAATTGTCATTCATTGATAATTTCTCTAAGTCTAAAAAATCTGACACTTGATTCCTTTTTATTTTCTATTTGAGGGAATATCCTACCATAATAACCAAATTGCATCCTTAATTAACACAAACATATATATGTTACTGGAAATTAAATCTAGCTTTGATTTTTATTTTATACGGTTAGCATAGTTTAATATACTTACAGAAAAAAAAAAAAAAAACCCTATAAATATTTTGGCCACTTTTTCAGGAGTGAAAGAAATCTTAAGAAGTATGATTCATTATTGCATTTATGGATTGTAGAGCCCAATAACCATGAGAAATATACTTTTTATGTTTTTTCTAATATATAAATACCATCAGTTTATTTGTTTGCAAATCACATTGCTACACCATTAGTAGGTGACCATATAATTGTATTATTCCTTTTTATCACATATGTAAAATAATCATTAAAATTAACAGACTACAGGAGCCATCATTATCATTTTAGAATTTCAGAAAAATTTAAGAGTATGTTGGGAAGAGAAGAAATGGCAGTGGAATACAAATGAAGTTTGTGCTGTCTGTATTTATTTTATATAAAAGCTTTAACTATTTGTTCAATGAAGGTAATATCTAGTCTATATAAATATAACACATCTTCATTTATTACTCTAGCAATACAAATAAAAGTTTCAGTCTCTAACATTATAGGATTTACTGGAAATGATCATTGAATAAATAAGTAAGTGAACAGGAAGCAATACTGTTATTTTTAGAATAAAAATATCATGTTGAATGATATTTAGCTATTTAATGTAATTGGCTATCCATTATTTCCACTGACAACCAAGAAGACTGATGTTTCAGGATGTCATCCTTGATGTATTATGCTTCATTGGAAGCTTTTTAGAGTTATTCAGTTGTAAACAAATATTTATTTGGAGCATATAATTTCAGTTTGTCACTACTATGAATCTACTAACTCATTGTTCATTGAAGAAATATTTGCTTTTCTTTATGAAAATTTAAAGTTTTTTTTTTTTTTTTCTCTTTTTTTTTTTTTTTTTTTTTTTATCAGAGGACTTTTAGCCTATGGGCATCTTGCTCTTATAAGTATGTGTACAATTTCTAAATAAATTATTATCCTTTGTAATGTCTTATTTCCAATCTTGATATTTCAATTTTGTGGAAACAGGGAGAAGTTATATTTCATTTTTAAAGTAACTCTTTAATCTGAATTTGTGTTATTCATCTTATATACTTTCAAGCTAGGGTTAATCTTTTTTCCTTATATAATATTTGCATTATGGCTTTCTCTCTCAGCTAATTGGGAATTATATCAAAGTATGGTCTTACTTTAAGAAACTCGCTCCAAAATATAAATTTTTTGAGATTTAATATAGTCTTGTTTTATTCTACACTTATTCTATTTATTGATTTTTATTTCACAAATTATCTTATACAAAACAGTTGAATGCATCACAAGTTCAATGGGTTTTGGTAAGAGTCCGGTAAGATGGTAGTCAGACTGGAGAAGGGGCATGCTAGACCTAGAAGAAAGCAAGAGGAAATGTTGAGTAGAAAACAGAGATATGGCTGAAGCTGAATAGGAACTCTGGGGCCATATTAGTTGTCTCTATGAACATGAATCAACAATTGAGACTTTGTTGTTGTTGTTGTTCTGTGCTGTTGAGTCGAACCCGACTCATAGCGACCCCTCCTTGGGTTTCCGAGGCAGTATCACTATGGAAGTAGATGGCCCAACCCTCCTTCCAAGGAGTGGCCGGTGGGTTTGAACCACCAGCCTTTTGGTTAGCAGTCAAGTGCCTTAGGCACTACACTACCAGAGCTCCCAATTGAGACTTTAATCACCAAAAAATAAAGTTAGTGCGTGAATGTTTTTTGATCATTAAGTGAGTTATTTAGTGTTTTATGTAGGCATAGAAGTCTATTTCTAAGTAACAGGAAGCTAGTAGCCTGAAGTCCCAGTGAGACATTTTTGCTGGAACTACTCATCAGGCTTCTGGAAAGTTGCAGCCCAGTAGATCATAAACCTGGAGGTACAGGTGAGGGACCAGTGGCAAGGTGACATAGTCAAAATTCTTTAAGTAAATTACAATTGAGTGAAATGGAAGAGAGACAGAAACCCAGGGTATAGATCTGAAACTGGGAATGATGCTTTCGTGTGAGAGACAAAGGATATCTTTGAAGAACAGTGGTTGGAGAAGTAGGAAGATTAAAGTGTAAAAGAAACAAACAAATATAAATTATAAAATTTATCAGGTTATATATGTAATAGAGGCTTCCTTGCAAGAAATACAAAGACAGTAAATATACATCAAGTCATATATGTATAAGTATATGTGTATATACATGTACATGTATATATGTATATGTGTATAATATAAATATATATCAAGATATATATGTGTATATGTGTGTATCTTGATAAATAGAAAAGCTAATATCTTGTTAAATAAATAACAACTCATCACAATCCAGTTCATTCTTACTTATAGCCACCTTATTGGACAGAGTACAATTGCCTCACAGGGTCTCCAAGAAATCCTGATGGTGCAGTGGTTAAAGCATTTGAATACCATATGAAAAGTAGGCAGTTGAACCCACCAACGACACCACAGGTGAATGATGTGATAGTCTGCTTCCGTAAAGAGTCACAGGTTTGAAAATCATATGGGGCAGTTCTACTACATACTATAGAGTTACTACAAGTTGGAATAGACTCCATAGCAATTGGTTTTTGGTTTGGAAATTTTGTGGAAGCAGACTGCACTTCCACAGAGTTGATTGTGGGTTCAAATCTTTGACCTTTTGTATAGGAGCCAGCAGTTGAGCTTTAACAACTGCTCCACTACGGTTTCATGTCCTATTAGTGCAATCTAAACTAGTCAAAATCCCTGCTCAATTATGTCATTGAAAAATGCCAAATACTCAACCAGCATTTTTGCAGAATTGTGTAAATTTCATACTAAAAGATGTTATTTTGTTTTCCTTTTGAGAGATATAATGTCAAAAAGTCTTTATAATTCTAAGAAGTAGACAAAATGTGGAAAGAAAATATTACTAATGTAGCCTAATAGATTATCTTACTTCTCACATTTTTGTTGAACTACAGTGATGTTCTTGTTGTTTTGTGCCATAGAGTTGGATCCGACTCAGCGACCCCACTTACAACAGAACAAAATGCTGTTCAGTTTGTACACCATCCTGACAATCCTTGTTAGACCTGAGCCCATCATTGCAGCCACTGTGTCAGTCTACCTTGTTGAGGGTCTTCCCTTTTTGCAGACCCCTACTTTACCAAACGTGATACACTTCTCCAGGGAATGATCCCTTCTGACAACTGACCAAAGTGGGTGATAAGAAGTCGGGTCATTCTCGCTTCCAAGGAATATTCTGACTGTATTTCTTCCAGGACAGATTTGTTCATTCCTATGGCAGTCCATGGTATTTTCAGTATTCTTCACCAACACCATCATAATTCAAAGGCATCACCTCTGCTTCAGTCTTTCTTTCACTATCCAGCTTTCATATGCATATGAGGAATTGAAAACACCGTGGCTTGGCTTAGTTACACCTTATTCTTCGAAGTGACATCTTTGTTCTTTAACACTTTAAATAGGTCTTTTGAGGCTGACTTGCCCAGTGCAATATGACATCTGATTTCTTGACTGCTGCTCCCATGGACATTGATTGTGGATCCAAGTAAAATTAAATCCCAGCAACTTCAATCTTTTCTCCATTTATCATGATTTTGTTTATAGGTCCAGTTGTAAGAATTTACATTTTCTTTATGTTGACATGTAACCCATACTGAAGACTGTAGTCTTTAATATTCACCAATAAGTGCATGATGTGTATGTCCTTAAATTTTTATTTCAGAAAAAGAAAATATTCTAGAGATACAAATTCACTTTGAATAATCCCTGTGTTTTTCTTGTGTGTGTGTCTCTGGAAAACCATCCTTTTTAAATCAGTGATTTATTTTAACTAGTGCTTATAAAGGAGTCGATAGATATTCATAAACAATTGGAAAAAACTTCAGTAAGCTCTAAGTGAAATGCAACCTTTGAGAAGAGTATTTTAAAAATGTTCAAACAGCTGCAAAATTACCTTTGGCATCTGAAAATAGTTAGTAGCTGCTATGAGTTAGAAATTGATGTTTTCTAAAGATTGACAAACAACAAAATTTAACAGTTATAACTGAAAAATTATATGTGAACTACAATGTGATAGATAAATAAAAACAATTTAAATGTTTTCCCAAAACTTGCACATTATTCACCTCAAAGTATTTTTACTCTTGTAATCTTTTGTCAAATCGGTTTTAAAGCATAAATATTACACTCAATGGTTTAAAATTTCAAATTAAATGAATCAATGGAAAGTAAACATATGCTCATTAGTGTTGTTTGTTGACATCTAGTTGATCCCAACTCATAGAGACCCCCATACACAGTAAAACGAAGCACTGTCCAATTCTGCACCATCCTCACAATCCCTGTTATACTTGAGCCCATCACTGTAAATAATGTGCCAATCCAATGTGTTGAGGGTCTTCCTCTTTATTGCTGATCCTGTACTTTACCAAGCATGATAACTTCTCCAGGGATGGTCCCTTCTAATAACATGACCAAAGTACAAAAGATGAATTCTAACCAGTCTCACTTCTAAGGAGCATTCTGGCTATATTTCTTCTAACATAGATTCATTTGTTCTTCTGGCAGTCCATGGTATTTTTAATATTCTTTGCTAATACCACAATTCAAATGCACTTGTTCTTTTCTGATATTCCATATTCATTGTCTAGATTTCACATGCATATGAGGTATTTGACATAACCACAGCTTTGGTTAGGTGCACCTTACTCTTCGAAATGATAGCTTTGCTCTTTAACACTTTAAACAGGTCTTTTGCAACAGATTTGCTCAACACACTACATCATTGGATTTCTTGACTGCTGCTTCCATGGGTGTTATTGTGAAGCCAAGTAAAATGAAATCCCTGAGAACTTCTATTTTTTCACCTTTTATCGTGATGTTGCTATTGATTCAGTTATGTGGATTTTAGTTTTTATGTTGAGGTTTAATCCATACTGAAGGCTGTGGTCTTTGGTCTTCATCAGTAAATGCTTCAAGTCCTCTCCACTCTTAGCAAGTAAGGTTGTGCCATGTGCATATTGAAGGGTTGTTAAATGAGACTTTGTCCAATTCTGATGGCATACTCTTCTTCTTATAGTGCAGCTTCTCAGATTATTTGTTCAGGATACAAACTGAATATAGTGAAAAGACACAACCCTGATGCAAATCTTTCCTAACTTTAAACCATGTAATATCTCCTTGTTCTGTTGAATAACTGCCTCTTGTTCTATATACAGGTTCCTCCTGAGCACAATTAGGTATTCTGGAATTCCCATTCTTAACAGTGTTATCCGTAATTTATGAGCCACACAGTGAGTTCTCATTACACAGAAGCTAAAATTTAAAGCACTGAAGACTTATCTCACTATTGATTCTATATTAAATCAATTTAGAAGGCTTAAAATTTATTATTTTTATAAAAACTTGCCATGAGATTTGCTATAGTATGATATATTAAAGATATCAAAATAAAATAATACTAAAGTGAATTTGAGTATGAAATAGGTGACATTTTACAGTTAACTACAGAAAAAAGATCATTAAGTTCTTAGAAAGCTGTCATTGTTTAATTTGAATCCCTACCTAGGTGGATACTGTGTTGTGAACTCCCAAAGTGTATCCTCTCTTCTATCAGAGGGCATAGACCTACTGCATGAAAAAAAGAAGATACTTTACAGAAAGATTCTGCTGATTCTTCTTTTTGTTTAAATAATATGTACATTGGAGGATGTTACACATAGTTGTAAGTGATAAAGCTAGATTAAATACAATCTGTGGACACAGAAAAGGCCTAATCAATGGTTGCAGTTGCTGCTGTTTATGGATGAGAATGTCCTTGTACATCTGCATCAGTTCAAACGTTGGCAGTGTGGCAGTATAATCTTAGCTTCATAAAAGGCTGGCGTCGGTATTTTTTCCTGGTCTGATTCTCTGCAACTTCATTCTACATCCACTCCACATTCCCTTTCAGATCAAATTCATTCCGGACATCTTTCAAATTTCTGTAATGGAACTGTAGCTATTTGATTCTAATTCTGGTTTTGTCAGGTCTAACATAGTCGGCTCTCGCTCCACTCTTTCGTTAAAGTGTTTAACAACCTCAAAGAATAGCTTCATATTTTACAATTTACTCTTTTCCCTTTGGAGCTAATTTTCCTCAGGAACAGCACTGGGAAACTGGACTATTACACACTGATATCTTTTTAATGGACTTTCTTAATAATGTCACTGTTTCACCTCTGTCTTGAGAAGAGGTATGTCTTTTTTCAGGTTTCCCTCAAGGCATGTTGCAAATCAGCCATATTTAAGAGATAAATTCCATCACTGCCCTCACATTATCATCACCATAATCATAATTATCATTCAGCAATTACTAAGTATAAGACAGTGGAGTGTTAAATATTTTCATACATATGTTATATTGTTTAATTTTTCACAACAATCTTACAAATACTGTGGGGAAAAAATAAGTAACAAAAATTGTAAATCAAATAAGCTTAGTGATTTCAAAGTGACACAGTAAGTAAGTAGCATATCTGGGAAAATGAACTGTACTATAATAACCTCAGGAGCTCTGGTAGCATAGTGCCTAAGGTATTTTACTGCTAACCGGAATGCTGGCAGTTCAAACCCATCAGCCACTTCTCAGAAGGAAGGTTGGGCAATCTATGTTGGTAGTGATACTGCCTCAGAAATGCAAGGAGGGTTTGCTATGAGTCAGATCCAACTCAACAGCAGTGAGGTTTTTTTTTTTTTTTTAAATAATAACCTCAGAATCCAAAATTCTGCCACCTTCTTTTCTCCCTTCCTTCATTTCTTCTTTCATGCAATTGACTGTAGAATAATGTGTGTGTGTTAAGTTAAAATATAATAGACATACAGTAAAATAAACAGTTCTGAATAATGATGTTGACATTTATCAGTAACATTCCATTGCTTGAATGGACTACAGTTTCCTGATCAATTCACTAGTTGAAATATATATTTTGGCAATTATAAATAAAGATTCATTCACAGACTATTTGTCGAGTGAGCATAATTTTTCATTCACTTAGCTAAATACCTGGGAAGGAATTCCTAGATTATATAATAAGTGTTTATTGCCAAAAGGCTTTTTCAAATTGAGTCCACCATTTTTTATTATCAAAAGATAATTTTGAGAATTATAGTTGCTATACATCGTTGTCAACACACAGTACTATTGGGTTTATTATTGTTATCATTATCATCATCAGCAGCATCATTATGTTATTATAAAAGATGTGTAGAGATATCTCATTATGGTCATTCCTAGATGATTTATTCATTCAAATATTTGTCTTTTTTAAAAAAAACTGGGTTGTTTACTTTCTTATTTAGTTTTGAAATTTATTTTTATATAATATATATAAGTCTTTTGTCAGATATGTGATTTTTTAAATGTTTTATGCCACTGAGAAAATTGATTTTTTAATGCTCTTAGTAGTAACTTTCAAAAAGAAGATTAACTAATATTTTTGAAGTCCAATTGATCAATTTGTTGTTGTTTTTGTTGTTATGTGCCGTGGAGTTGGATAAGACTCATAGTGATCCCTCCTTGGGTTTCCGAGGCAGTATCACTACGGAAGTAGATTGCCCCATCTTCCTTCCAAGGAGTGGCTGGTGGGTTTGAACCACCAGCCTTCTGGTTAGCAGTCAAGTGCCTTAGGCACTATGCTACCAGAGCTCCCAGTTTTAATTTTATTTGATGAGTGATGCTTCTGATTTTGTATCTATCTTTGCCTCAGCCAAGGTCCAAAGATATGTCCCTATATTTATTCTAGAATGATTATACTTTTAGATTTTCATTTCTCCTTAGATGCCTGTCTACATTATCTTGTAACCTCACTCCATTAACCATCTCAAAAAAAGTTGTAATTTTGAAGATCATCTGTTATTTGTTATTATTCTAAGGATTAGAGGTAATTTTTTTTTCCCCTTTTGTCTTAAATTTGAATAAAATTATTTTCAAGTCACACTGTAAACTTTAGGTTTGTACACCAGGGTCTTAAGAGAGAGAGAAACATTTATAATGAATGGTGAATATAATATTGATGGTAAAACCTAGTCTGAGTATCATTTGTTTTTGTATTTCCAGTGTCAGCCAAATCTAAGGCAGGCAAAATTTTAAGTAATGACCTAAATTAATTAGATGCTTAATTTCTATTTCTAATTACTGAAAGCAGTAAGGAGTTCATACAAAAAAAAAAAAATGCTTCTTTTAAAGGATTTTCCACATCTCAGATTAATCAAAGCCCAGTAATTTCCAAATATTTCATGGGTTCATGATCTTCAGCAGTTAATCAATCATATTTACCTTTCATTAACTAGTATAGAGATTTTATATGGATTGGAAAATTAGTGGCATACAATACTTTATGTTAATAAAACTGAGCCATTTTTGTACTAATTGGATATCATAGACATATTTGAACTATATCAAACTTTAAAACCCAGGCTCCCAGACAGAGATTCTATGTCTCAGTGTAAAATGTCATTGTGAAATCACTGACCACCTTCAGAGAATATGAGACATGACATTTTGACCTCTAAAAATATTTCAATATTTCTAGAGACTTAGTGAAAATTGAACCATTTATATATAATCTATACTTTTCTGGAATCACATTCTTTTTGTCCATGAGCACGAAAATTGAGCACAAAAAAAGACTTTTTAGCAATCGTGTGGCAGGCAAAGTCTGACTAAAATCTTAATGCAATTATTTTTACATATATCACCTTCATATATCCACAGGGATTTTTTCCTTCATCTGCTTTAAATATGTGTAGCTAAATTTTGATTTGTCACATTCTCTGATCGCCACTTTCTTAAAAAAAAAAAAAAAAAAAAAGGTATTTCCTTAGATTCATTTTAACCTTAAAAGGACTTCTTTTTGCTATAGTTTTTAGATCATTTCTGAAAAATGTGTAGGGTCAATATAGCTGGAAAATCATTATGTTTACATTTCCTCAGGGATATGAAGGGAACCATTCTATTCTTCTTTTCTGAAAGCTGGACATTAAAAAAGGACAAACAAAATATCTATATAAGTTGTTTAGGTCTTATATGTAGATACACTCTAATAAATGAGTGCTATATATATCATTGACAGAAAATAATGTTGTTGTTATGTGCCATCGAGTCAGACCCAACTCATAATGAACCCTCCTTGGGTTTCCGAGGCAGTATCACTACAGAAGTAAATTGCCCCATCTTCCTTCCAAGGGGTGGCTGGTGGGTTTGAACCACCAGCCTTCAGGTTAGCAGTCAAGTGCTTTAGTCACAGAAAATAATAATAGTGGTGATATCCTAACAATGAAACTTAACTATTTACTGAATAGGAGCTCTGGCAGTGTAGTGCCTAAGGCACTTGATCTTTTGGTATGTGACTTTTGGTTAGTTACTTAATACTTTTGACTCTCAATTTTGTCATCAATAAAAGGGGATAATGATGATAATGATATCACAGGTTCTCTGAAGATTAAATGAAAGAGTTTAAAAATTAACATGGTATGTTATGCATAATAATTACTCAATAAATGTTGTTGTTGTTGTTGTTATGTGCCATTAAGTCAGACCCAACTGAATTTTTAGTTCCTGAAAAAGGAAATTAATGTCATGTTGTTGTTGTTAAGTGCCGTTGAGTCATTTCTGACTCATAGCAACCCCATGCACAGCAGAAAGAAAGACTGCCCAATCCCGCGCCAGCCCCACAGTCCCTGCTATACTTGAGCCCATCATCGCAGCCACCATGTCAATACATCTCGTTGAAAGCCTCCCCCTCTTTTGTCGACCCTCCACCCTACCAAGCATGACATCCTTCTCCAGGGAATGGTCCCTTCTTACAATATGATCAAAATAGGTGAGA
>NW_006921817.1:3925000-3944324 GCF_000298275.1 Orycteropus afer afer | reverse complement strand
GTTGTCCTCACTTGCCAATTGATGTCTCTGGTTCCCTGTTTACAATCTTGTAAGCTCATTTTACTTTGGATATGTCCATAGCTGTGGTTTCTGGGTTATTTCATCTTATGTATCAATAGTCACTTGTTATTTGCTATTTTTGGTTCTCTGTTCAAAGGACTCCCTTTAGCATCTCACGTAAGATTGGTCTGGTTTTAGCAAATTCCCTTAGTTTCTGCTTATCTGGAAATCTCCTAATTTAACCATGATATTTGAGGCACAATTTTGCTGGATATATAATTCTGGGTTGAAAATTTTTCTCTTTCAGGGTTTGATATATACCATCTCATTGTCTTCTCGGTTGCATGGTTTCTGCTGAGATATCAGAGCTTATTCTTACTGGCTGTCCTTTGTAGGTAACTTTTTTTTTTTTTTTTTTTCTTTTTTTTCCTGTGCTGCTTTCAGGATTCTGTCTTTGTCTTTGGTTTTGATGAGTTTGGTGATGTTGTATCTTGGTGAGTTTCTTTTGAGGTCTATCCTGTTAGGGGTTTGTTGGACTTCCTGAATAGATATATTCTCATCTTTCATCATACCAGGGAAGTTCTCCTCCAGCAAATCTTGGACAATATTCTCAGTGGTTTTATTTTTCTCTTCCTTTTCTGGAATTTCAATGACACGTAAGTTATTCCTTTTGATGCTATCCCACATGAACCTTAGGTTTTCTTCCTTTTTTTTTTTTCTGATTGATCCCTTTCCAAAGAAGTATTCAGGTATTTGTTCTCAATCTCTTTAATTCTGTCTTCCATTGTATCAATTCTACTTCTTTTCCCTTCCAATGTGTTATGCATTTCTTACAATTTAGTATTATTCTTCTGGATTTCTGTCTGTAGATTTACAATCATTTCTAATTTTTTATTTATTTTGTCATTTTGTTCTTGTATTTTCTTCCAAAGTTCTTTTAAGGTTTTTTTTCTGTGTTTTCTTTGGTCTGTCTCTGAATCCTTTGAAGATACCTAAGTATAATTCTTTTGAATTCCTTGTCAGAGAGTGCCAATGCTGCTTCTTCCTCAAGGATGTGTTCTGGGTCTGTATCCTGCTCCCTTGTTTCTACCAGTTTATCCTGTTTCTTTGTGTGCACTGTAATGGTCTTTTGTCTCTGAGTCATTGTGGTGGTGTTGTATTTAGATCTCTGTTAACTGTTTGTGAAGAACAACCAAGGGTGATTCAGGCTCTTCTTAGTGGGTTTTTTATCATTTGCACATTGGTGGAGAAGGAGGTAGTGGCTCTCACTCAGTAAGTGAAGTTGCAGGAGGTGTGGGTGTAGTTGTGTCTTATTGGGACTGTTGTTGTCTCCCATTCAGTCAGACACAAATTACAATTGAATGCCCATCAAAAAACTTTTCAGTCTTGCAGGTCTGGAGTGCCCTTGGGGTTGCTGGAAAGCAGAACATGTTCTTAATCCCCAGGAATCTGTGAGAGCACTGTTTTTTTAAATATCCAAAATAGTCAAGCTGCTTTTAAACCTTCAAAATGGCAGCACCCTCTGGACGAGCAAAAGTCCACAGTTCAGCCCGCCTTTATCTTCACCTTCTCCGTTTATTCCCCAGCCACCAGAGCAGTCCTCTGTGCAGTCCCTGGCTAGCAGTGCTCATTTTTAGCTTAATTCTTAGGTCCTACCACCACTTGAGAATCTCCAAGTTGTCTGTGCCATCAGGATCACTCAGGATGGCTGCCAGACCGCAGCTCTGTCTGTCTTCTTTTCTGGTATTTCCATGCAAATTCTTCTGCTAGTTGTGGTTTAGTCCACTTCTATATCCTTCCCTTCAAGGCTCAGGGGTCCAGGATTATCTTCTGTGTCTCTGTTAATTGGTTTCCCTTTTTTTTGTTGAAGAGGATCTCTGCAGTCTTTCTGCCTAGTCCACCATCTTGCCAGAACTCCCTTGATAAATTTCTTTAGAATGAATAAATTATTTAATGATGTTTGGTAAAGTAAAACAGCATTAAACCAGTGCCTTAATCTTCCCTAAAGATTGAGATCTGAAACTTAAGAATACTCATCCACCACTTTAATTTCTCAGTGAAATGATCCATACAGTCTTAAAAGGTTAGACAGCATATTGGAAAATTTGTTACTATTTTTTTCTACTTTTGACACTATAACTAAAATAATAGGAAACTGTAGATAAAAAAAGAGGGCCTCAGTGACACCGCAAAATTCTTATTCTTTCTGCAGGGGGGTAGGTGTGTGCCAGGAAAGACAAGATTGATTCAGTTATTTTCCTTAAGATGAAATCTTAAAGTATTCTCATATTGCCACTTTTCTAATACTGTAATATTGAAGAAGAATGAAGAAAAATGCATAACAATAATTATGTTATAAATACACACAGGCACAAAAAATACAACAAAATTAAAATATAAAATTTATAGGCTGCTTAAGTATTATTGTTGTTGTTATAGAAAGATATATTTGTGGAACTAGAATAAAAACTGTTATTTATTTTTCACATCTGCTATGGTTTAATATATATTTTAATCACATTTTTGGCAAAGTCACTAATACCTTCATACCCAAAACAACCTTGAAAAATAAAAACAAAGTTTAAGGACTCACATTTTCTTATTTCAAAATTTCTACAAAATCATAGTAATCAAAAGAGTGTGATACTGGCATAAACACAGATCAATAAATCTGTGGAATAGGATTGAGAACTGAGAAATAAACCCACACACAATATTAACTGATTTTCACCTAGGGTGTGAAGACCATTCAAAGGGGAAAGAATTATCTCTTTAACAGTGTTGCTGTGGCAAAAAGATATCAACAGGAAAACTAATAAAGTTGTACCATGAAATATACCATGCACAAAAATTAACTCAAAATGGATCAAAGATACAAATAGCAAGACAATAATCACAGGAAAGGAATTGTTATAGTATATATTTTTGCAAATAATGCACCTTCTACATTTGTTTCCAAGCTATTTCTTTCCCCTGGTTAATATTTTTATAAGAAGTGTTGCTATGCCAATATATTTTTTACGTGTTGCTGTAAATAAAAATAAAAATAGAATATGTATGAAAATAGGGAGGAAACAGTTAGAAAATTAACATAGAAGGTGTGTGTTAGCAAAAAAACATATATATATATACATATAAATCTTTTGATGGTACTGTTTTTTAATTTAAAAATAAATCCATCAAAAGACACTATTAAGACTGAGAAAACAACTCACAGAATGGGAGAAAATGTTAGCAAATAACATATATATATGATAAGATATAATATCCAGAACATATGAATGACCTCTACAACGTAACAAGACAAGTAATCTAATTTAAAATAAACAAAGTAATTGAATAAGCATGTCTGAAAAGAATATGTAAATGGCCAACAAGGATATGAAAGCATGCTCAAGATCATTAGCTATCAGAGAGATGAAAACAAAACCTACAATGAGCTACCACTTCCTACTCATTAGGATAACTGTAATTATAAAATCAGTAATATGTCTTGTTGAAGATATGAAAAAATTGGAGGCCTCAAGCATTTCTGGCAGAAATGTAAAATGGTATAGTCACTCTAGAAATATGTTTGAAAGTTCCTCAATAAATTAAACATATAAATATATGCCACAGCAATTCTACTTCTTAGAAATATAGCCCCCAAATTAAAAGTACTCAGATACCTGTGCACCAATGTTCATTGCTACATTATTCACAATAGTCAAAATGTGGAAATGGTCCAAATGTCCATCATTAATGAATAGATAAATATATCCATACAATAAGATATTTTTCATCCCTAAAAAGGAATACATCACATGATATAACATGGGCAAAACTTCATAACATTATCCTAATTGAAATAAGTCAGTGACAACAGACTACATATTTTATGATTCCATTTATATGAAATACCCAAAGTAGGCAAATCCATAGAGACAGAAGTAGGTTAGTTGTTGACAGGGGCCAAGGGGAGGGAGGTGGATTGAGAGTGGCTTCAATACCTAGGTCATCTATATGTCTTGTCCTATTGTCCTTTCTCTTGATTTTGGTCACAACTTCTTGCATCTTTGCATGCCCTTTAATAATTAATTCTATGTTGATCATTGTGTATTAAAATGTACTAAAGAATGAGAGTGTTTCTAGATGATATCTTCCATCAGAGGGAACCAATATAACTGAGTTGATTTCAACTCATAGATATTCTGGCTCACATTAGAGACAACTTTCTTTTACATGGTAAGCTGATTACTTCAAACATTCAGAGATTAATTGGGTTTCAATCTTCTTAAATATCAAACTTTCTCTGGATTATATCAGGCTATATCTGGCACTCCCACATAAAATATGTATGTCATAACAGTCTTCCTTTGAGAGATTTCTGAGATGCTCTTCAGTCTTTTACCTTCCACAGATTGAAAATTTACCAAATCTTAACGGGTATTGAGATATATATATATATAGAGAGAGAGAGAGAGCACTCTGGTGGCTTAGTGCCTAAGGCATTTGACTGCTAACCACAAGGCTGGCGATTCAAAGCTTCCACCCGCTCCTCAGAAGGAAGGTTGGGCAATCTACTTCCATGGACAGATCACCTCAAAAACCCAAGGAGGAGTTACTATGAGTCTGAGAGAGAGAGAGAGAGAGAGCACTCTGGTGGTGTAGTGATAAGGCATTTTTTTGATAACCAGATCAGTGGTCCAAACCCACTAGCCACTAAACGGAGAGAAGATGGAGCAAACTACTGTAAAGATTTACTTCCTCAGAAATCCAATCCAGGTCACTGTGAGTTGGAATTGACTCAAAGGCAGTGAGTTTTGTTTATATATTTATATGCAATGCAAAAAATGCAACCATTGCCATGGAGCCGGACCCAACCCATAGTGACCCCTCCTAGGGTTTCTGAGGCAGTATCACTATGGAAGTAGATTGCCCAACCTTCCTTCCAGGGAGTGGCTGGTGGATTTGAACTGCAGCCTTCTGGTTAGCAGTCAAGTGCCTTAAGCAGTTTGCTACCAGAGCTCCTATATATATATATATATATATATATATATATATATATATATATACACACACACACACATTTATATACATATATATGATATATGTATATATATGTATATGTAAATGATTTAGAAGAGGATAAAATAAACTTAGAAAAGGATAAAATAAGTTTTGTGCCTTCTATTATAAAAGCTACCACTGACATCTGTCAGTTTGTTGTACTGTTCTGGCTGGTATGTTGCTGTGAGGCTGGAAGTTATGTCACTGATATTTCAAATACCAGAAGGGTAACATGGACAGATTTCAGTCAAGCTGCCAGACTAAGACAGACTGGTAAGAAGGAAGAGGCCATCCAGTTTTCAAAGAATTGACCAGTGAAAACCTTATGAATAGCAGCAAGACACTGTCTGATATATTACTGGAAAACTTTATCAATAACCCTGAAAAACTTTCCAATATAGTTCCAGAAGATGATCCCTCAGGTTAGAAGGCATTCAGTTGGGGAAGAGCTGCCTCCTCAAAGTAGAGTCGACCTTAATGATGTGGATGGAGTAAAGCTTTCAGGACCTCCATTTCCTGATGTAGCATGAATCAAATAGGAAGAAACAGCTGCAAACATCCATTAAAAATCAGAACAAGGAATGTATGAAGTATGAATCTTGGAAAATTGGAAGCTGTCAAACATGAAATGGAATGCATAAAAATTTATATCCTAGGCATTAGTGAGCTGAAATTGATGGTTTTGGACATTTTGAATCAGACAACCATGTGATCTACGGTGCTGGGAATGGCAAATTGAAGAGGAATGCCATAGCATTCATTGTCACAAAGGATGTTTCAAAATCTATGCTGAAGTGCAGTGCTGTCAGTGATAGGATAATACTCATACACCTACAAGGATGATCATTTAACACTACTATTATTCAAATTTATGTATCAAAAACCAAAGCCAAATATGAGCAAATTGAAGATTGTTTTAAACAATTCTGCAGTCTGAAATTGAATGAATATGTGATCAAGATGTGTTAATTATCACTGGTGATTGCAATTCAAAAGATGGAAAGAAAGAGGAATAACCAGTAGTTGGAAAATATGGCCTGGGTGACAGAAATGATACTGGCGATCACATGAGAGAATTTTGCAAGACCAAGGACTTATTCATTGCATTTGCCTTTTTTTCAACTAAATAAAAGGTGGTTACACACATGGATTTCACCAACTGGCATATGCAGGAATCAGATCAACTACATCTATGGAAAAAGATGTAGAGAAGCTACATAGAGAAGCTCAATATCTTCAGTCAAAAAAAGTCCAGAAGCTGATTGTGCAATGAGCCATCAATTGCTCATATGGAAGTTCAAGTTAAAGATGAAGGCAATTAAAACAAGTGCATGAAAGCCAAAATATGACCATGGTTATATCCCACCTGGTTTTTGACACCATCTGAAGAATAGATTTGATGCATAGAACACTAGTGACTGTAAACAAGATGAATTGTGGGATGACATCAAGAACATCATCCTTGAAGAAAGCAAAAGGTGATTAAAATGACAGGAAAGAAAGAAAAGACCAAAATGGATGTCAGAAAGACTCTGAAACTTGTCCTTGAATGGAGAGCCGCTAAAAAGCTAATGGAACAAGTGACAAGATAAAAGAGATGAATGGAAACTTTCCAAGAACAGCTCAAGAAGACAAAGTCAATTATTATAATGAAATGTGCAAAGACCTGGAGTTAGAAAATCAAAAATGAAGTATATGCTCAGGATTACTCAAGCCAAAAGAACTAAAGAAAAAATCCAAGCCTCGAGTAGTATTATTGAAAGATGCTATGGACAAAATATTGAATGATGCAGGGAACATCAAAAGAAGAGGGAAGTATTACACAGAGTCACTGTACCAAAAATAATTGGTTGATGTTCATCTATTTCAGGAGGTGGCATATGATCAAGAACCAATGGCATGGAAGGAAAAAGTTGAAGTTGCACTGAAGGAATTGGCAAAGAACAGGGCTCCGGGAATTGACAGAATACCCATTGAGATGTTTTAACAAATGGATGCTACACTGGAGGCATTTACTCATCTATGCCAAGAAATTTGGAAGATAGCTATCTTGCCAACTGACTGGAAGAAATCCATATTTGTACACATTCCAAAGAAAAGTGATCCAACAGAAAGTGGAAATTTATGGAACAATATTATTAATAACACATACAAGTAAAATCTTGCTGAAGATAATTCAAAAATGGTCATGGTAGTATTGACAGGGAATTTCCAGAAATACAAGCTGGATACAGAAGAGGATGTGGAATGATGAATATAATTGCTTATGTCAGATGGATCTTGGCTGAAAGCAAAGAATACCAGAAAGGTGTTTACTTGTGTTTTATTGACTATGCAAAAGCATTTGATTGTGTGGATCATAACAAATTGTGGATAGCATTGATAAGAATGGGAATTCCAGAACACTTAATTGTGCTCAAGAAGTACCTGTACATAGACCAGCAGGCTGTTATTTGAACAAAACAAGGGAATACTGCATGGTTTAAAACCAGGAAGAGTGTGCATCAGGGCTGTTTCCTTTCACCATACTTATTCAACCTGAATGCTGAGCAAATAATCTTAGAAGCTGGACTATATGAAAAAGAACATGGCATCAAGATTGAAGGAAGACTCATTAACAACCTGCAATATGCAGATTACACAACCTTGCTAACGGCAAGTGAAGATGACTTGAAGAACTTACTGAGGAAGATAAAAGACTACAGTCTGCAGTATGAATTACATAACAACATAAAGAAAACAAAAAATCCTCACAACTGGACCAATAAACAAAATCATGATAAAGGGAGAAAAGATTGAAGTTGTCAAAAATTTCATATTGCTAGGTTCCACAATCAACACCCATGGAAGCAGTAGTCAAGAAATCAGAGGACATATTGCATTGGGCAAATCTTCTGCAAAAGACCTTTTTAAAGTGCTGAAGAACGAAGATGTCTCTTTGAAGACTAAGGTGCCTACCACAAGCTGTGGTGTTTTAAACTGTCTCATATGCATGGGAAAGCTGGACAATGGATAAGGAAGACTGTGAAGAGTTGGTGGTTTTGAGTTGTGATATTGGCAAAGAATACTGAAAGTATCATGGACTCCCAGAAGAACTAACAAATCTTTCCTGGAAGAAGTGTAGCCAAGTTGCTCCTTGGAAAAGAGAATGGCCAGACTTTGTCTCACCAACATGATCATGTTGTCAGAAGAGACCATTCTCTGGAGAAGGATATCATGCTTGGTAAAATGGAGGGTCAGGGAAAAGGGAAAGACCCTCATGGAGGTGGATTGACAGTGGCTGCAACAATGGCTCAGTTATAGCAAGGATTGTGAGGCTGGCACAGGACTGGGCAGTGTTTCATTTTGTTTTACATATGGTTGCATTGACTCAGACCAGACTTGATGGCACCTAACAACAACAACATCATACCTGGAGAAACTTTCCTTAAAATAAATATTAAAGTTACTCTATAAACTTTATATATTTATATATTGTTATTGTTATTTGTATAGTTATTGTTATTTATATACTGTTATTTAAAATTCAAGGAATGCACTTTAGTAATATCTTGCTCAAATTCTACTAATACAAGATTATCATGTGACTCATTGAAATATCTGGCTGATACTATTATGTATTTATAGTATTCTTTTGTCCTAGTAATTGAGCAATAAAAAATATGATGAGGTTCAAGTGAGCTTTCACTTAGAATATAAAAGAACTCAGCCACTTCCAGAGTGCTATTAATAGAAAAATTTGAAAACATTAAAACAAAACAATAAAATCCAATAAGACATATTTATCAAATTCTGTCCATATCACAGACCAGAATATGTAATATACTGCAAGAGAGAATCATTATTGTATTTAGAAAACTGAGTGAAAACTACTCAGAAAACTAAGTGCAAAAGTGTAATTATGTATAAAAAGGATATATCTCGTGAATCTTTGAAAGATTTCATTTTATTTGGTGTTTTGCTCCTCTATTACCACTCTAAGAGAGATAACATAAATGCTTGGCTTTAAGAAACAGGGATTTATTCTTTTACAGTTTAGGAGGCTAGAAGTTCACATTTGAAGTGCCAGCTCTAGGGGTTGGGTGAAAGCCCCTTGACCTGGGCTTCAGCTCTGCCTCTTGCTCCCAGCCCACTGAAGTTGGAGGCTTCTCTTAACTGAGGCAACTGCTGGTTGCTGAGCTTGATAAACCCAAGGTGGAAAAATAAAACTGGCACAGTCCCAAGATTACCAAACAACATGGCAGGCCACTAGTTCCAGTCCAGAGATAGTCCCAAGACTGGCAGGAAACATGGCAGGTTGCTGAATGAAGACTTGGCTACATGCAGGGTCCAAGCATGCCAAAAAGCTCAAGACCACTTCCAAAGCTTCTTATGTACTGGAAGCGGACCACATCCCTAAAGTAGCGACTCAGCTTCTCACAGCAGATTTCACTACAGAGTTGTTACCAGTCTTGTCATGGGGAATAACTACAACCACTCAAAACTGAGCCACTCGAAACCAAGCCCAGCCAAATTGACACACAGCTTAACTACCACATCCAGCCTAGTAGATTATATGACTGTCTAATTCAAAATGGCCATTACTAGTCCATTTCAGCTCACTAATGTTAGGGTATCCATCCATATGTGTTTCATTTCATTTTTGAAAACTTCCGATTTTCCTAGATTCATACTTCATATGGGAGTTCTGGTGGCATAGTGCCTAAGCCATTTGACTGTTAACGAGAAGGCTGGAGTTTCAAACCCACCAGCCACTCCTCAGAAGGAAAATTGGGTGATCCACTTCCATAGAGATACCGCCTCAGAAACCGAAGGAGGGTTTGCTATGAGTCAGTACTGACTCAATGGCAGTGAGTAGTAGTATAGTTCACATATTCCACATTCCAATTATTCATGGATGTTTACAACTGTTTCTTCTCATTTTGAGTTGTGCCACATCAGCAAATGAATCTCTTAAAAGCTTTTCTCCATCCATGTCACCAAGCTCAATTCTACTTTGAGGAGACAGTTCTTCCCAAGTCATATTTTGTTTTTGTTGTTGTTGCTATGTGCCGTCAAGTCAAACCCAACTCATAGCGACCCCTCTTTGGGTTTCCGAGGTGGTATCACTGTGGAAGTAGATTGCCCAACCTTCCTTCTGAGGAGCGGCTGGTAGATTTGAACTGCCAGCCTTCTTGCCTTAGACACTATGCTACCAGAGCTCTTGGTCATATTTTGAGTCCCTTCTAACCGTAGGGCCTCATTTTCCAGAACTATATCAAACAATGTTTCAAGGCTATTCATAAAGTTTTCCAGTATCAGACAGTGTTTCAGTGCTGTTCATAAGGCTTTCACTAGCCAATTCTTTGACTAGTTCATGGTCCTTTCCTTCTTCTGAGTCTGTCTTAGTCTGGAAGCTCCAATGAAATCTGTCCTCCATGGGTGACTTTGCTAGTATTTGAAATACTTGTAGCATAGCCTCCAGCCTCAGAGCAACACACAAGCCACAATATGACAATCTGACAAGCAAGTGGTGGAGTTGTATATATGGATAAATGGAAAAGGAGGTCTGGTGACACAGGGCTTAAACCATTGGACTGCTAACCAAAAGTTTAGCAATTTGAACCTACCAGAATTCCTAGGATAAAGATGAGGTGGTTTGCTTCTGTAAAGACATACAGCCTTGACTATCATATGGGGCAATTCTACTCTTCCTTATAGGGTCTTTTTGGACCAAATAGATTTGATAGCAGTGGGTTGGGTTTGGTTTAGATATGGAGAGAGAATTGAGGAGATGAATATAGAGGGAATCAGAACACAAGTGGATGATTTGGCATTTTTTTGAGTAAGGAAACGTTCCCTGCTGCTCCAGAAAAAGTTAGGTGCACTACTTTTATGGTTAGCAGGAAATGAAGACATCTCATTTTGTTATTGAATTGTCTTAAAGAGGACTTGTAGTAGTAAGCTGAGAGTTATGACAGGGAAAATGGGAGTGGATGTATTGAGAAAAGTAGAAAGGTTAAAAAATTCACTGAGCATAACATTAGAAAAGACATTTTAAGTATTCTTTGTTATGTTAGGTAATATTGAGTGTCCATCTGAGTTGTAATTATGAACCTATAATGGCACCTACCTCCTTGCTGTATGATTACATCCAGCAATTCTCAATTATGTGAGAAAATGCATGGGAAAATGACCTACATATTAATTCAAGGCTGGTATTTTTTAGTTTATATCAAGAAAAAAAAAAAAGCAAGTGTGTTGAAAGTATTTTGAAGAGTGTGAATATACTGATGGGCTAAGCAGAGCTTGAATAATAAGAAAAGATAGTCAGAAAGGTAGGAAGAAAATGGTAATTCAAAGGATAGAAAATCCTGATAAAGTGTAAAAAAAAATATATTGTAATTGCAATAGGGGCCTTGAGTAAGAGAGATGGAAATGCTAAGTGATTATGAACAGAATATGGGAGGTTTAAATTTGTGATTTTAGAGTCCATCTCTTCTTATTCAGTATGTGACCATAGAAATAGGTAGGTGAGGAACAACTGAGGAAAATTAATTATATGTGAGAAGGTAAGAGAAAGACATTAGGTGCTCAAAACACCAAAAATTATCACAGAGATTAGAGTACAGAAGAAGAGAGTGAGGTGGTTTATAAAATATTCATTACGTGTGTGTGTGTGTGTGTGTGTGTGTGGAGACACAGTAGGAATAGCAAAGGACTGAGGACAGGAAGAGTCTAGCAAAGACTGATGATGGTATTCTCAGAAGTATAGAAGTTTTTAAGAGAAAGAAGCATGATAGTGTAGATGTAGAAAAAAGAAGAAAAATATTCTGAATAATGTTTAGGATATATGAGAGTATAAATCAACATTTATTACAGAATTCCTCATTTTGATAGTATAAAGGGAATGAAAAGAAGACCAAGTTTAAGTCCTTAAATAGAATCAATATGGCTTGATGATTGGTTGGATATCTAAAGTAGACAAATGCATCTCTAGTTCCTGTGGTCATTTTTGGTGTTTCTAATACCTACCATCTCCTTTATTTTAACCCCTCACTTACAACTACTTTTCTCACAGTATCTTAAAATTACTTCTCTCAACTATTACTAAGGAACTCATTTCTATTGCCACACGTTTAATCAGAAGAGATGGACTCTAAAATCACAAATTGAAACCTCCCCTATTCTGCTCACATTCACTTATCATCCCATCACTCTGTCTAAATGTTTGTGAGAAGACATTGATGATGTTCACCAAAATACAGACCAGAAAGCAGGGAAAAGATTTCAAATAATAAGAATTATTTTAGTCACACTAAGCTTGAGATGAAAAAAAAAAAGATAATTATGTAGTTCAGGAGAAATATTACTATATATATACATATTATATATATATATATATATATATATATATATATATATTTCTTGGAAGTATATTTAATATTTTTATTGTAATCAGGTTTTATATGACACCCTTATATGGGTAATGAATGAAATCAAGACTCTGCTGTTCCTTCTGATTATGTATGTTTTATTTCAAATGTGATTTTATGATGCATATTTTTATGAAGAGAATTAGCAAATGTCATCTTATTACTGTCTACCTATTGTGTAAGTTCTTTCTTGAACTTTTAGGGATCTCTTGATTGTTTATAAGATCAGATCCAAAAATTCTTTATATTATGTGCAAATAATTGTAAGCATATTCATTTGGATTTTTGGTGTCATAAATCTCTACTTTTCATCTGATTATCAAAGATTTGTGATATAAAAAGAGTTATGAATCACTACTTTAGTAGATAAAAATAGCATATAATATTAGAAACACTGGCAAGTGAAAATAAAATGAATAATGATTGATTATACACTAGGTCTGGTGGCATAGTGCTTAAGGCATTTGACTGCTAACCAGAAGACTTGTGGTTCAAACCCACCAGCTACTCCTCAGAAGAAAGGTTGGGCAATCTACTTCTGTAGTGATACCGTGTTGGAAACCCAAGGAGGGGTCCCCATGAGTCGGGTCCGAATTGATGGCAGTGTTTTATTTATTCTTATTTTATATTAATTTTTACACACTAGATACTTTAAATAATGTGCATACAGTTTGTCTCATATCTAAGAACTATGAAATAAATTCTTATTATATAAACTTATTACATCATTTATTATAATAACCAGTGAGATATATATACTCATTTCAGTTTTAACAGTAAAAAGTCTCTTGAGTTACCTACTTTAAATTGCTATCTTGAAGCTTTCTACTTTAGAAAATGATTGAGTTAATACTCCATCCCTAAAATATGACTGAAAAAGCCTGTTTGTCCTATGATAGTAAAACGAATTACCTGTTGTTGTTGTTGTTGTTATGTGCCCTTGAGTCAAACAAGACTCATAGCGACCCTCCTTGGGTTTCCGAGGTAGTATCACTACGGAAGTAGGATTGCCCAACCTTCCTTCCGAGGAGTGGCTGGTGGGTTTGAACCACCAGCCGTCTGGTTAGCAGGCAAGTGTCTTAGCCACTATGCTACCAGAGCTCCCTTACCTACTCTCTCAAAATGTATAATTCATATGAAATATATACAGTAACACAGACATTTTTGTTTGATTTGGAATAACCTCAGCCTCATAATAAGGAGGACTATAGTTGCAAGGAAGGTTGGGCAATCCTACTTCCGTAGTGATACTGTCTCGGAAACCCAAGGAGGGGTCGCTGTGAGTCGGGGCCGACTCGACGGCATATAACAACAACAACAATATAGTGATCAAACAATACGAACCAGTTCCATTCTCCATATTCATTCTTACATACTTTCTCACTCTCTTCTCTAATACTGTTTCTATAGATATTATAACAAACCAGGTGAATATTTTTGATACAATCTCAGTAAATAAGGCAAAACATGAGTGAGATTACTGAAGAAAAGGCACAATTAAGAGCTGCAAAATGTGAGAATATAATCTATTTACAGGATATTCAAAGACAATTTCAAACAAATTGTCTTTACAACTACAAAGGAACCTACAGTAATGATCATCTTTAGTGTTGACATTTCCAAATATTTAGGAATGCCATGTGTAAAATCGAAGTGCTATTGAGACACCAGCAAAGGCTTGATATCTAAGAGTTTAGGGAACACTTGTACTCAAGGAAGTTAAAGTTACATTCTTCTTCGAGTTATATTTTATATAGTTATAATATTAAGAGTAAAATTGCATTTATTCTAATTTCTTGGCAAATGTAGTGATAGAAATATCCCTTACATTCAAAGAGAAGAATTAAATACTGTTACATAAGGGAATAAAATCTTACTTGAGGTTATAGAAACATTTAATCATCCCAGTTCTCTCCTTCTCTACTATCATGTATATTACATTAACCAGATTTATATCCCTTCCTATTTTCCACTGTTAGTTCAGAACACACAGACCATTTGTATATTTGGATTAAAAATAGGATAATCCTAGTTTTCATCTGTGCTGCTTCATCATTATAATTAACAATGATGGAAGATTGTGTGTATAGTCTTGTACCTATATCTGTAACAGTAGATTAATTTGCCTCCTCATGAAAATTTAATCTTGGTTGAATAAAATATCAAATAATATGGTTCAAAAATAAGTTTGTATTTGACTTCCTCAGTTTAAAAAGATATTGACAAATTGAAAAGAAATTGAACAAGCTCCAATACAGATTAACTTTTATGTTGAGGCCTAGCTCATTTAAACTAAGATAAAGATGTTACTTCAAAAATCAAGTCCAAGAATGTTTTTTTACAGGGGCCAGTGTTTTTTTTTTTTTTTTTTTATTTCCTCTAAGGACAAAATTTTTGAAAAATGGAGTAGGACACATAGGCATTTGGATTATGGAAAAAAAAAAAAAGAATTTTCTGAGATTTTAAAGTCTTGTATGTTAATAATAAATGCTACTGAGAGTATGAATCTCTTTTAGAGATTATAGTACTGGCTTTCATCTGTCATGTATTTGGAATAATATGTCTCAATATATGCCAAAATGAGTCTAGTGAATGTAACTATATAAAGATTGTAGTATGGTAATATGTGCTATATTTCCAGATTCTTCATTACTGAGTTTTCTTTTGTTAATAAATTACATTGAGAATATATTTTTACCAGAAAGAGATTAAAGATATCTGTGTGTTCATCTACTACAATTTCGTGCTGCAATATGCTTCTTCTCTAGTTATTACAGAATTAATGTAAAAGAAAGTTTAATACAAACCACAAAAACAGTTTCCTCTGCAAAGCAACAGTTTGTATAGATATTATTTTGATCATCTTTAAATTAATGTATTTGCTTTTGAGATCTATAGTTGTAGCAAAGAAAGGCAGCATAAAAATGAATCCTAAATAGTTTATATTTTGTAAGGTTTATAAACATGTTTCAGGAATTTTTTTTTTAATCTCTTAAAGAAAATGAAAGATTAACCCACATAACTTTTTTGTACACCTACATGATAAAATAGCAGATTGCATAATGCAGGCTTTCAATCATTTCCCTGCAGCTCTACTCGACATATCCCTGGACACTCACTACAATAACCAACAACCAACGCACTGCCATCGAGTCAGATCTGACTCACAGCAACCCCTCCTTGGGTTTCCGAGGCAGGATCACTACAGAAGTAGATTGCCCAACCTTCCTTCCCAGGAGCGCCTGGTGGGATTGAACCACCAGCCTTCTGGTTAGCAGTCAAATGCCTTAGGCACTACACTGCTAGAGCTATGCAAATTGTTACTGTTGTTCTTATAGCCAACAAATAACTCTCAAAGGAATAGAAATAAGGAAACTGAGTTAAAGTCTGAAATCTAAGGAACATTTGCTCAGTGATATATCAAAGCAAGAAAATTACTTGACCTGTCTCCTTTCGGAATTTATAGAGTTCTCCTTTGTTTTCTTTTCAATGGCTTGTGAAAATTTAGATTATTCATAGTCATACATCTAAAATATTACAAATACCTTAGTGTAGTGCTAAGGCACTTGACTGCTAACCAGAAGGCTGGCAGTTCAAACCCACCAGCCACTCCTCGGAAGGAAGATGGGGCAATCTACTTCCATAGTGATACTGCCTCGGAAACGCAAGGAGGGGTTGCTGTGAGTCGGTCCGGATCGACGGCACATAATAACAACAATAGCATGGGCATATGCATGAAACCTTTGCTACAAATTAAGCATTATTATCAATTTTAAGTCTGTGAAGTTTTATGTAAAGACTTTTATATTGAAAATTAAATAAAAATGGGGAGTTTCAATATGAATAGTTGTCTTTTTTTTTTTAATGTAAAAATTACGGACTACTCTGAGTAAAATGGTGAACTAATTTGGGAGGCTGGTTTCCTCCCTCAAAGCTCAAGCCTAGAAATTTCCCAGAACAAGAAAGGATCATGAATCTCAGAATCTAACAGAAAACTGTGATGACAACATGAGGAGACAGAGACTGTTTGGGTGCAGTAGTTGTTAAAAAAAAAAAAAAAAAAAGTGTGGGATTCTTCTAACAAAAAAAGTCCCAGCCACACAGCTTGACTGCAGAAGTTGTTAAAAAAAAAAAAAAAAAAAAGTGTTATCTGACTTGAGGGAGGTCAAGGTACCACAGATAGAACACATTTTTTAAGTTTATCATTTCTTCTCCCCCTGATGCCTTGTTGGATCATGAGCAGCTTTGTTTTCATCTTAGGACAGGAAACCAACATTAGGGATCATTGTGAGACCACCAACAGGAGACTGGAACACATTCCTGACAGAAATTGATGGGGCAAAATAAGTTGGAGGCAAAGATCCCAGTCAAACCACTCCTCCCACACATTTCAAAAACTGTGATTCTGATTCAAGGAAGTATCCTCTGGATAAAAGATACATCTGGCAGAGCACCACAGAAGTTTTTATGTGGTACATTCACCTTTGCGTAGAAGGAAGGAAAAATAAATAAATAAATAATGAGGAAGTCCAAACTCCAAACCAAAAAATCTCAACTCTGCATTTTACTGCTATTCCTATACCTGACACTCATCCGGAGTGTGAATTAGAGCTCCATTTACACTTCTGTTCCTAAATACAAATTATTAACTACGTGTTCTGGTTACCTAGTGCTGTTCTGACAAGAATATACCACGGATGAGATGTTTGAACAGGAGTTTATTCTCTTACAGTTTGGAGGCTTTAAGTCTGATTTCAAAGTGCCAGGATCTACAGGTTGGGTGAAAGCCCCTCAACCTTGGGGTTCAGCTTTACCTCCTGCTCCTGACACACTGAAGCTGGAGGCTTTTCTTCACTCAGATAGCTGCTGGCTGTAGAGACTGGCAAGCCCAACATTGAGAAGTGAAAAGGCACAGCCCCAATGCTAGCAAACCACACAACAGACCATCAATTCAAGTCCATTGAAAGTTCCACAGTCAGCAGAGCATAGCAGGCTGCTGAACAATGACATGGCTACATGCAGTATTCAAGCATGCCATAAACTAGAGACCATTCCCAAAGATGCTGCTTATATACAGGAAGCAGACCACATCCTTAAAGCAGCTACTCAGCTGCTTGTGGTAGATCCCACCAAGGAGGTGATTGCCAGTCTCATCATGGGGAATAACTACCACAAGCTACCCAGCCACTCAACCAGGCCCAGCCAAGTTGACACAAAAAACCCTGATTACCACACTAAGTTAGTCAATAGTTCAAGGAATGTGAGCTACTAGGAAGATATTATGATATATCAGAGGAGTATAAGCACTGAATAAGAAGCCCTAGTGGCACAACAGATAAACAACCTGCTGCTCACCAAAAGGTCATTGGATCAACTCCATGGGCAAAAAGACCAATAGATAGCTTCCCATAAAGATTGTTGTTGTTGTTGTTGCTATGTGCTGTTGAGTCAGCCCCAACTCATAGTGACCACTCCTTGGGTTGCCAAGGCAGTATCACTACGGAAGTGGATTGCCCAACCTTCCTTCCGAGGAGTGGCTGGTGGGTTTGAACCACCAGCCTTCTGGTTAGCAGTCAAGTGCCTTAGGTACTATGCTACCAGTGCTCCTCCTATAAAGATTACAGCCTTAGAAACCCTATGGGCAGTTCTATGCTGTACTATAGAGTCCCTACAGGTTAGAATCCAATTGAAGGCACATAACAACAACAAAAACCAAACACTGATTATCCTATATCAGAGAAAAACAAATGGATCACATAGATTAAGAATTTTAAGTTAAGTACACTAAAGACAATTAATGAAGGATACTTGAAATATGAAACAGAAATATCCATAATGAAAAGGAATTCACTATCTGTATTTGTGAATAAAAAACTGTGAGTTTAAATGAAACTCAATGGATAGATTAAATGAAAGATCTGTAAACATTTTCTGTAAAGGTCTTGATAGTAAATGTCTTACGCTTTGCAGACCTTTTGGTTCCAGTGACAACTACTCAACTCTGATATTGGAGCATGAGAGCAGATGTATGTAAATGATTGAGTGTGGGTATATTTCAATAAAACTTTATTTATGAACTCTATAATTTGAATGTCCTCAGACTTTGGTGTATCATCAAATATTACTCTTTTTTGACATTCTCAATCATCTAACATGTAAAAATAATTTTTAGTTTGTGAGCTATACAAAAACAAGCAACAGGCAGAATTTGATTGTAGTTTGTTGAACTCTGAGTTAAAAACAGAATACATTCAGCCAAAAAGAGAAAGAACAATTCTAAGAAATCTTCCAATAGGCATAAGAAATGGCTGAAGAGAAGGAATGAATTAGAAAATGCTAAGATATTTTTTAAAAAATAATATGTGATCTAACTACCGATTTAGATATATATACAAAATTCACATAGTGATTATTTCCAGGGGTAGATATTTAGGAAGATTTCTGAGCTTTGTTCTTTTCTGTTTATATATAATTCTCATAAAGAAAATACTTTTATTATGGGGAGCTCTTATGGTGTAGAGCCTAAGGCATTTGACTGCTAACCAGAAGACTGGAAGTTCAAACCCACCAGCCATTCTGCAGAAGGAAGACTGCAATCTCCTTCCGTAGAGATATCACTTTGGCAACCCAAGGAAGGGTCACTATTGTGTACTTTTCTGTTTATGTATAATTCTCATGATGAAAACGTTTTATTTTTTAGTATTAGGAAAGGAAATTGTTTGAACTTGGAGAGAGAAAAGCTAAACTCTAAAATATTTTACTATCTATTTTTTTCAAATATATTTTATTGAAATATAAATTATGTATAGTGAAATACACAAAACTGAAAGTGATATTGGTCAATGCATCTTTTTGTTGGT
>NW_006921817.1:3909571-3924865 GCF_000298275.1 Orycteropus afer afer | reverse complement strand
TTGTGTGGTGTTTTGCAGAGTCTACATTATTCTTTAGAGTTGCATAGTATACTATTGTGTGTGTGTACCATAGTTGTGTTATACATTCTTCTGTTGATGGGCACCTAGGTTGTTTCCATCTTTTTGCTATTTTAAATAGTGCTGTGATAAACATGGGTGTGCATATATCTGTTCTTGTCATAGCTCTCCCTTCTTTAGGTTATATATCTAGTAATGGGATGACTGGGTCAAATGGTATTTCTAATTCCAGATTTTCAATGACTCACCATACTGCTTTCCACAGTGGTTGTATCATTTTAAAGTCCCATTAGCAGAGAATCCAAAACTCTCCACATCCTTGCCAGAATTTGTTATTTTCTATCTTGTGGGATTTTATCATTAGTGCTGGGGTGAGATGTTATTTCATTTTTGTTTCGATCAGCATCTCTCTGATGGCTAATGATTGTGAGCATTTCTTCATGTATTTGCTGGCCGCCTGAATATCCTCTTTGGTGAAGCATCTATTCATATCTTCTGCCCATTTTTTAATTGGATTATTTGTCCTTTTGTTGTTTAGATGTTGTTGGAGTTTTCTATAAATTTTAGAGATAAGTCCCTTGTCAGATATGTCATTGCCGAATAATTTTTCCCAATCTGTAGGTCCTCTTTTTACTGTTTTGGAGAAGTCTATGGAAGCACACAAAAATTTAATTTTTAGAAAGCCTATTCATCTAGTTTATCTTCTGCTGTTTCCACATTTTCAGTTATGCTTGATAGTCTGTATATGCCACATATAATGCAAATGTAAAACAGCAACCATTGCCGTGGAGTCAGATCCAACTTATAATGACCTGTCCTTGGGTTTCTGAGGCAGTATCACTACGGAAGTAGATAGTCCAACCTTCCTTCAGGGGAGTGGCTGGTGATTTGAACTGCCAGCTTTCTGGTTAGCAGTCAAATGCCTTGGGGACTATGCCACCAGAGCTCCCAATGCCATGTATTAGGGCCCCTAAATTTTCCTCTAGTTTTTCCTTGAGGAAATTTATAGTTTTAGGATTGACATTTAAGTCTTTGATCCATCTGGAGTCAGTTTTTGTGTATGGTGTGTGGTACAAATCTCATTTCATTTTTCTGCAAATAGATAGCCGGTTTTGCCAGCACCATGTATTAAAGAGACTACTTCTTGTAGATTTAATGGATTTTAGCCCTTTGTCAAAAATCAGCTGACCATAGTTTGATGGATATATTTTGGGTTTCTCAATTCTGTTGCACTGGTCTATGTGTCTGTCATACCAATACCAGGCTGTTTTGACTACTGTGGCTGTATAGTAGGTTTTGAGACCTTGGAGTGTAAGACCTCCTACTTTGTTCTTCTTCAATAGTGCTTTGCTTATTCGAGGTTTCTTTCTGTTCCATATGAAATTAGTGATTGGTTTTTCCATATCCTTAAAGAATGTGAATGGAATCTGGATTACGATTGCAGTGAATTTATAAATTGCTTCAGGTAGTATTGACATTTTCACAATGTTCAATCTTCCTAACCATGAGCATGGTATGTTCTTCCATTTATGTAGATCTCTGATGGTTTCTTAAAGTAGTTTTTTTATAGTTTTCTTTGTACAGGTCTTTTGTGTCTCTGGTAAGATTTATTCCCAATTATTTTATTTTTTTGGTAGCTGTTGTAAATGGTATTGATTTCCTTATCTCCTTTTCAGCAATATCTTTGCTGGTTTAGAGGAATCCAACTGATTTTTGTCTGTTGATCTTGTATCCGCCACTATGCTAACTCTCTCAAGTAGCTCCAATTTCTTCTTCTTCTTTTTTTTTTTTTTGCTGAGACTCTTGGGTTTTTAATGTATAGAATAAAATCATCAGCAAATAGGGATAGTTTGACTTCTTCCTTACCAATTTGGATGCCTTTGATTTCCCTTTCTTGCCTTATTGCCCTGGCTGGGACTTCCAATATAATGTTGAATAGAAGTGGTGATAGAGGGCATCCTTGTCTGGTTCCTTCTCACAAGGGGAATGGTTTCAGCCTCTCTCCACTGAGAATCATGTTGGCTGTTGGTTTTGAATATATGCCCTTTATTATGTTGAGGAATTTTCTTTCTATTCCTATTTTGCTGAGAGTTATTTTCAGGAAAGGGTGTTCGATTTTATTAAATGTCTTTTCCACATCAATTGAGATGATCATGTGGTTCTTCTCCTTTGTTTAATTTATGCGATGGATGACATTGATTGTTTTTCTAATGTTGAACCATCCTTACATACCTGGTATGAACCCCACTTGGTCATAATGTACTATTTTTTTGATATGTTGTTGGAGTCTATTGGCTAGGATTTTGTTGAAGATTTTTACATCTGCATTCATGAGGGATTTTGGTCTGTAGTTTTCCTTTTGAGTGATGTCTCTGTCTGGTTTTGGAGCCACAGTTCTGCTTGCTTCATAAAGTGAATTAGGGAGGATTCCATCCTTTCTATGTTTTAGAATAGTTTGAGTAGGATTGGTGTCAGTTCTCTGAACATTTGGTAGAATTTGCCAGTGAAATTGTCTGGACCATGGCTTTTTTTGCTGGTAATTTTTTTATGAACTGTTCAATTTCTTTTTTTGTTGTGGAACTGTTTCAGTTTTCCACTTAAGCCTCTGTTAGTTTAGGTAAGTTGTATCTTTCTAGAAATCGGTCTGTTTCTTCTAGATTTTTAATTTATTGAATTATACATAAACAGAAAAGAACACAATAGTGTTTGTTGAACACAATAGTCTTTGTTGAAGAGGGTCTGCGTAGCTTATCTGCCTGTTCCTCCATCTTACTGGAACCTATTATCTATATTTTTTCATAGTATTTATGAAGTTAATCATCAGTTGTTTTTCTTTTTTTTTTTTTTTTTTATGACAGGATAGAGAGGAAAACGGAACATAAAGTTTTAGAATAATGTATCTCAAAATTAGCCAAGGTCAAATATTGTTTCGATATTGTGGTACTTAACTGCAATATATTAAAATAAATAAATAAATAAAAATACACCCATCTGTTTAATTTCTTTATCCTCTAAAGCATTGTATAACAATTTGCCAGCTTCTTGAATCTCCATTTTCAAAAATGAATTGTGTAGCTATGATTTTGATAATTGAAAGCTAAAAGAAGAAAATGCCATGTTACTGCTTAGTGAAGTAGACAAACATCCCTTTGGATCAAAAGCTCAAAATACTACAAATTTCTCTACAGGGTAACTCAAAGCCATTAGTGGCCCCTGGCGTGATCTCATGATCATCTCAGCCTTGTTCCTTAAACATTGCCAAGATGCTTAGAGATTAGCTGCAAAAATTAGCACTTGATATATTTCCTCCTCCTGAACTTGAAAGATGCACTTTCCCCTTGTTAGTTTCCCAAAAGAAAATAATAACTATGACAACTAAATTTGTCACTGGAAAAGGAAAAATTATTCTTTTTGAAAAAAAAAAAAAGAAGTAACCAAAGAATAACATAAGAATTAGAAAATCTTGTTTTAGAAGTAGAAGTCAAACTTGATCAGATTGGCATCATCTCATTCTGCAAATATCCTATTCTTGTCATTATACTCTATTTTTCCCCCTCTTTGTTGCAAGCTGATTTTGGTTAACTCAAGATGAAATGCAATTGCTTCCTCTGATGAAAGCAAAAGAAAATGGTAGTTAAAACCAGCTTACAGCTAGGTCTCAGGCAACAGTAGCTTTTATAGATTGGTGTCATTAAAAATGATAGGATATAGGAGAGTAATAGTTTCTGTTTATAATTCACCCTGGCTCTTTTGCCTTCCTTGCTAGCTGGAGAGGATCTAGTAACCACTTGTCCTGGTTTCTGCTGCTAGTGCTGTAACTATTACCATAAGAGATCATGAAACCCATTGCATCATATTGATTGGCAAATGATTATTACCTTGATTTTTGATGACTCAGTTTCTTGAGTCATTCTGGGAAACTTGAGCTTCATTCTATATGTATGAGGAAGTCAGAAATGGGTTCACCAGAGGATGGAGTGATGGGATAGAATGAAATGGTCAGGTCTCACAGAATCTCTGGAGTCTTTATTCTCACCTTCCAAGCAGAAGACTGGGATTTGTCTTCTGGCCAATGTGTGCATTTCAAGCATAGCTACTACTTATCTATCAGTGGAAGGTTGTATACTGCTATGATGCTGAACACGTTTCAGCAGAGCTCCCAAACAAGGAAAAATCTAGTGATCTATTTGCAAATATCAGCCAATGAAAACTGCTTGGATCACAATTGTCCAGTCGCAATCTATGTGGGGTCACCATTAATCAGGGACTGACTGAGTGACAGCTAACAACAACAAAGAGATCCAGTAATACAAACCACAAGTGTGGGAGAATTAAAGCCTGATGACACAGCCTTTGATCAATGCAGGTAGGGAGCTAGATAGTTCTTCCTCCTGGATGGATGATTGTCCTCCCATGCCATCATTCAGGAAGTCTCTATGATGATAGATACCAGTGGCCATCTAGGTAAATCTCATCATATATGTTCTTCTTTCTTCTCTGCCTCACTGTTTTATTTCTCTCTTTCCTTATCCTTTGGGATTGTACTCTGCTATAAAGTGTTAATATGTAAGCTTTTGTCTCAGGCTTTGATTTCTAGTGAATTCATGGTAAGACAGGTAATTAACATTAAATTATGTACCAAGATTAGAAGTGAAAAAATAGCTTCCTATCATTTATTTCACTGGGATTTCTCCATTCTCCTAGGCTGAAGACCAAAAACAGTTCCTCAGAAAATTAATTTATCAGGGAAGAGACTTGGCACTCTAGGATTTCATATGGGAAATTTCCATGTTTTTGTGGGCTGAGCACTTTAAAATGCCTTAGGGATTATTAAAGATATTTTTCAAGGAGTTTGCAAGTATTTTAAGTACATGACAAGCACATAGTTCTATGTAGAGAAAGATCGGAGCAGAGCACCAGCCCCTTAATTGTGACATTTTAATGGGGATCCTGCTACTGTTGCTAGCCCATAGGTTTGGCATGATACTTTGAAGGATACTAAGCTTTATACCAGGAAGATTATGCCAGGAGATGCCTCTCATTGGAAAAATACTTCCTGCTAGGAAAATTGTGATTGTGAAGATGCACAGGACTATGCAATGTTTTGTTCTTTTGTACAAAGGGTTGCTATGAGTCAGAGTTGACTCAACAGCACCTAAAAACACCAACAGGAAAATAGCAACCTAGATAACCTAGGGATAGAGAACCTCTGAGGGTTTTTAACAGGATTCACAATCTTTCATTTTTTTAAATTTTAAGAATTTTTCAATTCCACAAGAATTGTACAGTCACTATGAGTAGGTGGCTAGGAGAATTTTCTTGCTATTGTTAGATGCTGCGAAGTCAATTTTTAGTCATAGCAACCTCATGTGAGAGACTAGAACTGCCCCATAATGTTTCAAGACTGTAATCTTTATAGAAGCAGATCACCAGGTCTTTCATGCATGGAACTGCTAGGTGATTTCAGATCATCAGTGTTTCATTTAACAGCCAACCTCTTAACCACCAGGGCTCCTTGAGAGAATCATAGGCACCCATTATCTCACAAAGGTGCTTCCATGCATACTTCTACCAATGAGGTCACTTTGTCATTGTAGTCTTAGTTTCACCAAAATATTCAAAGGGTTAAGTAGGGGGAAGAAAACAAATTGGATATGGTAGTATGCTAGTGACTACTAAATTGTTTAAATACATATGGAACTTGCAAATATTAAACAATTTATGTCCTTAACCCTTCCATTTTTGGCTTCCATGTGCTATGATTTCTTTTTTCTCCCACCAACATAAGAACAATTTAGTGTGTTTTAATTCACTGATTTGAGAAATCTTTCATTAATTTTTTTGGTCAAAATAAGGAGACCCTACCCTTTGGTCAAGTTGAAAGGACAGATTTATAAATTACTGAAGTAGTGTGATATTTTCATTAAGAGAATTGTGAGTCTGGAGTTAGCAAAAACAAGGAAGTGATTGTTTCTGAGTGGAATTGCAAAATGTTATTTGAGGATGTAATTAAAGTTTGCCAGGTAAATAAGGGAAGAAGGCAATCCGTACAAAAAGAACAGGCTTGAAAAAGTTGTAATTTATGAAAGACATGGCCCAATCAGCATTTGCTTTGCAGGTGAGTATTGTTGAAATTCAGTACTAGGGAGCTAGGCAGACATCATTTTGATACAGTTTCTTGAGTCATTTGAGAAAATTGATCTTCATTCTATATGTATGAGGAAGTGAGAAATGGGTTCAACAGAGGACAGAATGATGGGATAGAACGAAATGGTCAAATTTTTATTTTTGTAACAATGCATTTGATGTAGTATAAGATATAGATTGGGAAGTATATGAGAGAACTAGGTAAGGGTGTTTTAGAATAGGAATTCTTGGGTACTGCAAATGGTTAACAGAGTTGGCGCTGAAGGAAGTGTTGAATTTTCAAATCCACCCTGAGGTACCTCAGAAGAAAGACCTGGCAATCTACTTCCAAACAATCAGTCAGTGAAAACTCTATGGAGCATTGTTCTTCTCTGATACATGGGCTGCCATGGGTCAGATTTGACTCAACAGCAAGTGGTTTGGTTTTAGAATTTACCAAGTAATTTGGCCACTAAGAACAGGTGAGAAGGAGGTAAATATTTCAGCGATGGAAAAAATGTAAAATGGTGAAAACTTTGTTGTCAAACTCATGGTAGAAAAATAAATCAAGCAAAATTCACATATTTCCTTGAGAATACATGTGTCAGATTTAAATTAATATTCACTTCAAAATTTTTTAAAAAAAGGTTTTGAATGTTAGCTGTGTTTCAATCACTGTGATAAGCACTGGGGATGCAAAAATAAATGTTACCATATCCCTAAGAAGTTGTGACAGAATGAATAAATTGAATTTATTATGGTTTTAATCATAGTTTCACTTGTGGCCCCAAGAAAATATATGGTACACTCCAAAGTGACATACAAACAATCATATAGGACTTGCAAAGAAACATGTGAAGATAAGTTATACTACTTCTAATGCCCAAATAAATTGAGGATATACAGGTACAGGATTTTGTAGAAAAGATAATTGTTAAAGAAAACTTTTCACATATGTGTGTCCTTCTGTCCCACAAGGGACAATGGTGGTGACCTCCAATACAGAGGAAAAGAAGATTTTGTGGTTCTAGTTGGAAATTGTGATATAGGTACCCTAGAACTTGGGAGACACAGAGACAGACTCAAGCCTAAGAAATTTAAAAATAAGAGGTTGGTATAAACACTCCTAGAGTTTGGCAGACAAAGACTCCTGGGATTACTCCTGAACAAGAATTGACCTTGTATGAAGGAGAGCTGGTCTGGGGCTCTTATATCTAAATGGACTGTGTATAGTGGGACATTTCCTTTACAAGGTGCACCTCTATATTTCTGGGATAAAGAATATGTCTTAAGTTATCATTTGGAAGACAAGCATTCCACTGTATAAAGGATCCTGAGCGTAGGGAGCCTCCACGATTGAGAAGTGTCTCCAATCAATCAAGAAAGTCAGTGTACAGGAATGATGGAAGGCAGCTTCTTTAACCACCTCCCATGGCCAAAGAGTACTGGCTCTACTCCAGAACAGTAGAAAAGTAAGAACACTCCTATTCCATTTATTCTTTCCCCCAATTTCCACACATTCTGACCCTGAAGAAAAGGAGTAGAAATGCTAAGGGGGCAAAGAGAGAAAGCTGACATTTCTCCCCTTTAAGTGTGAAGGTAACTTGTGACATCCAGTCCCAGCTGAAAGAGAAGAGGGGCAGAGACAAAAAAGAAGTCAGCCTGCTGAATGGGTTAGAGTAAGCAATGGAGAATACCAACTGGAGGTCCAATATCACCAGATGGGTTCACATTTGCTCATCATAATGGTAGAATGCTTGCAGTATAGAAATGTCTTGAATATTTGACCTTAGTTAGTTAACTGAAATTTGCTTGAGTCAGGAGATTTAGCTTCTAGCTCTGACTTATGTAACTTTTGGCATATGGCTTCACCAGCCTATGCCTTCTTGAATGTACCTAAATGAATTAAATTAGCTGATCTCTGTTGTGTCTAACTTGAATTCTAGAATTCTGAATAACAAATGAATAATGTTAACTTTTTTTTTTTTTTTTTTTATTGCTTGTTAAAAAGAAACCTGTGAATGGGTAAAACTGGAATAAGGATATCAGTCTATCAAAAATTTAAAAAGGAAATGAGTTTGGGGCTTCAATCTGACCTTGAACAATGCTGATGTGTTATTATTATGAAAGCTGAATTTCAGCTTCAGTAATAACATCTGTCTTAATTGAACATGTGAGAAGCATGAATACAAATGTAGTACAGTGAATTGTATGTGAAAAGCAAATAAATAAATGTGAAGTTAGAGGTTTGTTGGAATAAATGTTTAGAAATAAACTGAATACAACTTAAAAATAAAAATACATTTGAAATAGATTTTGAAAGGGATTATCACATATAAAGACAGTTTAGGAAACAGAGAATAGTCTATATTAAGTTTTGGTAACATTAAAAATTTATAACCATAACAGAAGTGTAATGTAGAAATGTTTTCCTTTTTGTAACTTCAATCTGTGCTCTAAAATCAAATGTCTCATCAAATGTTTCCAGTTATAGGACCATCAGAAATTGTGTATAACTATAATGAAATATTTTTGCAAACCAACTCTCTCCTTAGTTTGAACAGAGTTAATACAAAGCCTAAGAATGCTGAGAGTCAGGTGTTAAATTCACTTGAAATTTTTAGTGAACTCTTCACTTGTGGTCCCAATGTGCCTTCTATTACTTTCAAAACTTATTGTTTTTCTGTCAAATGTTTAGAATAAGATTTCCTTTGCTTCAATTTAACATAACAACTATAGTTTGGGAAATCATATGTTTCAAACCCTAGATCAATACATGCAAATAAAACCCCTGGATAATATGCAAATTTTAAAATAGTATAAATACTCTGGAGGAGATTTAATAAAACAAGATATAACTTGAAGAATTTTCTCCTGAAGCAAATTTCTAAGAGCATCAGGAGAGAAGAGGCCATCTGTAAGAGTGCTTACTTCTTGGAAATTTGTGAGTATGTTTACAAACAATAATCCTGTTCTTTTCTCATAAAACAACAACAATTTTAATACCTATCAGATTTCTAAGATAATTGGGGGGTGAAATAACTACATTTTTGAGCTGAGATAAAATATTAAATAAAAAGTTTTGTTATACACCCTTTGAGAGGCTATTACAATCCTCATTATTTTTTTCATTTCATATCCAGATTGTATTTGATATTGTCTGTGTTTCTTTTCTTTGTTAAGGACAAGTACTGGAATATTCTACTCAAGAAAGCATGGTAGTTAGTTTTAATGCATTTTATCTTCTATCTTTGTTTTTGCTTGGTTGAGGATTCAATGTTCTAAATCTTAAATAAAAGATGTGGAGTAGTGTCACTAGACCCTTTTATCAATAAAATTAAAAATTTAATTTAAATGATAATAAAAAGTTCAGAGAAGTTCATCAAGAGTGGATAGGCACTACTTTCTTGTGTTCTCAAACACTAAGCAAAACCAAAACTAAACCCACTGCATCCATTTGATTCTGATTCACAGCAACCTTATAGGATAGAGTAAAACTACCCTATAGAGTTTCCAAGAAGCAGACTGCCTCATCTTTCTCCCATGGACTGGCTGGTGGGTTTGAACCACCGACCTTTGGGTTAGCAGTCAAAAGCCTTAACCTGAGCCACCAGAGATCCTTTTCTGGGAGACTAAAAGAGCTGTCCTCAAGGTTTTATGTGGGGGAGGAAGCTGTGACATAGGAGGATCATTTCAGAAAGATCTAGAGAGTGGACTTCTTCCTCATTTCAAAAACAAAGGTATTGTATTGGCATGTAAAGAAGGAAAATAGCAAATCATTTAAATGTGTAATATAATTCATTGCTATTAAAATAAAAGTAAAAGAATGTCTGGTGACTCAAGCAGTTAATCATTTGATCAAGGGACTCTGCAAAAGAAAGACCTGGTGATCTGCTTCTGTAAAGGTTACAGCCAAGAAAATCCTATGGAGCATTTCTACTCTGCCACATGGGATTGCTGTGAGTTGACTCCATAGCACCCAACAACAACACACCAAAGAACAAACTACTACGGAGACTAACTAAGAAGAGCAACAATTCTAATATTTTTATTTTAATGCATTTCTTATAATGTTTTAGAATCTCAAATTTATAATTTATTTGTAATTTATAAACTATTTCAAATTTATAATTTTAACTATTTAAAACAAATGTCTTCATGAATTATTGTCATTGAAAAAACCTCTTCATTATGAGGCTTAAACTAACTCTAACTGGGAGCTCTGGTGGTGTAGTGCCTGAGGCATTTGACTGCTAACCAGAAGGTTGGTGGTTCAAACCCACCAGCTACTCCTCGGAAGGAAGACTGGGCAATCAGTCCACAATGTTAGGGAATTTTACAGCATTCTTATTTTACTTAAATGAAAATTTCATTAATTTTTAACTTCATATATTTGAATTGATGTAGAGAGGGAAAATTTGTTTGTTGTCATCCTCTTCATCTAAAAGTTAATTCAAGAGTTTCTGAAATAAAAAAAATGTCCACATAAGTTACAACTTGAGAGAAGAGTATTTAAATATAATTTTTAAATTTCTAACAGAGTTTGAAATCTACCATCTGATGCAGAGAGTTTAGGTTATAAATTATAAGCGTGGGTTATAGGAAGCTGTTCACCAATATTATGGATGTATTATTAAATGAGCAACAATAGGAGGACAATAATTTATTCTCCAATTCAGGACATATTTAAGGTCATATTACACTTATGTGTGTCAACAGTAGACTGAAACATGCCAGCTATTAAGAAGATGATACACGATGGGGCAGTGTTTTTTTCTGTTGTACATAAGGACACCATGAGTCAGAGCCAAATTGGTGGCAGTTATCCATTTATGTACAGTTGTGTGCCAAGACCTGCCCCAAGGAGCTTGCAAGAGATGGTACATAATCCTATCTCAATTCCAAGTTCAGTGGTGCCATTAATGGTAGCTTTAAACACCTACGGTAAAAGCATTCTCACCACAGAAATGATTAAATTGTACAAATTGGGGCATTGTTTGTTCACCCACTGGAGAGCCAGCTGTTAAAACTTTACCAGAATGCCACTGATGATGCAGGAAAGCACTGCAAATTGGGACTGTTTCAGGTAAACTGTAACATAAGGTCACTATACTTAAATGGAATTTATATAACTCAGTTATCAAAATTTCATGTAAGGCATTGGTAAGTGAAGTATGCAGTACTTCAAAAACTCTCCCTTGCCTCATGGGAATTACTCATGATCAAACTTATGGAAAATGAAAATAGAAAAGCTTAACTTTGACTTCTATAGCTAATTTATATAAAGAAGAGATACAAAACCTTCAAATGGATTTATAAAGGACAGATTCAAATATGAGATAGAGGCTTGTAGCAGAAGTATTTCTGATGTTTCTGGGCAGTAGAACTGTTTTAAAGTGGGTGTGTGTAGATGAGTATCATCACTTGCACAACAGAGGTTCTAAGAGGTAACTATGAGGTTGGGTACTTTCAAGAGCAAATCATTATATCTAAATCCTAAATAAACAGGCCAATTAGTTTGTTTTATCCCCAGGAGGAGACCCAGGCAGATTCTACAGATAGTACAAAAATATAAGTTAGGGGACAACTGTGGTATAATAGGGTCATGAGTCTCAGGTCCAATCCAGCACTTAACTCAAAATCATAATTGGAGACTCCATCTCTGTAAAGAAGAATTTCCAAATATATCACATTTATCAAAATGGGACACCTTGATCAAAACAAATATTTTTACTTGCTACATATGAAAATATCTGTACATTTTCATTAAGTGCTTAACCACTGCACCATCAAGGCTCCTAGAAACAACTTTACTATCATATATTTAGGTTCATATTTGCCACATCACATTAATTAAGAGCAAATGAAGTTTATCTCATTTGAAACTTTTAAAACTATTGTACAGTTATTCCTTGGAAAATGTGCTGAAGGGGATGATGTACAGGTCCTTAAAAGATCTTCACTTTCAAGAGTCAATGATCATATATAATTTCTCATAAAACTTCCATAGAATGCCTACATTCATAGTAGCCTATTTTCCACTTTACAAAACAAAGGCTTAGCTTTCACACAGTCCAAATTATAATTGATGCAATGCCCAGGGGTGTTAAAACCTCTCAAACAGTAAGCAAAGGGGTAATTTGAAATACTAGTTTTAGGGAACACTGTTTAACTGATTAATCAAGACACACTAAACCCATATTGCCTCCTGCCTTTTCTTTTGTTACACTTATTTCTCTTTAGCCTGATGTGTGGCCCCTGTTTAAATGTTCCAGACTCAGAAAAATAACAATAAAGATTACTTTTTATATATAATGGAAAAGTTCTCAGAAATATCACAATTCTCAAGAAAGATGTTTACCTGTGTTATATTGAGTATGCAAACACACTTGACTGTGTGGATAACAAATTATGGATAACATTGAGAAGAATAGGAATTCCAGAATGCTTAACAGTGTTCATAAGGTATGTATACATAGACCAAGAGGCAATCATTTGAAAAGAACAAGGGGATACTGAATGGTTTAAAACCAGAAAAGGTGGGTGTCATGGTTGTATCCTTTCACCATATATATTCAATTTGGATGCTGAGCAAATAATCCAAACAGCTTGACTATATGAAGAAAAACATGGCATCAGGATTGGAGGAAGACTCATTAACAACCTTCAATATGCAGACAAACAACCTTGCTTGCAGAAATTGAAGAAGTCTAGACGCACTTACCAACAAAGATGAAAGACAACAGCCATCAGTATGGATTACATCTCAATATAAAGAAAATAAAAATCCTCACAACTGGACTGATAAGCAACAACTTGATAAATGGAGAACATATTGAAGTTGTCAGGGATTTCAATTTACTTGTATCCATAATCAATGACTATGAGAGCAGTAATCAAGAAATCAGATGATGTATTACACTGGGCAAATCTGCTGCTGAAAAAGACCTCTTTAGAGTGTTGCAGAACAAAGATGTCACTTTGAAGACTAAGGTGAACCTAACCCAAGCAATGATATTTTCATTAGCTTCACATGCAGTGTAAAAGCTGGAAAATGAGTAAGAAAGACTGCTGAAGAATTGATGCATTTGAATTGTGGTGTTGATGAAAATACTATGGACTTACAAAAGAACAAATTAATCCGTCTTGAAAGAAGTACAGGTGGAATGTTCCCTAGGAGTGAGAATGTCCAAGCTACATCTCACCTACTTTAGTCATGTACTCAGAAGGGACTGGTCACTAGAGAAGGGTATAATGCTTGATAAAATAGAGGGTCAGCAAAAAAGGAGAAGGCTCTCAACAAGATGTACTGACACAGTGGTAGCAATGATAGTCTCAAGCATAACAATGATTGTGAGGATGGCACAGGACCAGGCAGTTTTTCATTCTGTTGTACATAGGGTCTCTATGAGTCATAACAGACTCATTGGCACCTAAAAACAACAACAAGAATACATATTGGTTAAAACCCACTCATAAAAATTTCACATACCTTTCAGATATTGTGTTTTATTTTTCAAAAAGAGAATTAAAGGATTCTATGAAGTCATGTCAAGAAATATTTACTAAAATATAGCTAATCTTTAATTTATTTCACTTTAGGAACTGTTTACTATTTTTCTCTTCTTACTAACAAAGAATTATTAAATTATAATTAAATGCTCAGATGTCAACTAAACATATATGAGGGAGTTCATTCTTTGCAAAAATTATTAAGAATAAACAAGCTAAAATGTTTGAAGACTGCTGATCTGACCAAACGCTGGCAGACTCCACAGAGCATGTCTGTCAGGTGACCTCCTATCTATTTGTCTTATCTGCACATTCACTGGGAAAGGTCATGGTCATGGCATCATGCCATAACAACTTGTCCATCAGATTTATTTTTATATAAAGAACACTCCACATTATCCTCAGAAAAGTCTTGGTCCTAGGGATCAATGACCCAATGGAAATCTGGGAGGAAGAATCTGAAAGTCAGAAACTGCACATGCAGTTGTGCTATGGAGTGTGGATCAGAATCACTTTGTGAGCTCTATGAATATGCAGGCTTTCAGGCTTCTCTTCTGAGGTGTAGAGTGGAAAAAGGGCTTATGTATTTTCAAAAAAAAAAAAAACCTACAAATATTCCTGATGTGAATACTGAAGACAAGTAAACAAATATTCTATTTCTGGAAATTTGTTTTAAGGAAACAGGTTACACAATGATTAAACTATGAATATTTATACTAGCATTAATTCTACTAGCAAAATTAGAAATCCTTTAATGTACAGAAATATTAGATTTATTATTATAATACGTCTTTGAAATCATATTTTCAAATAATAATTAAGGTGTAAAAGTACTTATTATATAATGCTATGATAACTTTTAAAACTGATCTCTAATACAGATTATGCCTACCTTTATTAAGATAATAACAGTATCTGTATCTGTGTTATTTGTAGAACATGTAAACATGAAATGCTCAAAATTATGTTCGGTGATATGTAGCTGGATTATTGTGATTATTATAGTCCTTATTAGTTTTTCCTTCTTTCTGAATATTTATAGTATATCATTTTTAGAAACCTGTAAATAAAACCTGTAAATAAAGGATATATATTTAATAATTTGGAATAAACATGTTTATTATATTTGAGTTAGTAAAGCAAATTCTCCCCATTAAGTTGCAGTCAAGATGTTATATTCTAATATATTATTTCACATACTTCATGCATTCAGATGAGTATATGTTCAAGATTATTTGATTATATAACTTTTGTTTAACAAATGAGCAATACAAAAGTAAGAAATGCAAATAAATATACAACGTCAACATAATAAACCTTAGTCTTACAAATGTCCTCACATTATAATAACAAATACATATCACCATAAGCAAAGCTTTATTGTTTTCTTGATAATTTTACAGACAATGATGAAATGTATGGGTTTTACAAATGTAGTACACTAATGCTTGTTAAAATACTGTCTCTAAATAGGATTCTCAGGCTGGAGATGCTTTATGAAAGAATATCTGTGAGTTGTTAGTGACTCTAGTAACTTTCCATTTGATGATACCAAATGTAGCAAGTATTAACTATCTCAACACCAGTAAGATTTTAACTTGAAATCTGGAAAGTCTTCTGCAAAATGTCATAGAGTTA
>NW_006921817.1:3907609-3909471 GCF_000298275.1 Orycteropus afer afer | reverse complement strand
TATATATATATATATATATATATATATATATATATATATATATATAATTTCTATGTGTATTGTCTATTCCATTCCCAGAATTGTACTGTCATTGTTTCTGTTTATTTTCATTAGATTTTATTGACAAAAAAATTTAAAGGATAATTATAGATAATATCACTGAAATTTTAGTAAAATACGGTGATTCAACAGTAAATATAATTTCCAAGAACATTCAAATAAAAGGAAATTAGCCTATAATTTAATGTCTTATTAATATATAATTGCATGTTAATTGTTTAAAAAGCAAGAGTTAGGCAATTTTTTTATTAGGCTAAATTGGACTTTTCTAGAGACAGATATATAAAAACATAAGATCCAAGCATGTTGGAATAGCCCATTAGGTCCTCCATGATCCACCCACTCTGTATCCTGAACTAAAGAGAGCTGGTGGTGCAAGAGTTAAGAGCTGGGTTGCTAACTGAAATGTTGACGGTTCAAAATTATTCAGTGGTTTCATGGGAGAAAGACCTGGTGCTCTGCTTCCATAAAGATTGCAGTCTAGGACACCCTATGGGAAAATTCTATTCTGTCACATGAAGTTGCTATGAGTTGGGATCAACTTGACGGTACATAATAACCACAACGGAGTCATAATCTTCTCCAAACACAGGGTATGGGGCTGAATTTATTTCAGATCCTCATTTTGCTCTTTTATTACTGTCTTTGTTTAGCGTAGGAGCCCTGGTGGCATAGTGCCTTAGGCATTTGACTGCTTACCAGAGGTCAGGTGGTTCAAACACACCAGCTACTCCTTAGAAGGTAGATTGGAAGGTTCGTAGATATAAGAAAAATGAAATAAGAATTAAATACATAAATAAGTAAATAAATAACACTAAATGGCTTTTTCTCATTTTGAAAGTGTATACTTTTATGCAGAGAATGGGAAGTAAATAAAAAAAAAAAAAGGTATGAGATACTTAAGTGTATGTAGTAATTAAAATAAAAAGAAATATTTTAGGTCAATAAACCCAATATCTTCACACTACAGATAAGTAAACTGAAGTCATGAAATATTTTACAAATGCACTATCTCTACTATCAGCCCCAGGCTTACAGGTGAGGAGAGACAACTGAGGGACGCCCGAAGTAGCAAGCGGGAAGATCAGGAGAAAGGGGTTTAAAGCCAGGAAGCCAGAGAGAAGAGCAGTCAGCAGAAGGGATTAGGTGAGGAGAGGCAACTCAGGCCCACCCAGAGTGGCAGACCGGAAGAGCAGGAGGAAGGGGATAAAAAGCCAGGACACCGGACAGAAGAGCAGTCAGCCCAGGCTTACAGGTGAGGAGAGACAACTCAGGGACACCCGAAGTAGCAAGCAGGAAGAGCAGGAGAAAGGTGTTTAAAAGCCAGGAAGGCAGAGAAAAGAGCAGTCAGCCGAAGGGATTAGATGAGGAGAGGCAACTCAGGCCCGCCCAGAGTAGCCGGCTGGAAGAGCAGGAGGAAGGGGATAAAAAACCAGGAACCAGAACAGAGGAGCAGTCAGCCCCAGGAACAACTCAGGGACGCACAAAACAGCAGGGCAGAAGAGCAGGAGAAAGGGGTTAAAGCCAGGAAACCAGACAGAGGTACAGTAAGCCACAGGGCCCCAGTTGGGGGTGATACGAGAGGTCTCCAACAGCAAGACAAAGTTGTCTGTCAGTTTGGCCTACTGTGGTGACATGTAGACTTGAGTTTTGAGGCTGAGCTTCTGGTGTTTAAAACCCAGCGAGTGCACCTGGTGCACAGGTAACAGCCCAGCTTGTAGACTGAGACAGACTAGGAAGAAAGAAGAGGCCGTCCACTTCTGAAAGAATTGGCCAGGGAAAACCTTATGAATAACAAAGAA
>NW_006921817.1:3902545-3904414 GCF_000298275.1 Orycteropus afer afer | reverse complement strand
GGGTGGAGGGTCGACGAAAGAGAGGGAGGCCTTCAACAAGATGGATTGACACGGTGACTGCGATGATGGGCTCAAGTATAGCAGGGATTGTGGGGCTGGCACGGGATCGGGCAGTGTTTCTGCTGTGCATGGGTTCGCTATGAGTCAGAAACGACTCGACGGCACTTAACAACAACAACAACAATCTCTACAAGCCTACACCACTCCATCCATCATCATGCCCTCCCTGAAGTAGCAAGAGTAACAAAAATCAGTCATAGTTGCAAATATGGAGGAAATTAACCTATGCTATGCATAACAGCCTAATAAGACTAGGTGATACTAGAAGTAGACATGGTTGAAACAATGATTCTGAAATGGCTTATATAGGCTAAACTCTCTATAACACATCATCTGTTTCCACTTACATATCAACCTTCCTCTCACATTGTCATAGAAAATCACATCATAAAATAAGCAACAGTAGCATCATTCAACAAATTGTACAAATAAAACTTAAAATATAATACTGCTCATGTTGCAATGCTCTTTTCTTATAGGGGTTATTGCACATTGATTATATTTATTTTGTTCTCCTTTATCATTTTGTGATAATCTATGACTCCTGTCAGTAACAGTAATTGACTAACAGTAAACAGTAATTACTAGGACTGTCACTTGATGGACACTCATACTCCAGTAAGCATATTGTCGAGAGAATTGGTTAGATCTGTAATGTATTTAAAAAAAAAAAAAAAAAAAACTACATATCAAAATTTAATCATTCCTACCTAGCAAGTAGGAAAATGTAAAGAGGTTGTTAACCAACCAATCCATATTGTAAATTAAATAGGAAAACAAAAACATTACAAAGCAAAGTCATAGGTGAATAGAAAATGGCAAGCTCCATAAACCTTTATGCCTTAAAAACTATCATATTTTCCACATGTAATGAATGTATCCATGTAAATAATGCATATACACACATATAATGTCCTGAGCGTACATAGGAAACTAATGCATGATGGGAATGTTCTATTTGGGAAAAAAAAAAAAAAAAGGATGTAATGTGTGCGTTACAAGCAATAACAATACAGTACTTAAATTCTTTTTTTTTTTTCGTCTTCTCAGCCCTTTCAAAAAAGTCATTGAGCTAATCACTGAAAGAACAGCTCAGTCTAGATATTCATATTCAAAGTGTTTACTTATCTTTCCCTGTCCTCATTTTGTGGTTGTGATGATATAAATCCCAGTGCTCTCTTCATGATTATGGGCTCATGCCAGAACTGTGTTTCTAAGGTTTCTTTGTATTAATTTCTTTTTACCTCATCTATTCATGCACCATGGATTTTTCTCTCAGTTTCTTTGACTCAGTGGCTCATTATTTATGCTTAGAATATTGGAATATACGTTGGAATGGCCTGTTAGTTCCTCCATGATTCACCTACTCTGTGTCATGAAAGCTGGTGGTGCAACAGTTAAGAGCTGTGTTGCTGACTGGAACATTGATGGTTCAAATCCCTTCAGTGGCTTCATGGGTGAAAGACTTGTTGATCTGCCTCCATAAAGGTTGCAGTCTAGGAAACCCCATGGGACAATTCCATTCTGTCACATGGTTGCTATGAGTTGGAATCAACTTGACGGCATCATACAACAACAAAGGCATAATCTTCTCTACACACAAAGTATAGGGCTGAATTGATTTCAGATCCCCATTTTTCTCTTTTCTTCCTGTCTTTGTTTAGCCTCTTCCCACTACTGAAAATATCTTTCATTTCTTCTTTGCTTCTTGTTGTTGTTGTTGTTGTTGTGTGCCGTCGAGTCGGCCCCGACTCATAGCGACCCCTCCTTGGGTTTCCGAGGCAGTATCACTACGGAAGTAGGATTGCC
>NW_006921817.1:3894222-3902445 GCF_000298275.1 Orycteropus afer afer | reverse complement strand
GGTTTGAACCGCCAGCCTTCTGGTTAGCAGTCAAGTGCTTTAGCCACTATGCTACCAGAGCTCCTCTTTGCTTCTTACCTTCTCCTAATTAGCTTCTCCTCACTGTTTAGGATTCATGGCAAATATCATGTCTTGAAGAAAACTTTTCTTAACCATTCCTATTCATATTAGGTGACTCACTTTGTGGTTCCGTAGAATTCTCTAAAATAAAGATCATATTTATTCTATTATATTTCATTAATGTCTCACTCACCAAAATATAAGACTCTAAATGGCAATGACCATTATTACTGTTATATTTGTATTGCTATAGCCCATGCCCCATAGTAAGACATTAATAAAATCTGGTTCAATTAGAACTGATAGTATTCTAGCCATTGATATTCTTCTTCCACTGTTCTCTAGAGGAATTCTAGGACCAACTACCAATAGATAGTACTAGCAGTAGCCAGAAAATACATAAAACTCTTTGGTGTTAAGATTTTACCACATTAACAAGCAACTTATTCCTGAATCCTCATTAGGGAAAGTAAATAAGGCAATTATATGAATTTTATCAATGAAATGTTAATGTAAGGTCTAATGGTATAATCCTATATGAATTACAAACTGTCAATACTGAAAATATCAAGACCTTAGTGAAGTGGCTTTGATTTTTCAGAGCTGTGCTATGTGTTCAAGGTTCATAACTCAAGAGTCAAGTGAGGCAGCACAGGAGAGGGATTTAAATAGGAGACATACATAGCTCTAATTCAGTGTTCTAGTAGACTCTTGCTGGCCTGTGAACACCTTGCCTGTTGTACTGAGAACTGTCTTAAGAGTGCCACCTAGAATCAGACTCTCAACACAGGCTACATTAAAACACAGCACAAAAGGTGTTTTGATAATTTTGAATAAGAAAAAAAAAAAAATGGTTGAGCTTGCTTTAAGTTCTCAGTGCTTCAAAATTTATAAGAAAAAATGAATTGTTTTTATGGTAACATCATCAGAGACAGGGCACAGTTTTTTTTTTTTTTTTCTGAACTATAGATTTCCAGATGGTTTTTATAATTACTGTAAAATCTTCTCAGACTTAGAATAAAACGTGTCTTTCTATTTTCTTTCTCTCATATACTGCTCTAGTTCTATTTGCATTTTAAAATTGGTCTAAGGAAAATTTCGCTATGCTTATTTATTTCTTACTATGTGGTTTTCAGAAATACCCTTTTTCCACTAAACATAAAACAGCATCAGTGTAAACAAAAATTAAAGCAAAAATTGTTTCAATATGAAGCAATTTCAAAAAGAATCTCTCTTACATTCTTCAGCAAGTCATATTTAATCTAAATTGTAACAACAACAACAACACAGAAATCCATGTGTAAAAGACCACTGCAGTTAGTGTTAGCATAAAGGAAATATATAAGGGACTCCTCAATTTTGGCTTTCTTTATTTAGGTACTATGACACAGTGAGCATTCAGAATTGTTGAATGTAAGAAGTATTTCTTACATCTTAACTTTTGGGGTTCAGAAAGCCTGGCATTCTATTTTTTTCCAAAGCATTATTTGAAACTTTTTTGACTGGGTTTTACACCATTATTTTATTTTTTAATTCTAAGTTTTATCTCCATATATTATGCTATATCCTTAATGATGGTAAATGATATTTATATTATTTATTCAATGCCCTTAAAGCTTTAGAATATAATTGCAGTAAAAGGGAAAAGTTTAAATATAAGAAAATATATTCAGCAATATAATAAAGATGGTATGTCCATTTAAAATTGAATATAGAAATGAGAGGGAAATTATTATTTATAGAAAATATTTGCACAGGACTAAATATTCTTTTATAAATTATTCCTATGCTTTCTAATACTAGTGCCTAAGACACTTGACTGCTAACCAGGAGACTAGTGGTTCAAGCCCACCAGCCACTCCTCGGAAGGAACGTTGGATAGTGATACTGCCTCGGAAACCCAAGGAGGGGTCGCTGAGTCAGATCCCACTCAATGGCACATAACAACAAGAAGTAAAATGTGGGTATTAGTTTTTAATTGATTAAAATTAAATAAAGTAATAAATTTAGTTCCTTATTTCACATGCTTAATAGATCCCTATGGTTAGTGAAAGCTGTACTGGACAGTACAAACCATTCCCATAGTTGTAGAAAGCACTATGTTGTTGTTGTTACAACTCATAGTGACCCCTCCTTGTGTTCCCAAGGCAGTATCACTACAGAAGTAGATTGCCCAACCTTCCTTTTGAGGAGTGGCTGGTGGGTTTGAACAACCAGCCTTCTGGTTAGCAGTCAAGTGCCTTAGGCACTATGCTACCAGAGCTCCTAGAAAGTACTATAGGATAGTACTTGTGTTAGGCTGGTACCAAAGGGGCAGGGAGGTGCCATCTTCTGACCTCCTCTAGCCCCTACAAGAAGACAGACTCACCATTAGTAGCCCAAACCCTATCCATGTGAGGACAGACATGCCACCTCCCTCTGGCCCTTTCACCAATCCTGACACCAACTGTTTCTCCCTCAGCACCCACCACCTCTCTTCTGGGTTCAATAATTCGCTGCAGTGTCATACAGAACTCACAGATTATGGGGTTTATTAGGGAAGCAACAGGCTACAATTCAAGTTCAGAAACTTGGTCAGTCTCTCAGATGGCAGTCTTGGTCTGCCATCTCTCAGCCCACAGTCTCTCTCTCAGTCTCTCTCCCAGCAGTGTGTCTCTCAGTCTCTCTCTCAGCAGTGTATGTCTCTTGGTGTCTGGCTCAGCAATGCATGTCTTTTGCATCTCTTTCTCAGCAAAGCATGCTCACCCAACCGACAGTGAGATTCCTTCTGCCTATAGGAGGGCTCTTTTTGAGCCTGGCAGAGTGGCTAAAACAACCAATCCCAACGTCAGAATTCTGTATACCTGAAAGAGAGAAAACTTCCCAGAAAATTACTTTGTGCTGCTACCAATAGAAATACCCCAGGAAGATTACTTTAAAAATCAGGAGCTACTCAGTTGCTCATGGCAAATTCCACCACAGAGTTTACAAAGACTTATGGCTAGAAAGCCATACAATGCAATTACTACACAGCAGCTGAGTTCACACAACCCCAACTGTCACAGTACTGATTAGGCAATATGGTGTAACTGAAACAATTATGAAACAAAAACAATGTATCTATTAATTGACATGACTTTCTTATAACATTTAAGTTCATCCAAAAGATCCTTATTCTTTAGCCTTTAAAGCTTTATTGAAGAATTGAACTTGATGCAATAAAAGGTGATTTAATTTCATTTAATACAGTCTTTTACAAAAACCAAAAAAAAAAAAAAAAACCCAAACTCACTGCCGTTGAGTGGGATCTGACACACAGTGACCCCTCCTTGGGTTTCCGACGTAGTATCACTATGGAAGTAGATTGCCCAACCTTCCTTCTGAGGAGTGGCTGGTGGGTATGAACCACCAGCCTTCCAGTTAGCTTTCAAATGCCTTAAGCGATACCCATTTGATTATTCAAAAAATGTAGTCACAAATTGAATTCATGTAAAAACTATATCCTCCCCTCTCTGTAAGTATCTCTTTTGTTATGCATAACTTGCTTAGGGTAGCAGTAGATGTTGAGTCAATTTTGACTCATGGAGACCCCATGTGTTGCAGAGTATAACTGCTCTGTAGGTTTGTCTGGCTTTAAACTTAACAAATGGAGCTGTGGTAATGCAGTGGAAAAAGCATTTGGCTCCTGAACTAAAGGTTGATGGTTTGGACCCACCAGCTTCTCCATGGTAGAAAGATATACAGTAAGATATGGCAGTCCGCTTCCGTAGAGATTTGCAGCCTTGGAAACCCTATGGGCCAGTTCTACTCTGACCTGTTGTTCTTGTTGTTATGGACCATCAAGTCAGACCCGACTCATAGCGACTCTTCCTTGGGTTTCTGAGGCAGCATCACTATGGAAGTAGATTGTCTAACCTTCCTTCCAAAGAGTGGCTGGTAGGTTTGAACCGCCAGCCTTCTGGTTAGCAGTTAAGTGCCTTAGATACTATGCTACCAAGAGTTTTTCCTATAGGGTCGTTATCGTCAGTCCTTTTCTCTGTGGTGCCACTTGGTAAATTCAAATTACAAACTGTTAGGTAACTAGTTAAGCACAAACTCTTTCTGACAGCTAGGGACCAGGGTAGGAGAAAATCACAATTAATTTACTCTTTTATCTTTTGACATCTTTGACAATACCAAATCTTTCAGGAAGGATATTACCGTGAAAATTCAATGATTTTTTTTTTTTCTCTATGTCTGGGATTCAGTTGTTCTGACAGTTGTGTTACAATTCCCAGTATCTTCTTACATATTCTTTGTATACACTATACATAGGTTTTGGTTACAACCTATAGTCTGTGCCCCCGAGAGATAGAATAATTTATTGGGTAACTTGTAGAGACTGTCATTTTATTCTAAAGGGAATGTTCAACTTGAAAATGGTCTAACCGTTCTTTTTGTTCAGCAATAGATTGCTAGATTAATATATTCAGCATTACATTTTGGTTTGTTTATTGAAATGCATATTTAAGAATTAGCTTGAATAGCAATTGTGTCAAATGAACAGACTTTGCATTATTCTATAGCAGTTAACAAAATATTATGCTCCAAAAACTTCATGAATATACTCATTACAGATCTCCAGAAGAAAAATAATGTTTATCTATAAGATCTCAACTTGCAAAAGGCATATTTATAGTAAAGACAGTCTTTAATAACACAAGTATGAATGATCAAAATATTGATTTACCTTCATAAATATGTCAAGTATTGATGTTTAAAGACGGACCTTTTTCTTTAAACATTTTTCAAGGTATCATTTTACTAGTTTCAGAAACCAGTTCAGTCGTCACTGTGTGAGAAATAGGCAAGAGAAGGAATATAATTCTGCTTGCTAAAGACACACACAGGAGCTTGGGAATTCAGTCACTCTTTATATTATAAAAAATGTTTTGGTTTTTAAAGCAATAAAGGTTGCCTTCTCCATAAATGCTTCTGTGGGGCCCCATCTATTAATTTGTCTTTTGTAATAAGCCAAGTATGTATTTTATCTATACTATAAAAGGCAAATTCCATGACAAGTTGAAAATTGCATTTGCCTTATGAAATGTAGTATTTCAAATCCCTAACCTGCAGGTTACTTGAAGCTAAATGCCACTTTTCATAAGGTAAGTGGCTAAAGTATAGAAGGTAGGCTTTTAGCACACTTTGAAATCAAACACAAATACATAGCCAAGTATATGTCAGGATGATGGTTAAGCTACTTATTGAAATTTCTGTAAGTTTAAAAACCTGCTCTCTGCCTGCATTTATGTTACATAATTTAGTATGTGTAATGATTTTTAGAAATTTCCAGTATAAAAAAGGCAAGGACATGTTTTTGCAATCATTTTATAAACTGACTTATTTCTCATTTATTTCTGAAATGCTGTACACACTTATAGTTGAAGGTCATAAAAGTTTGTCTAAAATATCATAAGATATACAAACTAATTTAATGCCTGCCTTCCCTGCTTGCAGATAAATTAATTGTAATAATATTACATTGTCCTAGTGAAATATTTATATTATTTTATGTTATATTGAATGTACTCTATAAGAGCTCAGGATTACAATTTTTGGGTGAATTTTTAATGTTGCACTTTTTTTTTTTTCACCATTTAGTATCTCAGCATTTATTTTATTTGAAGAAGCAGAGCTTCTGTTATTTTTCCTCCACTGGAGTCTCTTAGAATACTGAGTAACCTTGGCTCATTTAGAATGTTGAGTGAATTTCTAGAACTAGTCGAGGGTTGTGAACCATCTTTTGCAATGTGATTTTTGACTGTTCTATTTCATTCTCCAGTAGGTCAGAGGATTCCCCAGGAGATCAGGGATGTATAAAGCATGTGTAGAAGCTTTCAGTGCATAAAGGACTAATAGACTGTCCCCTTTAATGAAATATGCCAGCCTAGTGATTAATGGTATAACTTTCGTGTCATGAGAAACTCTGAGTTTGAAGGGGGAAAAAAAAAATAAGTCCTTTTCCTCTTCACAAGGACAGACAGACCTACTTCTCATTTATTCCCATTATAATCTACTTACATTGGGAAAAAAACATAATTTACTTGCTTTTTCTTATGATGTCTAAATAATTCTGTTACATTCATTTTCTCTGCTAGAAAATAGGATAATTCTTCTAAAAATATAAAATTTTGTAGTAATTAGTATTCCTTTTATGCAAATACAACCTTACTAATTTGCTTAGTTTTCCTTGTTTTAGTTAAAAATTAAGCTTCAACCAATGTCAATCAAGGTACTTCTTTCAACAAACAAATGAATGTTCCTGCCATTTTATTGTTTAAAAAGCAAATTACCTCTTTATTCATCTTAGAATTAATTGCCTTGTCTGAGTACTAACCAAAATGTTGACTGTTTGAAACAACCCAGAGATGCCTCCAAGGGAAAAACCAGAGAGTTTGCTTCCAAAAGGTCACAGCCTTGAAAATCCTATGGAGTACCGTACTGCTCTGAAGCACATGGGGTCACTATGACTAGGAATCAACTCCATGGCAATGACTTTGGTTCTTTACCTATGTCACTATCTATATACCTGTGTCGATCATTGCTTGATGGGAGCTCTGGTAGCATAGTGCCTAAAGCACTTGACTGCTAACCAGAAAGCTGGTGGTTCAAACGCCCCAGCTACTCCTCAGAAGGAAGATGGGGCAATCTACTCCCATAGTGATATTGCCTTGGAAACCCAAGGAGGGGTCACTATGAGTTGGGTCTGACTCGATGGCACATAACAACAACAACATCATTGCTTGATATAAATTTAAATTGCTACAGCATTTATTTTTTTACTTGATGTTAATAGGATTTAAGTTCGTATATATTATTTTATTTATGTTTTAGAAATTATAATGAAAATCACAAAATATAAATATGTAGAGACATATAAATAAGGAAAAAAAAAACTGAACAATGAAAAAGGAAGACTGCAGAAGAATTGATGCACTTGAGTTGTGGTATTAGCAAGGAACATTGAATGTACCATGAACTGCTAGAAGAACTAATAAATCTGTCCAGGAGGAAGTGCAGTCAGAATGCTCCTTAGAAGCAAGGACTGTGAGACTTTGCCTCTTGTCAGGGAATGGTCCCTTCTCAAAACATGACCAAAATATATTAGACAAATTCTTGCCATTCTTGCTTCCAAGGAGCATTCTGGCTGTACTCCTTCCAGGACAGATTTGTTAGTTCTTCTGGCAGTCCATGGGACTTTCAATATTCTTTGCCAACACCACAACTCAAAAGCATAAACTCCTCTTCAGTCTCTTCTATTCATTATCCACCTTTCACATGCCTAGGAGGTGATTGAAAACATCATGGCTTGGGTTAGGCACACCTTAGTGTTCAAAACAACAACAACAACAAGTGTTCAAAAAGACATCTTTGCTCTTCAGCATTTTAAAGAGGTCTTTCACAGCAGATTTGCCCAATGCAATACGTCATCTGATTTCTTGACTGCAACTTCCGTTGGTGTTGATTTTACAACCAAGTAATATGAAATTTTTGACAACTTCATTGTTTTCTCCATTTATCATGGTGCTGCTTATTGGGTCAGTTGTGGGGATTTTCATTTTCCTTGTGTTGAGGTGCAATCCATACTGCAGACTATAGTCTTTAATTTTCATCAGTAAATGCTTCAGGTCATCTTCACTTTAAGCAAGAAAAGTTGTGTCATCTGAATATCACAGGTTTTTAATGAGTCTTCCTCCAATCCCAATGCTACACTCTTATTCATATAGCCAAGCTTTTTGTATTATTTGCTTAGCATACAGATTGAATAAGCATGATTAATGTTACATCCCTAATGCACTCCCTCAACTCCATAGGGATTTCAAGGCTGTAAATCTTCACATAAGCCGATGCTACATCTTTCATCCATGAATGGGCTAATGGTCTAGTATCACAAACCTTTTGATTAGCATCTGAATGTCTTTTTCTTGCACTAAAGTATTGCTAAATAAGAACTATGTACACCTATCCTAACTTACCTAAAAATTCTTAAAGACACAGTTAGGTACAGAATTAGTTTGTAACCCAGGGACTGCCTGTATACTTAACAGTAAGAGAGATTGTTGTTGTTATGTGCCGTCGAGTCAAACCCGACTCATAGCGACCCCTCCTTGGGTTTCCGAGGCAGTATCACTATGGAAGTAG
>NW_006921817.1:3867293-3890338 GCF_000298275.1 Orycteropus afer afer | reverse complement strand
GCCTGCTACTCTGGGCGGGCCTGAGTTGCCTCTCCTCACCTAATCCCTTCGGCTGACTGCTCTTCTCTCTGGCGTCCTGGCTTTTAATCCCCTTTCCCCTGCTCTTCCCGCTTGCTACTTTGGGCATCCCTGAGTTGTCTCTCCTCACCTGTAACCCTGGGGCTGACCTTGTAGATTTAAAAAAAAGACACATGTAGTCAAGAATTTATAACTAGGGTTGACACTAAATCCTATAGTTGTTTTGCCATTATTATTATTTTCTTGGTGGAATCTTGTTGCTCTCTGTATCTTGCAGATGACTTATACAACACCATGATGGAATTTTCTTTCAGTATCTGTCATGGATGATATTTGGTGCTTACGAGCTTTGCCTCATTTTTATTTCTTATGAGCAAGCCTCATCTGATAGTAATTGTGTCTTTGATCCTTCCTTTCCTACCATCTATGGAGTATATATGAAATTGGGAACCCCAAGGCCAGATATATAGTCTCAAATTAAGCTAATGGATTCCACTGTAGTACTCTAAGATTTTCTAAACAGTGCGTGGAATTGAATAATCTTGAAGAAATAAATCTTGTGGCTTTAAACTTCCTGACATTCTCATTTTTCCTCAAAATGATGTGTCTCAGAATGTGCTTATATTAAAAGAAAATACCATGCCACCTATACTTTCCTTTCATAAGTACACTTTTCTTGCCTGACAAAATGAAATAATACATAGTTTATCCTCATAGTCTTACTATGGTGCATTGTTTGAGGATGGAAGAACCTTTGGGGAGCCAAAAAAAGAGAGAGAAAAAGAGAGAAAGAGGTAAGCAATCTAGACATCAAAACTCATGGTAGGACACATAGAAAGAGTATCACATTAGCATGAAGTTATTTTGAAAGGAGCTCTGGTAGCATAGTGCCTAAGGCACTTGACTGCTAACCAGGAGGATGGCGGTTCAAACCCACCAGCCATTCCTCAGAGGGAAGGTTGGGCAATCCTACTTCCATAGTGATAACTGCCTCGGAAACCCAAGGAGGGGTCGCTAGGAGTCGGGGCCGACTCGATGGCAAATAACAACAAGGACGTGCTGAATTCAGTATCTTGTAGAATACTGCAGCAGAAGTGATAATAAGTTTAATTTGTGTATCTCACATTTTCCATCTTCAAATTGTGTCAAAGATGACATATTTCCTGAAGTAAAGAGCTCTATAATAGAAAAGAAAGGGAGCCACAGTAAAAGACATATATGTTAACGTACTTAATATAGACAAACATTACCTGGCAAAATCTATATCTCTTATCTGTCTTACAATGAGGCTATATGAAAACACTTCTCAAGAATAGAATAAAAAGTAAATCATAAGTTTCAATAGTATGGCCAATATATTGTTTAGGCACATGATAAGATAATAGCATTTTATTTACCAAATATCCCAACCATACATCAACTTCCCAAGCCTTTTCAAAGTATATCAGGTTGCAAAAGACCTCTTCAAAGTGTTAAAAAGCAAAATGCCACTCTGAGGATTGACCCAAACCATGGTACTTTCAATTGCCTCATATGCGTGTGAAAGCTAGACGTTGGATCAGGAAGATTGAAGAAGATCTGATGCCTTTGAATTATGATGTTGGCAAAGAATACTAAACATAAAATAGACTGCTAGAAGAATGAAAGCATCTGTCTTGGAAGTATAATCAGAATGCTGTTTAGATGTGAGGATCGCCACACTTTTTCTCACATACTTTGGGCATGTTATCAAGAGGAACTTGTCTCTGGAGAAGGACATCATGCTTGTTAACATCAGCAAATAAAGAAGAGATCCTAAACCAGATGGATTTACACACTGGCTGCAACAGTGGACTTAAACATAGATTGTGAGGTATGATAGTTGGAGCTGTGTGTCAACTTGGCTGGATCAGAATTCTATGTGGTTTAAGCAGTTGCGATGTGGTTATTCCCATGATGGAATCAGATGAATATGTTTGAGCAGCTAATCTGTTGAAAGGGAGTTTCCCTAAGGTTGTGGCCTCCTTCCAGTATATTTATGGACATCCTGGGAAAAGAGACACTCCTCTGTGGATCAGGATTCTGTTGTGCCGCCTACAACTGTCCATGAGCGAACAATCCACCATTCGGCCTAGATATCTTGGATTCATCATTCGTTGGAGTCAACAGCCAGTATACTGCCTGCCAACCTTGAGCTCCTCAGCCCCTGCAGCTGTGTGAGTCAGGAAAAGCCTCCAGCTTGATGTGTGATCCAAGAACTTTGGACTTGCTGCTTCTATAAATGTGTGAGCCATTTTACTAAGATAAATATCTCTTTCTCTATATATATAAGCTTTACTGGTTTTGTTTCTCTAGAGAATCCAGTCTAACACATGAGGATAGTGTAAGTCTGGGGTGTGTTTTATCCTGTTGTAAGTTAGGTCACTATGATTGGGAACCAAACCAATGGCGGCTAATACCATCACCACCACAAGGGAGAATAATTGGTATAATAATAAAAAAACAATAAGTGAATTAATTTTGGTGAACTCTTCTAGGTGCGTTCTCTAAAATGTAAAAAATATAATGACTCTAATGAATAGATAACATATAATTGTGCAAGTTTGTTCACTTCAAATTAGTTCCTTAGAATGAAATAAAGGATTATTTAATTGAGTTATTATCAATTTTATAATAGTGATGGCAAATCAATGTAATGTAATATTTTGTATATTCCAATGTTCATATAATTTGGTAACATTTGAATAATGAGTAACTTTATTTCTACCTATGTATTTATGTAACTGTGTTTTTTCAGTCCATGTATTGTAAAGGAAGAGAAGAATATGTTTTTTTTTTTTTTAATTGTCCATTATGTGCAAATTTACAAAACAGATTTGTTTTACATTCAACAGTTCATACAGAGTTGATTTCACGCCCATCTCCAACCATAAAACTCTCCTCTCCCCTCCTCGCCGTAGCTACCCCCTCCCTGTGCCCTTCTTATCTCTGCATTCCTGTCTGTCCAGCTTTCCCTCTATGTGAATGCTGTCCCTCTGGTGTCTCATGGCTGATTGATTTAAGGGGTGCATCTCCCTAGAGTAGGTGGATGCATTACCCTGGGTAAGGGTTCTGCACGTAGGTCATTCTACTGTTGGGCTGAGAGTCAAATACATGAATTTGAGTTCATTTCTAGGCCCAAAGAGTAACCCAAGGCCATAGTCTCGGGGTCCCACTAGTCTCTATCTGACCAATTGTGTTTTTGAATTTTTTTCCACATTTTTTTTTTCCTCCCATTCTATATAGGATCTCCAGTTTTGATTCCTTTCCAAGTGGTTGGCATTGGTAGCCAGGCATGATCTAGTTCTGATCTCAGGGTCATGAAGGCTGAGGTCCTCATGGTCCATCTTATCCTTGGACTAATTTTTTCCAGGTGCCTTTTTATTTTTTTCCCTCTTCTTTGCTTCAGATGAGAGGAGACCAATAGTTGCATCTTAGATGAACTCTCAAAAGCTTTTAAGACTCCAGTTACTACTCACCAAAGTAAGTAGTAGAACAAGATTTTTATGTACTGTGCTGTGCCAATTGAGCCCGATGTCCCCCAAAACTATGGTCTTGACTCTGCAAACCCAGTGATTCTTTCTCTCAAGGTGTGTGGTTGTCTCTGAGAAGTTACTCCAACTCTGTCTTCTGTTGCTTCTGTAATGTGTGTGGCTAATTTTATAGCACAAGTGCATATTACATATTAAAATTATCTTCAGCCAAATCTATCCTTGGTCTAGGGTATATTCCTGTTTGCCTACCCCCATCTGATTTTCTCATGCCTATATATTTAACAACATGTAGCCTGGTGTTTGGTGTTAATGGTAATGCAGTATGGTGGACTAGTATTTGCCTTTGTTGTCTATATCTTATGTACACATTTCAGTGTCCTTCCTTTCCCCAATGTTATCATGCTAGTCACAGACTTTCCATACTGTCCCTCCCCTCACCCAAATCAACATGTGACCCCCAACTAGTGCGAAATTCTTCCTCCCTTTTTCTCCCATGCCCTGTAATCTACAAAGTGAATTTCCTTCCCTGAGTAAATCTTTCCTTGACTTTTTACAATAATGGGCTCACAAATATTTGTCCTTCTGTGACTGACTTATTTCACTCAGCATAGCGTCCTCCAAATTTATCCATGTTGTGAGATGATTCGTATATTCTTCATTATCCTTTAATATTGCATAATATTCCATTGTGAATTACCATAGTTTGGTTATCCATTCATCTATTGATGGACATTTAGGTTGTTTCCATCTCTTTGATATAGTGAATTGTGCTGTGATGAACATGGGTGTATATGTTTCTGTTTGTATCCTGTCTCTCACCTCTTTACGATTTATTCCTAGTGATAGAATTGCTGGATCAAATGGTATTTCTGTTTTTTAAGGAAATGCCAAACCATTTTCCATAATAGTTTTACCACTTTGCAGTCCCACCAGCAGGGTGTGAGAGTTCTAAACTCTCCACAACCTCACCAGCATTTTTTATGTTGTTGACCTTTCCCATTATTCCTGGAGTGAGATGATATCACATAGTTGCTTTGATTTGCATCTCTCTAATGGTAATGATTGTGAGTAATTCCTTTTATGTTTGTTGGCTGCCAGCAGATCATCTTTAGTGAAGTGCCTGTTCATGTCCCTTGTCCATTTTTGAATTGAGTTGTTTGTCTCTTTGGTGTTTAAGTGATGAAATTTTCTATAAATTTTGGAGATAAGTCCATTGTCAGATATGCCATAGCCAAATATTTCTTTTTCCCAATCTGTAGGTTCTCTTTTCACCATTTCGGAGAAATATTTTGATGTTCATAAGAATTTAATTTTTAAAAGTCCCAGTCATCTAGCTTCTCTTCCATTGCCTGTGTATTTAGGATTATGCTTGATAGTCTATTTATGCCATAAAGTAGGGCCTCTAGATTTGCTTCTATTTTACCTTTGATGAACTTTATAATTTTGGATTTTACATTTAAGTGTTTTTTAATTCATGTGTGTGTGTGTGTGTGTGTGTGTGGGGGCTGAGGTATGGGTCTTATTTCATTTCTCTGCAAGTGAATATCCAATTTTGCCAGCATCATTTCTTAAAGAGGCTATCTTTTTAATGGGTTTTGGTCTTTTGTCGAAGAACAGCTGTCCATAGATGGATAGGTCTGTCTCTGAATTTTCCATTCTGTTCCATTGGTCTATCTGTCTATCAATATACCACTTCCACACTGTTTTAATTACTGTGGCTGTATAGTAGGTTTTGAGATCCAGGAGTGTGAGGACTCCTACATTGTTTTTCTTCGTCAACCGTGCTTTTCTTATTTGAGGTCTCTTTCTTTTCCTTATGAAATTAGTAATTGGTTTCTCCATGTGCTTAAAAAATGTTGATGGAATCTGGATCAAGATTGCATTGAATGTGTAAATTGCATTGGGTAGTATTGTCTTCCTATCCATGAACAAGGCAAGTTTTGCTATTTATGTAGATCCCTTGTAGTTTCTTGTAGTAGTGTTTTGTAGTTTTCTTTGTATAGGTCTTTTGTGTCCCTGGTAAGATTTATTCCTACATATTTTATCTTTTTGGTAGCTATTGTAAATGGTACTGTTTTCCTTTAAGAAGCCTCTTTATTGATGTAGAGGAATCCAACTGACTTTTGTATGTTGACCTTGTACCCTGCCACTTTTTTTTAATGAGATTATTTTGAGCATCTACTTCTGGTTTGGTTTCTAAGTGGTGGTGTCAAGTGTCTTGATTTTAATTTTTTGTTCTCTGTTATGGGTTCTCTATTGGAAGAACTCCCTTCAGCATTTCTTGTACGGTTGGTCTGGTTTTAACAAATTCCCTTCATTTCTGTTTATCTGCAGATGTCTTGATTTCACCCTCATATTTGAGGGACAATTTGGCTGGCTATATAATTCTCAGTTGGAAGCTCTTTTCCTTCAAGGTTTTAAATGTACCATCCAATTGTCTTCTTACCTGCATGGTTTATTCTGAGAAATCAGAGCTTAGTCTTATTGGTTGTCCATTGTAGGTGACAATTCCTTTTTCCTGAGTTATTCCAAAGGGTCTTTCTTTGTCTTTAGTTTTGGAATGTTTGCTTATGATATATCTTGGTCACTTTCCCTTAGAATCTATCATGTATGGGCTTCATTGAGCTTCTTGGACAAATATTTTTTCTTCCTTCATGATATGGGGAAATTTTTCTGTTAGCAAATCTTCAATAATTTTCTCAGATTTTTTTTTTTTTTTCTCCTCCTCTTGTTCTGGTATTCCAATCAGGTGTACTTTGTTTCTTTTTTTGTAATCCCTTGTAATCTTAGATTATCTTTATTTCTCTTAAATCTTTGTTCTGATTTTTCTTTATACAGGCTGCCATCAAGGGATTTGTCTTTTTGTTGGGAAATGCTTTCTTCAGCCAGTTTAGTCTACTCTTTTGTCCTTCCACTATGTTATCTATCTCTGTAATTTTAGTGTTCATCTTCTGGATTTCTAACTGCTGTTTTTGTATGAGTTCTAATTGTGTATTTATCTTGTTATTTTGTTCTTGAATGATTTTCCTGAATTCTTCCAGTGTACTGTCTCTCTCCTCATTGTTTCTGTCTATGGTTTTCTTGGGCTCTTGGAGAGTCCTATATATATACCTCTGAATTTTTTTTCAGGTGGTTCTAGTACTTGTTCTTCTTCCATAATAGATAAGTTTTTAGCCTAAGCTTTTATTTTTATTATCGTGTTTTTTTTTTTTTTTTTTTTTTTTGAGGTTGTCTATTGTTTCCTAGGCATATTGAAGTTTTTGTCTTTAATTATTAGTTATATATTGATTTATTTCACACTAATTTTGTGTTTTACTATATCTGAAAGTGTGGAGCAGGTGTACTTCTTTGGTCATTAATTTGACTGTACCAGGTCACTCTCCAGCTCTCTCTATGATAGTAGAATCACTGGTAGGAATGTGGATGCAGGAATGTTCATCATTAAGAGGATTTGGAGTAGGGATGAGAAGGTGCTGTCCATCATCTGTCATTGATCCTGTGGTGCAATGGCTATTGGTGAGGTGTCTATTGGGGGATGAATTCAGTCTAATGGATTGGTTGCCTGGTGGCAGTCTAATGTGTTCCTCCTATTGGATGAGGCAGGGTAGAAAAGAAAGAAAGAAAAATAACAAAGAGAAAAAGGGCTCCAGAAACAAACCCTAGGATAGATAGGTAGAAGGAGTTTTCCATGTTTGGGATGCGATAATTCAGTCAGTGGTGCAGGCATGGTCAGGACAGCCTGGATCTCTCTGAGGCAACTACTGAGGATGACAACATTGTCCAATATAGTGCTGGAAGATGAGCCCCTCAGGTTGGAAGGCATTCAAAATATGACTGGGGAGGAGCTACCTCCTCAGAGTAGAGCCGACCTTAATGATGTGGATGAAGTAAAGCTTTTGGGACCTCCACTGGCTGATGTGGCATGACTAAATTTGAGGAGAAACAGCTGCAAACATCCATTAATAATTGGAACATGGAAAATACAAAGTATGAGTCTAGGAAAATTGGAAGTTGTCAAAAATGAAATGGAATGCATAAAGAACAATATCCTAGGCATTAGTGAGCTGAAATACACCAGTTTTGGCCATTTTGAATCAGATCTACTATGCCAGGAATGATCTACTATGCCAGGAATGACTTTTTCAAGAGGAATGGCGTGACATTCATCGTTATGAATGTTTCAAGATCTATCCTGAAGTACAGTGCTGTCATGATAGAATAATATCCATATGCCTACAAAGAAGGCCAGTTAATACTACTATTGTTCAAATTTATGCACCAACCACCAAAGCCAAAGATGAGAAAGCTGAAGACTTCTACCAAGTTCTGCAGTCTGAAATTGACCAAACATGTAATCAAGATGTGCTGATTATCACTGGTGATTGGAATGCAAAAGTTGGAAACAACAATGTCTATTAGTTGGAAAATATGGCCTTTGTGATAGAAATAATGCTAGAGATAGCATGATAGAATTTTACAAGACCAATGACTTATTCATAGCAAATACCTTTTTCAACAAGAAAATTTTGAATCATATTTTGAAAGATTCTATGGGCCAAATATTGAATGATGCAGGGAACATAAAAAGAAGCCAAAAAGAATACACAGAATCATTTTGCCAAAAGGAATTGTTTGATGTACATCCACTTCAAGAGGTGGCATATCATAAAGAACCAATGATATTGAAGGAAGAAGTTGAAGCTGCACTGAAGGGATTGGCAACGAACAAGATTCCAGCAATGGATGGAAAACCCATTGAGGTGTTTCAACAAACGGATGCTGCACTGGAGGCACTCACTTGTGTATGCCAAGACATTTGGAAGATAGCTACCTCACCAACTGACTGGAAGATATTCATATTTGTAGCCATTTCAAAGTAAGGTGATCCCACAGAATGTGAAAAATAGTGAACAATATCATTAATAACACAAGCAAGTAAAATCTTGATGAAGATAATTCAAAAATTGTTGCAGTAATATATTGACAGAGAACTTCCAGAAATGCAAGCTGGATTGAGGATGTATTGCAAATTCAGGACGTGCAATGACAGATTTCATTCCTGATGTCAGATGAATCTTAGCTGAAAGCAAAGAATACTAGAAAGTTGTTTACTTATGTTTTACTGACTATACAAATGCATTTCACTGTGTGGATCATAACAAATTATGGGTAACATTGAGAAGAATGAGAATTCCAGAACATTTAATTGTGCTCATGATGAACCTGTATCTATATACAGGAGGCTGTTGTTCAAACAGAACAAGGGGATACTGGATGCTTTAAAATCAGGAAGGGATTATGTCAGGGTTGTATCCTTTCACCATACTTATTAAATCTGTATGCTGAGCAAATAATCTGAGAAGCTGGACTATATGAATATGAACATGGCATCAGGACTGGAGGAAGACTCATTAACAACCTTCTTGCTGAAAGGGAGGATAACTTGAAGCACTTACTGATGAATATTAAAGACTACAGTCTGCAGTATGGATTAAATCTCAACATAAAGAAAAGGAAAATCCTCACAATAGGGTTATTAAGCAGCATCACGATAAATGGAGATAAGATTGAAGTTCTCGAAGATTTCATATTAGTTGGTTCCACAATCAACAACGATGGAAGCCACAGTCAAGACATCAGATGGCATATTGCACTGGACAAATCTGCTGCCAAAGTCCTGTTTAAACTTCTGAAGAGCAAAAATGTGTCTTTGAAGACTAAGGTACACCTGACCCAAGCCATGTGTTTTCAATTGCCTCGTATGCATGCGAGAGCTGGACAATGGATAAGGAAGACAGAAGAAGAGTTGATGCTTTTGAGTTGTGGTGTTGGTGAAGAATACTGAACATACCATTGACTGACAAAAGAACTAGCAGATCTGTCCTAGAAGAAGTACAGCCAGAGTGTTCCTTGGAAGTGAGAAATGCTGGACTTGGTTTGACCTACTTTGGTCATGTCAGAAAAGACCATTCCCTGGAGAAGGATATCATGCTTGGTAAGGTGAAGAATCAACAACAAAAAAGGAAGGGCTTCAATCAGTTGGATTGGACACAGTGGCTGCTGTAATGAGCTCAGGCACATTGTGAGGATGGCATAGGGCCAGTCAGTGTTTTGTTCTGTTGTACATAGGGTCACTATGAGTCTGAGATGGCTCAATGACACCTAACAACAGCAACCAGAGCTTTACCTAGTTACTCAGAGTCTCATTTGGAAGAGGTATTAAAGTGCATGTTATCTGTATGACGCCATCCTCCTTCCCTCAAGAATAGAATATGTTTAATGCTAAACCCATTTTCTTTATGGCTGTAAGTTACATTCACCAAAAAATATTTAAACTAATTGTTCAAAATATAAACACCAATAAAAATCTAACTCATTAAGAGAAGCATTTCTGATAAATTTTTACTTTTTATTTTTAATAAGAATATGCAAGATTTGAAATATAATTTTTTAATCAATTGAATACTAATATTAATTTTACACTAATCCATAAGAGGGAGCTATGGTAGCATAGTGGCTAAGGCACTTGACTGCTAACCAGAAAGCTGGTGGTTCAAACCCGCCAGCCACTCCTCGGAAGGAAGATGGGGCAATCTAACTTCCATAGTGATACTGCCTCGGAAACCCAAGGAGGGGTTGCTATGAGTCGGGTCCAACTTGACAGCACATCACAACAACAACAACAATCCATAAGAAGTTTTAAAATTTGTTGGTGTCAGGTATTAGGAGTATGTTGAAAAGACAGATGTAATATCATTGAAATGGATACTGTGGAGGAATTGTAATGATTGGAAATGCTAATATCTTAATTTAGATATGCCCAAATCTTAGAATGGTAATAACAACTACAAGATCATGAACATATAGATCAATGATCTGAGAGTTGGAAAAGTATAAGAAGATCATCTAAAATCACTAAGGATAATGACTGGAATGATGCTAGAGAAAGTAACAATAAATCAACCAAGGGAGGAAACGTAAAAATTAAGACAAGTTAGAATAGCGGATTGAGTAGTGGGATGACTTGAGATTCAATGATTACTGAGGAAGGAGGAGGATAGGAGAATTATATGGACCTAGATCTCAGGCATCGAGGGGAGGACACTTCCCCCACCACAGTAACCATTGTGACACCATGAAGAGGGATCAAAATCAACCATTGTTGTTGTTGTTGTTGTTTGCCGTTGAGTCGGCCCCGACTCATAGCGACCCCTCCTTGGGTTTCCGAGGCAGTATCACTACGGAAGTAGGATTGCCCAACCTTCCTTCCGAGGAGTGGCTGGTGGGTTTGAACCACCAGCCTTCTGGTTAGCAGTCAAGTGCTTTTAGCCACTATGCTACCAGAGCTCCCAACCATAGTGGAGAAAAATGGTAAGAAGTGTTGTTGCAAGAAAGCCAAGTTTCAGTGGGAAGAGAAATGAAGGTACAAGCTACTTTGTTTACTCTTGACTAGTTGCAGTGGGCAGTTTAGATGTTGGAGATGAGTAGAAGGTTGAGTCAGAGAAGGTAGTATTCAGAACAATTTGAGTATTTGAGTGTAGCAATCAATGACTGGGCTTCTGTGGTAAAAGATGTAAGCTGGTCTCAAAAGAGATAATGGTTGGAGGCACTGAATGTTGGAGAATGAGAGCTTTTCCCGGAGAGTGTGTTATAACTCTTGTCACTGGAGATGAAGGAAAATCTTAGGAAGAGCACTAGGATCTCTAGACTTTTAGTATTCCTTTTGATCTCTGTTTGTAAATGCATGGAACACCATATCTATTTTTCAGTGATCATTCCTCATTAAGAATTGCAGGCAGTCGGTGCTTGACATATAATTATTTTAAATCAAGTTCAATACTCCATGTCAGAGATGAAGAAGTTAATTTGGACTTTTCTACAAATGCATAGTTAATTCTTTGTAAAGAACTTTACAATGCAGAATGTGAATATATATGAATACAGATTAGTCCCCTACACTTTTACAGTTTCATTAAATAAACCACTTATATTTAGGATGATAAATATCAGACATTATAAAATCCTTCTTCAAGAGAAATAAGATTAAATTATGTCTTTCCCTTTTTAAAATCGAAAGTATATACATTCACATTACTCCTAAATATATTCAGCAGGAAAGATATTTTTTAAATTATCTTATTTGTAATCATTAATTGACATTAAAAATTCTTACATAATTTTACATACAAAAAATGGAAAATGAAAAAAAATTTAGAAAAAGAAAATAATTGTTGGCTTTAATTTACAAAATCTATTTTTGACACTGTTCCTTTATTCATTCATTTTTACAGCTTCACTTAATTTTGGCTTAAGCAGAAATTCTATCTTTTTCCTTAATACTTAACACCTGACTCCCAGCACCACTAGGGCAGGCAGGCCTGGGGCAGGCAGGGCAGGGTCCGTTTTGATTTGCCTCAATTTAGCAACAAATGCCTTAAACAAGCTTATTTAAATATTTTGGAAGGAAAAATCCAGTGTTATATTAAGGAAAAATATTTACCCAATAACCTTTTTTGCCTGCTTTTATTAGGCAATGAAATTTTGTAACATTTTTTATTTTATCTTAACAGCCAGCAAGCTTAAAATTCAGGGTTCAGCACTAGCGACAAGCTTGTACCATTTGCCTTATTGTGTTTCTTGTCAAAGTTTAAAAAGTCTTTAGTTCTGTTTATAGCTACAGGGCTCAGTTTAAGGTTGTGTTTAAGATTGGAACACTCTTAGTATGTTTTTGGAAGAGGTACTGTTTTACACCACCACCTCCGAACACACACACTTATTTTTTTAAAAGATCTGATAATATGTTTCAAGATACTAATTTTTCTTCTAAATTCAAATTACTTACTATTATATCCTAAAATAAGCATAGTTTATTTTACTTTTACTTCTCAAACCTCATAATTACAGTTAGTTGTTACTGTTAGTTGCCATTGAGTCAATCCTGACTCAGGAGGACCCTATGTATAACAGAACAAAATTTTCCCAGGTCCTGCACGTGATACTGCCTCGGAAACCCAAGGAGGGGTCGCTATGAGTCAGGTCGACTTGAGGGCACATAACAACAACAACAAAGCATCTTCTCTGTGCTGCTGTTGTGGGAATTACCCAGGGAGGTTAAAATCTCCTCCTGAGTGGGTAGGGAGAGGCAGAGAAACTTCCTCAGAGGCATAGGCAGTGACATGAACGTTTATCCAGAACAGGAACAAAGGATCAGGAGAAAAAGGATTTAAAAATAAAACAAAGCAGGCTTACAAACTTTGCTAGCAAATTGAGTTTTCAGCAGCCATAGGCTGGGATGGCTCAAAGATGACTGCTAAACCCTCCCATTTTTGTGGGGATATTTAAACCAGATTTGAGAAATTGGGAACTGTGGCTACGTGACAAGGACAGGAGTACTATGTGACTGGATTTAGACTCAGTGGTGCTAGGGCTGATTGTTGTTGTTGTTATGTGTCGTGGAGTCGGCCCCGACTCATAGCAACCCCTCCTTGGGTTTCCGAGGCAGTATCACTAAGGAAGTAGGATTGCCCAGCCTTTCTTCCAAGGAGTGGCTGGTGGGTTTGAACTGCCAGCCTTCTGGTTAGCAGTCAAGTGCTTTAGCCAATATGCTACCAGGGCTGATTAGGAGGGGGCAATGTGTGTGCTCTGATAAGACACTGCCAGCTAGCAAACTGTATTGATTAAAACTGCTAAGGATGAGGTAATACCTTACAGGGATGTCGGTTTATACCTGGCAAATGGCTTGCAGTCTTACAAGCAAGGCTAAATAAGATGGGATCTGAGATCTATTTTGGGGAATTGCAGTTACTGACTAAACAGCTCATATGTTAGAGTTCACTGTTGTAGCTGTTATGTCAATTCACCTCATGGATGGTTTCCCTTCTTTTCATTGACTCTATCTTTTTATGGTGATTAGTAATTTCTGATAACCTGATATATATATCATATATCATTTATATATATGTTGTTGTTGTTTGCTGTTGAGTCGCCCCTGACTCATAGTGACCCCTCCTTGGGTTGCTGAGGCAGTATATATATATATATATATATATATGATGCAGTTGAAAACAACATAACTTGGGCCAAGCATACCTTAGTCATCAAATTGATCTTTGCTTTTCAAAATTTTAAAGAGGTTTTGTTCACAGTAAAGTTGACTAATACAATATATTGTTTGATGTCTTCTCTGATGCTTCCATGGACATCGACTATTGATCCAAGTAGAATGAATCTATACTATAAGCTATTTTTATTTATTTTTCTAAGACTAATGACTTTATTACTTGTGTAAGATAGTATAAGATGAGGGCATTGTCTCCTAATGAATTTTCAGATTCTGTATTTAGGAATGAAGTCTCTCTGACAAACTAAATGCTCCATAAATGACAAAAATAAAATTTTAATTGCATTTCTAAAGTTGTAAAAGGAAATTGAAAAACCATAAGGCCAAAATAAATTTAAAGACCAGAGATTTGAAAATAAAAAAAAAAGTACAGTATAAAAGTTGAAGTCATGGTTTCCTGTAGAGGCAATTGAAAATACTTGAAACCTGAAGCCAAGGAGATTAATAGCTTAGTGCCTAAGGCACTTGACTGCTAACCAGAAGGCTGGCAGTTCAAACCCACCAGCCACTCTTCAGAAGGAAGATGGGGCAATCTACTTCTGTAGTGATACTGCCTTGGAAACCCAAGGAAGGGTGGCTATGAGTTGGGTCCGACTCGAAGGCACACACCAACAACAACACCAAACAAGAAAAAGTAGGTCAGGCTATGGCCTTGAACTTGATGAAAAGGAAGAAAGAAGACAGTGCTGAATCACACATATAAAATAAGCACCATATCATCAGTAAAAGTGTGATAAAAAAGGATCTTTCTCTCTCTCTCCCAAAGCTATAGATATAAAAAGTAAGCAATATTTGTTTTTTTTAGAATTTGTAAACTTTGCTTTTGTTGTTGTTGTTAGGTGCCATTGAGTTGGTGCCAGCTCATAACAACATGATGTACAACAGAACAAAACACTACCTGGTCTAGCACCATCCTCACAATCCTTGCTTTACTTAATCTCATCATTTCAGCTATTGTATCATCAATTTCCTTAAGGGTCTTCCCCTATTTTACTGACCCTCCACTTTACAAAGCATGCTATCCACCTCCAGTCCCTTCTGACAATATGGCAAAAGTAGATGAGAAGAAATCTGGCCAGTCTTGCTTCCAAGGAGCATTCTAGCTGCACTTCTTCAAAGACAGAGTTGTTCATTCTTCTGGCAGTCAAGGGTACTTTTAGTATTCTTTGTCAACAACATAATTCAAAGACATCAACTATTCATAGGTTTTCCTTATACATAGCCCAGCTTTCACATGCATATGAAGCTATTGGAAATGCCATGGCTTGGGTCGGGTACATCTTAGACTTCAAAGTGACATCTTTACTCTTCAACACTCTAAAGAGGTTTTTTTGAAGCAGATTTGCCCAGTGCTATAATGTCATCTGATTTCTTGACTGCTGTTTCCATGGGTGTTGATTATGGATCAATGGAAAATGAAATCTTTGACAACCTCAATCTTTTTCCCATTTATCTTAATGTTGCTTATTGTTCCAGTTATGAGTATTTTCATTTTTTCCATGTTGAGGTGTAATCCACACTGCCAATTGTATTCTTTGATCTTCAAGTTATCTTCACTTTCTGCAAGCAAGGTTGTGTACTCTGCATATCATAGGATGTTAATAAGTCTTCCTCCAAACCTGATGCCATGTGCTTTTTCATATAGTCCATACTCTTCAATTATTTGCTCAGCATAGAGATTGAATAAGTATGGTGAAAGAATACCCTCTTTAATTTGTATTATCTCCCCAAATTTGTTCTGTTCTCAAGTGTCTACTAGGAAGAAACACAAATATTTTGGGAAAGACTGCTTCCTTAATCCAGACTCCTGAGAATTCTCACAGATTAAGTTTAAACTTTATATTTACTTTCTTCTTGTGACTGTGGGCTTTTTTTGCTGCTCTTTTTCTAATTGTTAGAGATGTTAGGTTAAGGTGTTGATTTTGTCTCTTCTTTGATCTGTCCATTTATTGCTATAAATTGGCCTGATCACTGCCCTTGCTGTGTCCCCAAGATTTTGGTATATTTTATGTTCACTCTCGTTTGATTCAAGAAACTTTTTTATTTCATTTTGTATTTCTTCTATTACCCAGTACTTTTTCAGCAGGATGTTATTCAGTTTCCATGTGTTTGCTCTTTTTCTGTTGATCCTCCTATTGTTGATTTCTAATTTTATAGCATTGTGATCTGAGAAGATGCTTTGCAGTATTTCAATGTTTTTTAATTTATTGAGGCTTGCTTGGTGGCCTAACATATGATCTATCCTGAAGAATGTTTCATGGAAAATAATGTATATTGTGCTATTGCTGGCTAAAGTGCTCTGTAGATGTGTATAAGATCAAGTTGGTGGATTGTATTGTTTAGTTCTTCTGAGTCTTTGTTGAGTTTCTTTCCAGTTCTATCTGTGATTGAAAGTGGTATATTAGTCTCCTACTATGATTGTGAATACTTCTGTTTGTCTTTCAATTCTCTTAAGTCTGATTTATGTATTTTTGGCTCTTTCATTGGGTCCATAGATATTTATTATGATTAAGTCCTCTTGTACAATTAACCCTTTAATAATTATAAAATGTCCTTCCTTGTCTCTTATGGTGGTTTTTAAGTTAAAGTCTATTTTATCAGAAATTAAAATCTCCACTCCTGCTGTTTTTTGGTTGCTATTTTGCTTGATGTATCTTTTTCCAAACTTTGATTTTTCATCTGTTATTGTCTTTGTCTTGAAGGTGTGTCTCTTGTAGACAGCATTTCAATGGACAGCATGTTTTCTTATAGAGTCTTCAACTTTTTTTCTCTTGAGTGGTTCATTTAATACATTTACATTCAATGTAATTATTATCAAGTATGTATTTGTTGCTGTCATTTTGTTATGTGCTTTTTTGTGGTGTTCCTGATGTCTGTTCCATACAATTTTCTGTGCGGAGCTCATTTTGTTTATGAATCGTGTTATCATTTCCTTAGTTGCTGTTGTTTTAGTATTGCTAAATATTTGTGTTCATCCTCTTTTTTTATTGTGATTGTGAAGATTTATCATTTTTCTTTGAGATTACCCTTTGATTTATAATTTTCTCCCCTAGTTTAGAACAGTCCACTTTATCTTGCAACTCTTGATTTCCTCACCATTTAGAAGTTTGGTATCTATACTATTTCCTACTTTTTGGCTTGTAGTTGTCCTCATTTGCCAATTGATGTCTCTGGTTTCCTGTTTACAAACTTGCAAGCTTATTTTACTTTGGCTAATTCCATAACTTGGTTGGTTTCTGGGTTATGTCATCATGTGTTTTAATGGTGGGTTGTCATTTGCTGTTATTTGTTTTCCTTTTTATCATGTCTTATAAGGTAGGTCCGGTTTTGACAAATTCTATTAATTTCTGCTTATCTGGAAATCTCCAAATTTCACCATCATATTCTAGGGACAGTTTTACTGGGTATATAATTCTTGGTTGGAAATTTTTCTTTCAGGTTTTATATATGCCATCCTATTACCTTCTCCCCTGCATGGTTTCTGCTGAGAAATCAGAGCTTACTCTTATTGGTTGTCCTTTGTAAGTAACTTTTCATTTTCCCCATGCTGTTCTTGGGATTTTTTCTTTGTTTTTGGTTTTGGTTAGTTTGATTATGATAAGTCTTGGTGATTTTTCTTTAGGGTTTATCTTGTTTGGGATTTGTTGGACTTCCTGAATGGATATATTTTCATCTTTCATCATATCAGAGAAATTGTCTCCCAGCAAATCTTCCACTATTTTCTCTGTGGTTTTATTTGTCTCTTCCTGTTCTGGAATTTCCATTTCACATAGGTTATTCCTTTTGATAGTATCCCATATGAATCTTGTTGTTGTTGTTGTTGTTATGTGCCATCGAGTCAAACCTGACTCATAGGCTTTCTTAAGTCTGTTTTGATCTTCTTTTCTGATTGATTCCCCTCCAAAGAAGTATTGAGTATTTGTCTTCAATCTCACTAATTCTGTCTTCCACTGATTCAATTCTACTCCTCTGAGAATGTGTTATCTATTTCTGAAAATTCAGTATTAATATTCTGGATTTCTATCTGTAGATTTTTCATCATTTCTGATTTTTCATTTATTTTGTCATTTTGTTCTTGTATTGTCTTCTCAAATTGTTCTAGCATTTTATTTTTGTTTCCTTTAATTTTGTCAGTGTCTTCCTTGATCTCTGTTTCATTCCATTGAAAGTACCTAAATATAATTCTTTTGAATTACTTATCAGAGAGTTTCAACACTGCTTCTTTCTCAGGAATGTGTTGTGTGTCTCCATCCTGACCCTTTGTTTCTACTACTTTATCTTGCTTCTTTGTGATACTGTGATGGTCTGTTGTCTCTGAAACATTGTGATGTTGTTGTGTTTATATTTAATTGGTTATTGTATGTTGAAGATTTTCATTTTCTTTATTTAGTTTAGATGAATCTGACTTATCAGGGTAGTGTGTCTTCTATTCACTAGTTTGCAGCATTTATGCACTCACCACCTCTCTCCTGGTGGGTCTGATAGCAAATGAGAGTGGCTGCACAGATCTCTATTAACTGTTTGTAAAGAACCATTAAAGGTGAGTCAGGCTAATATTGACTGTCGTGTATCATTGACAAGTTGGTGTAGAAGCAAGTGGTGGCCCTCACTCAGTAGGTGGGGCTTCAGGAGGTGTGGATATGGTTGGGTTGTATGGGCATGGTTGTTGTCTTCCACACATTTAGAGAAAAACAACCATTAAGAAACCAGGAAAAAAGTAAAATCAAGAGGGAAAAAAAACATGCACCACATAAACACACAGGAACAATCACCAAAAAGAGAAAGAAAAAATAAAGCAGGAATGGCAATGAATGAGACTAAATATTTAAAGAAATATATAAAAAGATAATATAAATATGAATAATAAAAGAGAATAAAACCCCACAGTGTCTGGGGAGGGGAAAGTAAAAGAAAAGAGGTAGAAGAAAAGAATGATGAAGGGAAAAATGAAAAAAGAAAAACAAGGGATGAGAAGAACCACATGAAAGAAAGGAAAAAAAAAAAAAAAACAGGAAAAGGGAAGAGAGAAAAAGCCAAAAACTAGAACCTGGGAATGGAGAAAGAAAGAATAAAATTAAAAAGTAAGTAGAAGAAAGGAAAATAATAATTTAAAAACAAATAATCAAAAATAAATAAATAAAAAAAAAAATCTGTTTGGGGCAGGGCAGGGCACCCCGCCTCTGTCAGAACACATAGACTTGGATGGAATTCCTGCCAGTCCAGAAGTTTGGTGGAGATGAGGAATGATCACACTTCCATTCACCAAGAGGGTATGGGATATAAAAGTAACAAGGGGAATAAAGCACCTTTCTTCAGGCTCCAGTATGTCCATGCTGTCCTTGGCAAGTGGAGCCTATTCTTAGGACCCTAGAATCTGAGAAAACACTATCACTTTAAATATCCAAAATGGTCGAACCACTTGTAAACATTCAAAATGGCTGTGCCTTCTGGACAGCCAGAAGTTCACAGCTCAGTTTGTCTCTTTCTTTGCTGTTTCCCTTTTTAGTCACCAGTGTAGTCCTTCTTTCAGCCCTTGACGAGCAGGGCTGATTTTTTAGGTTAATTCTTAAGCCCTAACACTGCTTGAAAATATCAAACTATCCATTCTGTCAGGATGACTGACATTCTGCAGATCCATTTGTTTCCTTATTCACTCTTTTCACCACCACTCTTCAGAAGGAAGATGGGGCAATCTCTTCTGTAGTGATACTGCCTCGGAAACCCAAGGAGGGGTTGCTATGAGTCCGGTCTGACTCGATGGCATATAACAACAACAACAATCACTCTTTTCATGCAGGTTCTTCTACTAGTTTGTGTTTAGTCCACTTCTGTATTCTTTCTTTCAAAGCTCAGGGCTCCAGGATTATTTTTATAACTGTTTCAATTTGTTTCTCTTTTCTTTGTTCAAGAGGGTCTGTGCCGTTTGTCTTGCTATTCTGCCGTCTTACCAGAACTCTCTCACAATTATGTCTTAATATTGTTATCCCCATTACAGATGAAGAAACTATGATCCAAAGATATAGAACATTTTACCATCAAACAGTCAGTAGTTGGGTGACTCTACAATTTTTACTCAAGTAGTCAATGTCCAGTGTCTGTTCTCAAAACACTTTATTATTTATTATCTTGACTTTCTCATGAGTTATATTATTCTAAACTTTAAAAGTAGAAGAGCACATGTATATAAAGTACTTTGAACAGTTTCTGGCATAAAGAAATTCCAGAAAATGGTGTCTACTACTTTTGTACCTGCTATTTAATAATTACAATGCAGAGAATGAATATCTAAATTGAATTTTCCTATAATACTAAAATCTTGTCATTGGTGTATATTATAATTTGTTAGGGAAGTCCCTCCTACAGCAGCCTGTTGCTAGTCACATTCTGTGTTTGTTTAATTATCTGGTCTATCATCTTTCTAGACTACTAGATTGTGAATTCCATAAGAAAAGAAAGTTAGTGTGCTTTCTTTCTGTTTTGTACCCAGTAGCTAAAAGAGAACTTTGAACATTTAAGTACATAAAGAAAGATGAAAACAACAGAAACAAATGTGAAGAAACTAATCTTTTTTCCCCTTACTAGCTTATACAGCCTATCATAAAAACATTAAAATGCAAAGATATTTCATTTTTCTTTTCTTAATATCATTAGAACAGTTAACAATCATTAGCATATCATCAGCATTAAGAAGTAAAACACAAAAGAAATGTATCTAGGACTTTTAGGTCCATTTGAAAATACCATTGCCTTCCTCACTGAAACTATTAACTAATTTTCATGAAGCCTAACATAAGAAAGGAAACTTGTTAACTAGCATTAGCAACAAGACACAAGTCAGCTCTATTACACATTGAAATACTTTGTTTTGGTATGTGCATTTCTTCATTTTGGAGGAAAGATATTTGAATCCAAAGATGAAGTCTGATTTTCGACCAAGATGGCAAAATGAATGGATCTTTCCATTTATCTGTACACACACACACACACACACACACACCAGCAACTAACCCACTGAACATTGAGTAAAACAAGCACAGACTGAGATCTCAGAACTCTAAATGCCAGCCAAGGTATTGTAGAGTCGGGGTGAGTCAAGGAGTAGGAGGAGTATAGTACAGAAGCTAAGAGAACCTACCTGCTAACATCAGGAGCCCTCACTCATTACAACCATTTTTGGACAGGGCTGGATAACACCTCAGACAATAAAGACAGAAAGGGAGCCAGCCTGAATCATCTGTAGCCTGAATTTTCTTTAAGGCAGGAAAATTAACAGTGGGAGTTTACAGGCTGCATTGTTGTGAGGGGGCAAAGGGTGAGTGTTGCACTGCAAGAGTATGCTGTGGAATCTCATTGAAGTTCAGAGTATATGGGAATTAAGATTAGGAGGAACTGCAAAGAAAGCAAGGCAAGGGAAATACTTCAGACTGATAGGTAACATAGAGAGAAATGACTGGCTCCTTGCTTACGGAAGGACACAGTGGGAAAGTCTGTGTAGGGGTGCCTGAGAAGGAGAAACCTAGAGAGTTCTTATCTTCACCATAAGAATATAGTGCCCAACCACTTACATCAGCATCTGCAACTAGCTAAACACCCTCTCCCATGAATACATATTGAGTTATAGAGATTAAGTCTCACAAACTCCTGAATCAGCACTGAAAATCACAACAACAACAAAGCTAAGAATAAGAATGTCCTCTAGTGGTTATCAGGAGAAGATACAAAGCCCACTGCTGCAGGGTCAATTCTGACTCATAGCAATCCTGAGTGCAGCTGCTCCATGGGGTTCCCAGAGCTGTGACTCTTTGTGGAGGCAGGCTGTCACATTTGTCTCCCATGGAGAAACTGGTGGATGTGAGCCCTAGCCTTTCCATAGTATCCAAGCACTTGGCCACTATAAGACCAGGGCATGTAAATAAAAAATTTTCCCACAAAAACCAGAATACAAAATTTATAGTTAAATAATAGTAACAAAATGGCCCAAGTTCAACAAAAAAACAGTACAACACACAAAATCACAAGAGAAGAAGGACCAATCAAAAGCAAAATATGAAGGAGAAGAAAAATTTTTCCCATGCAGGCCAGAATAATACAAAAAAATTAATCATTTTCAGACTATGATGACTATGATGCAAAAAGCAGACAGGAAGCAGACTAATAGAGATCTGGAATCAAACAGAGGAAAAACATGAAGGACTCAATAGGGAAATTGAAAACAAAAAAATGGAACTCTCACCTTCACCATAACAATATAGTGCCCCACCGCTTACATCAACATCTGCAACCAGCTAAATATGTTGGGAGCTCTGGTGGCATAGTGCTTAAGGCATTTGACTCCTAACCAGAAAGCTGATAGTTCAAACCTACCAGCCACTGCTCAGAAAGAAGGTCAGACAATCTACTTTCATAGTGATACTGCCTTGCAAACCCAAGGAGGGGTCACTATGAGTCAGATCTGACTCCATGGCAGTGAGTTCAGTTTTGTTTTTGTTATATATCAGTTTTGTCTATGCAGAGGGGGAGTGTGCCCATTACCATGTTTAGGATCAGCAGCCAGCTTCTACATAACTATTTATAAGAGCTGTAAGAATTTCCGGGTGTAAATTATAGCTGGCAAGGGGCAAGGTTGTGGTGGCTTCTTGGCAATAGCCAGCTACCTGAAGGAAGTGAGTAGTTGGACCTGTGGGCTCAGGACCATGGTCTAAAAGGACATCAAGCTCAACTGACATACTACACAGAAGTATTGTTCTACATCCTACTTTGGTGAGTAGCAACAGGGGTCTTAAAAGTTTGCAAGCAACCATCTAGATGCAGCAATGTGTTTCTCCTCATCCAGAGGTAAGAAAAATGAAGAAAACCAAAGATTCATGGAAATAATTAGTCCAAAGGACTGGTAGTCCATGTGATCCTCAGCCTATGTGACCATGAGACCTGAAGAACTAGATGGTACCAGCTACAATTGTCAACAACCGGAAGGGTGACCAGCGCAAGAGATTCTGGATAGAGTGGGAGAACAATGTGGAACAAAACTAAAAATCAGAAAACAAAGACCAAGTTTGCTGGTCTGATAGAGGCTGGTGAGACCCCTGACTATGGCCCATAGTTACTCTTCAGTTCTGAAACTAAACTCTTACCTGTGGCTCCCAGCCAAAAAAGAGATATGCATGTGTGGTGGACATTTATAACAGGTAGATATACTCCTTGGAGCAATCAATCATGGGAGAACAGAAGGGCAATGTTTGCACAGGGAGACAGTTTGGGGAGTGGGAGTATCTGGGAATAAAGGACACAAGAAATAGGTAACTACAGGGAAAAAGTGGGGAAATAACTGTTACACTGTAGGGAATTGGAGTCAATATCATGATATATATATATATATATATATATATATATATATA
>NW_006921817.1:3857081-3867193 GCF_000298275.1 Orycteropus afer afer | reverse complement strand
CAACTGAATTTAAAAAAAAAAAAAAAAAACAGGAGAAACACTCAACAATTGAGTTGAACAGACAGAAGATAGAATATATGAACTAGAAGACAAAATAACTGAACTTATCAAGTCCCAAGAGAAAAAAGAACAATGTAAAGTGAGCAAACCCAAAAAGGAAATATAGGATTCAATTAAGAAATCTAACATTAGACTTAAAGGAATGGAATCCTGGAGCACCATGACAACAATAATGGCACAGAAACAATATTCCAGGAGAATATCAGACAGAATTTCCCAGACCAAAGAACCAAGCCTGCAAATACAGGAAGCTACACAAAACCCTGTCTGATGATGTACATGTCCATCTGTGTCAGATGAGACAGAGAAAGATCAACTCCAAACTACACCCTAATATAATTTCTGAAAATCCAAAACAAAGAGAGAATTCTGAAAGCAGCAGATTTCTCCCTAGAACTTCTAGAGGCAAGATGACAATGGAACAACATATAGAAAATACTGAAAGGAAACAATTTCCAGCCAAGAATTATTTATCTAGAAAAATTTTCATTCAAATATGAGAGGAATTTCAAGATATTCAGAAACAGAAGTTCTGGGAATTTGCTACTATTAGCCTGGTTTATTGCAAGTATTATACAAGGGAGCACTCTAAATGGAAAGCCAAGAGCATTAAATAAATGCTTTTATCCATACACAGGAAATAAGTAAGAAGAAAGAAAGATAAAAAATTCAACAACATGGGCAATTATAAGGACTAAATACATGCTGTATTCAGGAAATATATTCAGTAATTAAATCTTACTAACAATAAAACATCATTTTTAAGAAATAAATGCAAAGTTAACTTATTGTGCACAAGTATATTGATATTAATGGAATAATACCAACAGATGTGGGGAAGGGAGGTAGATTTGTTATGTTAACTATTGTTCATATGTTAAACATTGTTGCAATTGTAAGTTCTGTAATATAATATATGTGATAACATTAAGAAATCAACAAGGAAAAGCATTCAGAAGAAAACGAGGAAGAGCCCAAAATAGCTCATCACAAAAAAAAGCAGCCAAATAAACAAACCTAAGTTAAAAAAAGATAGGAAACACAACAAATATCAAAATGAGTAAAATAGATACTTTTTTCTTTTACGACCTTAAATGCAAATGGTCTAAAGGTCTCTTGCAAAAAGCAGAGAGTGGCATAACTGATTTAAAAATTATAAAATAAATCCATCCTTTTGCTATCCAATAAGGAACATATCTTAGAAATAAGGACACAAACTAAACATTAAAGATGGAGAAAATATTCTGTGCAGCCAGTAGACCAAAAAAAAAAGGAGGGTGACGATACTGATATCAGATTATATAGATTTTGAATCAAGATCTGTTATATGAAGTAAAGAAGGACATTGCATAATAATAAAATTGTTGATCCAGCCAGAAGATATAACAATTATAAATATAGATGCACCTAATAGCAATGCATCAAAACACATGAAACAAATCCTATTAAAGTAAAAATAGACAATTCCACAATAATAGTAGGGGACTTCAGCACATCTGTTTCAATTATAGATAGAACATCTAAAAAGACCTCTAAAGACCCTGAGAACATAAATAAAACCACAAGCCAAGTGGACCTTTTGGACATAACTAGAATACTCCACTCAGCCTCAGAATGACACACATTCTTCTCTAGCACACATGGGTAATTTTCTAGAATAGACCATACGTTAGCATAAAAAACAAGTCTCAGTAAAGTTAAAAAGTTTGAAATCATACAAAGCATCTTCTCTGACTGTAATGGTATGAAGCTAGAAATCAAAAGGAAAAATAAGAAAATTACAAGTGCATAGAAATTAAATAATACATTACTAAAAAAAAATAGTAGGCCCTAAAAGAAGTAAAACATGAAGTTAAGAATATTCCTAGTATCAAGAGAAAATCAAAGTGCAACCTATCAAAACCCATGGGACACAACAAAAGTAGTATTCAGAAGGAGTCATAGCAATAAATGCCTACAGTGAAGAAAGCAGAAAGGTCCAAAATCATTAACTTCAACTAACATCTTGAACAAATAGAAAAGGAAGGGCAAAACAAGGCAAAATCTACCAGGAAAAAAGGAAATAATGAAGATCAAGGAAGAAATAGTTAAAAAATAGGAAAACAATAGAAAGAATCAAAGAAACCAGAAGTTGGTTCTTTAAAGGATCAATAAAATAGACAAACTACTGGCTAGAAGAAAAGAAAAGAAAAAGGAAGGGGCAAGAAATCAAAATAAGAAATAAAATTGATGACATTACAACCATTTCAGCAGAGGTAAAGAAGATCATGATTGATTGCCATGAAAAATTGTACTCCAACAAATTTGAAAACCTGTATGAAATGGACAAATTCCTAGAAACACACTACCAACCCAAAGTAACACAGAGAGAGAAAATTTGAATAGACTCGTTACAAAAGAAGATATCAAAAAACTGCCAACCGCAACAACAAAAACATCCAGGATCAGACAGTTACAGTGGAGAATTCTACCGAACATTCAGAGAAGAATTGACACCAATTCTATTTCATTTCTTCAAAAGCAAAGAAGAGAAAGGAACACTACTGAACTCTTCCTGTGAAGCCAGCATAACCCTGACACATAAAGGAAAGACTCCTCAAAAAAAAAAAAAAAAAAGAAAGAAAGAAAATTATAGACCAATATCCCTTGTGAATATAGATGTAAAATTTTTCAACAAATTTCTATTCAACAGATTTCAGTAATATATTAAAAAAAAAAACACCATGATCACATAGGATTAATACCAGATTCCAAGGGTGGTTCAACATGAGAAAATCAAACAATGTAATTCACCACATAAATAAAACAAAGGAAAAAAATACATGATCAGATCTACTGACACAGAAAAAGCATTTGATATTATTGTTAGGTGACATCAAGTCTACTCCAACTCATAGTGATCTTATGTACGGCAGAACATAACATTTTCTATTGCTGTACCAGCCTGGTGATCCTTGCTATACCTGAGACCATCGTTACAACCACTGTGTCAATCCATCTCATTGAGGGCCCACCCCTTTTTTCATTGACCCTCCACTTTACCAAGTATGATATACTTCTCCAGAGAATGGTCCCTTCTGACAACATGACCAAAGTAGGTGAGAGGAACTCTGGCCATTCTTGCTTCCAAGAAGCATTCCAGCTGCACTTCTTCCAGAACAAATTTGTTAGTCCTTTTAGTAGTCCATGGTAATCTTAGGGTTCTTCTTGAACACAGCTCAAAAACATCAATTTTAATTTGGTCTTCGTTATTCAATGTCCAGCTTTCACATGCATAAGAGGCAATTGAAAATACCATGGCTCAGGCTAGACACACTTTAGTCTTCAAGGAGACATCTTTGGTCGTCAGCACTTTGAAAGAGATCTTTTGCAGTAAATTTGCCCAGTGCAATAAGTCATCTGTCTTTACTGCTGCTTCCATTGGTGTTGATTGTAGAACCAAGTAATATGAAGGCTTTGACAACTTCAATCTTTTCTCCATCCATTGTGAAGCTGTTTATTGGACCAGTGGTGAGGATTTCTGTTTTCTTTATATTGAGGTGTAATCCATACTGCAAACTGTAGTCTTCAATCTTCATTAGCAAGTGCTTCAAGTCATCCTCACTTTCGGCAAGCAAAGTTGTGTCATCTGCATATTGTAGGTTGTTAATAAGCCTTCCTCCAATCCTGATGCCACGTTCTTCTTCATATAGTCCAGCTTCTTGGATTATTTGTTCAGCATACAAATTCAATAAGTATGGTGAAAGGGTACAGCCCCGATGCACTCCCTCCTTGATTTTAAACCATCTACTATCCTCTTGTTCTGTCTGAATGACAGCCTCCTGATCTATATACAGGTTCCTCATGATCACAGTCTAGTATTCTGGAATTTCGATTCTTCTCAATGGTATCCACAATTTGTTATGATCCACACAATCATTGCTTCTCCATAATCAATAAAACGTAAGTAAACATCTTTCTGATATTCTTTGCTTTCAACCAAGATCAGTCTGACATCAGCTATAATATCCCTCATTCCACATCCTCTTCCAAATCCAGCTTACATTTCTGGAAGCTCTCTGTTAATATTCTGCTACAACACTTTTTTTAATTATCTTCAGTAAGATTTTACTTGAATGTAACAATAACTATATTGTTCGATGATTTCCACCTTCTCTGGGATCACTTTTCTTTGGAATGGGTACAAATATGGATCTCTTCCAATCAGTTGACCAGGTAACTGTCTTCCAAATCTCTTGGTATAACCGAGTGAATGCCACCAGCGTGGGATCCATTTGTTGAAACATCTCAGTGGGTATTCCATCAGTTCCTGGAGCCTTGTTCTTCACCAATTCCTGTGGTGCAGCTTCAACTTCTTCCTTCAATACCATTGGTTCCTGATCATATGCCAGCTCCTGAAATGGATGAACATCTACCAATGCTTTTTGGTACAGTGACTCTGTGTATTCCTTGCATCTTCTTTTGATGCTTCCTGCATCATTCAATATTTTGCCCATAGAATCTTTCAGTATTACAACTCCAGGCTTAAGTTTTTTCCTCAGTTCTTTCAGCTTAAGAAATGCCGTGTTCTTCCCTTTTGGCGTTCTAACTCCAGGTCTTTACACATACCAATGTAGTAATTGGCTTTGTCTTCTCGAGCTGTTCTTCAAAATCTTCTGTTAAGTTCTTTTATGTTATCATTTCTCCCATTTGCTTTAATTACACTCTGCTCAAGGGCAAGTTTCAGAGTCTATTCTGACATTCAATTTGGTCTTTTCTTCCTTTCTTGTCTTTTTAACGACCTCTTGCTTTCTTTATGGATGATGTTCTTGATATCATTCCGCAATTCCTCTAGTTTTCAGTCACTGGTGTTCAATACAACAAATCTATTCTTTAGATTGTCTCAAAATTCAGGAGGGATATTATCAAGGTCATATTTTGGCTCTCATGAACTTATTTTAATTATATTCAACTTCCACTTGAATGTGCATATGAGAAGTTGATGGTCTGTTCCACAAGCAGCTCCTGGCCTTGTTGTGACCAAAGATATTAATCTTTTCCATCACCTCTTCCCACAGATGTAGTCAATATGATTCCTGTGTAGTCCATCTGTTGAAATCCATGTGCACAGCCTTTGGTTATGTTATTGAAAAAAAGATATTTCCAATGGTATTACAAAATTCTATCATGAAATCTCCTGCATTATTTCTATCACCAAGGCCATATTTTCCAACTACTGGTAACTCTTCTTTGTTTCCTACTTTTGCATTCCAGTCACTAGTGATAAAGAGGAATAAAAGGGAAATTTCTCAGCATAATTAAGGACATATGTGTAAAGTCAACAGCTAACAATATAACCAACAGAGAAAGGTTGAGAACCTCTTCTCTGAGAATGGGAATAAGACAAAGTTGTCCATTACCAACTCTTATTCAACATTGTACTAGAAGACCTAGCCAGAGAATTAAGACAAGAAATAAAAATAAAAGGTATTTAAATAGGAAAGAAGGAGAAAGATGTGGCAGTCTACATCCGTAGATATTTACAACCTTGGAAACCCAATGGGGCAGTTCTACTCTGCCCTATAAGGTTACTATGAGTTGGAATTGACTCATTGGCAGTGGTTTTGATTGTGGATTAAATAGGAAAGGGAGAAGTAAAATTACCTATATTTGCAGATGACAACATCCTATATGTAGAAGATCTTATAGATTTCACAAGAAAAGTGCTAGAACTAACAGAAGAATTAATGAGTGTTACAGGGTACAGGATAAACATACATACACACACACACAAAGAAAACAATTGAATTCCTCTAGTGCCTAAGGCACTTGACTGCTAACAAGAAGGCTGGCGGTTCAAACCCACCAGCCACTCCTCAGAAGGAAGATGGGGCAATCTACTTCTGTAATGATACTGCCTCGGAAACCCAAGGAGGGGTGGCTATGAGTCGGGTCCGACTCGACGGCACATAACAACAACAACAACAACAAACTAACAAAGACAACTCTGAAAAAGAAGTCTGTAAAACTATACAATTTGCATTAACCCTTAAATAAATAAAATACCTAGGAATTAACTTAACCAGGACTTATACAATGAAAATTATAAAACACTACTCCAAGAGACTAAAAGACACTTACAAAAGTCGAAAGACATTTCATACTCATAAATTGGAAGACTTCATATATAATGAAAATGTCAGTTTGAACTGAAGTGATCTGCAGATAGAACACAATCTCAAATCAAATCTCATCATCCTTCTTTACTGAAATGGAAAACCTTATGACCAACTTCATATGGAAATGAGAGAAACCCAGAATAGCTAAAGCAATATTGAAGAAAAAGAACAAAGCTTGTGGTCTCACACTCCTGATATCAAAACATACTATATGGCCACTGTAATCAAAATAGCCTAGTATTGGTTCAATGATAGTAATATAAACAGGTGGAATAGAAGTGAGAACTCGGAATTGAACCCAGCCATCTACGGAAAACTGATTTTCAACAAGGGGTCAAAGTCCATTCAGTGGTACAGAAACATTCTCTCTTTATAAATGGTGCTGGCAAAACCGAATATTCATTTGCAGAAAAATGAAACAGGGCCATAACTCATATTATATACACAAACCAACTCAAAATAGATTAAAAAAAAAAAAAAACAAACTTAAATATTAAACCTAAAACCATGAAATTCCTGGGAGAAAACTAAATTAGGGACATAAACTTTTACAAAAATGAAATAACAAACATAATAACATACACACAAATAGAAAACAAAATAGATAAATAAGATCTCAACAAAATTAAAAATGTGTTCTCATCAAAAAACTAAATGGAAAGAATAGATAGACGATCTACACACTTGGAAATAAATCTTTGGAAAAAATTTATTCAGTAAGGATATAACCTCTAAAACCTATAGAAAACGGCAATAACTCAACAACAAAAAGAGAAACAACTCAGTCACAAAGTAGGCAAAGGACACGAACAGAACCTTCACCAAAGCAGACTTCTAAGCACGAAACAAACATAAGAAAAGGTGTTTATGATAATTAGCTGTTAGAGAGATGCAAATCAAAACTCCAGTTACATACCAGCTTACTTTGGCTAAAATGGCATGGATAATAATAATAATAATAATAAATAAATAAAAGTGAGGATGTTCAGCAATCAGAATCTATCCATTACTTGTGAAATTGTGAAATATTTGGCACTTTCTAAAAAAACAAGAAATAGAATTACTCTGCGATCTAGCAATCCCACTCTGAAGTACATAACCTAGAGGCCTAAAATAATGGCACAATCAGACATATGCATCACTGCTGTATTACCAGGAGCAAATAAATGGAAACAACCGAAGTGTCCATTAACAGATGAATGAATAAGCAAATTGTGGTACATACATGTAATGGGATACTACCCAAACATGAAGAACAATGATGAGTACACAGAATATATTATAACATGGGTGGACTTGAAGGGCATAACACTAAGGGGAATTACTGAAGAATTTAAGTACACATATATTTTATTCTATCTTTTCTAAGAAGGCAAGAATATATATACAGAAAGATACCATTGTTCACTGGTATTTAGCAAGAAAGAGGTGTGAAAGACAAAGTAAGCTTTAGATTAAAGATAATTATTTATTTATTTATTTTGATGTTTGGAAAAATGGCAGCAAATATGGATGTAATGAGAATAGTGCAGGCAACTTACAAATGAATGTTTGAGTATATATGGATGTGTATAGGGATATTAGCATATGGGTATGTACAGATATGTACATAGGTGAGAAGAGATGTAAGTATACTTACTTCTCACTTATTGACTATTCCATTACTTGGTATTTAGTATTTACAACAATAGCAAAAAAATCTACTATCCAACTATTTTGTTCACTAATGATGTATGTCTGGTACTAATAAATGCTGAGGTACAAGATGAGAGTAAGGTAGGCTGTGATGGTTAAGGTCATGTGTCAGCTTGTCTTGGCCATGATTCTCAGTGGTTTGGCAGTTATGTAATGATGTAGTCAGCCTCCTTTTTCACATAATGTCAATTTTCACATAATAACTCTAGTGATTGGAAAATAACCAGGATGATTAGTAAGGAATGGGAGTATCTATAAAACCAAAACCAAATCCACTGCCATGGAATTGATTCAGATTCATAGTGACCTTTTAGGACATAGTAGGATTTCCTCATAGGGTTTCCAAGGCTGTAAGTCTTTAAGGAGTGGAGTGTCTCATCTTTCTTCCACAAGGCAGCTGGTAGGTTCAAATCATTCACCTTTTTAGTTAGCAGCCAAATGCTTTAACTACTACACCAGAGCTCCTTGGGTATATCTGTAAGTATGTATAAATATAATTATATAGGTGCAGGCACATATATTCATTGAATAAACAAATATGGATATTCCTCAGATGTTGTTGTTGTTGTTGTTATGTGCCCTCAAGTTGGATGCGAGTTATAGCAACCCCTCCTTGGGTTTCCGAGGCAGTATCATTAAGGAAGTAGATTGCCCCATCTTCCTTCTGAGGAGTGGCTGGTGGGTTTGAACCGCCAGCCTTCTGGTTAGCAGTCAAGTGCCTTAGGCACTACGCTACCAGAGCTCCTCACTTCTCAGACATAACCAAACTGCAGCTCTGGTAGCATAGTGCCTAAGGTACTTGACTGCTAACCAGAAGGCTGGCAGTCCAAACCCACCAGCCACTCCTTGGAAGGAAAGTTGGACAATCTACTTCCATAGAGATATTGCCTCAGAAACTGAAGGAAGGGTCATTATGAGTCAGGTCCTACTCGACAGCACATAACAACCACAACAACAAACCCACAAAATCAGTGCTCTGCTTAAAAACCATCAGTTTGAGACCAAAAGGTAAAAAATGACTCAAAAAGCAAAGATGAGATGATAAGGGGGCAAGGTAATTAGGGTATTGGAAATGGGACTTACAGAACACAATTAATGAGAACTAATTGTGATAAATATAAATAAACTCAATGAACAATTTTCATAGAAATTGTCAAATTGGGAACCTAACTCACTTTGTAAACTTTCACTAGAAACTCAATTTAAAGTTATTAAAAAAAAAAAAAAGGCTTTTATTATTGAACAAAAATAATAAGGAACATTTGCATTGTGAAGGACCCCTGGTGGTACTGTGGCTAAGCACTCAGTTGCTAACCGAAACATTGGAAGTTCAAGCTGCTCTGTAGGAGGAAAGACCCAGAATCTGCTCACGTAAAGATTACTGCCTAGGAAACCCTATGGAGCAATTTCATTCTGTCACATCATATCTACTTACTTCTTACTATCTAGGTACTTAGCCTCAGGAAATTCTGTGTCTTGTTCCTACTCCATGAGATACTAGAAGACAGAGTATTTTTCTATCATTTATGTTCTAAGCAAGAATAGAGTATATAAGAGTAGCAGTATGTCTATTTTAATATCTGAAATTAAATGTAAGCCTTCAAAATTTTAAAACACAGTAACATAAAGAAGAAAATTGAACACAATATTTTATTAGGGACAGTTGATTTTTTATATATGTTGAGTGCTTTGGAGAAATAAAAAAGAAAGAAGATAAACTGCTATCAAGTCAATTCTGACTCAAAGCTACCCTGTCAGACAGACTAGTATTGTTCCATAGAGTTTTAGGGGCTATAAATCTTTATGGAAACAGATTTCATCATCTTTCTCCAGTGGAGCTGCTGGTGGGTTCAAACTGCTGAACTTTCCATTAGCAGATGAATTCTTTCATTAGCAGATGGATGCTTTAACCACTGTGCTACCAGGCCTCCTACTATAACATAAAAAAATAAATAAATAACCCACTACCATCAAGTCAATTCTGACTCATAATGACTCCCTTGGGTTTCCAAGGCTGCAGATCTTTACAGAAGTAGATTGCCTCATAATCCTCCCATGGTGCCACTAGTGGGTTTGAACCCCAGCCTTCTGGTTAGGAACCTTATCCACTATACCACCAGAGCTTCTTTAACATAAAACCAACTACCCAACCAACTAATAAACAAACTCATTGTCATCCAGTTGATTCTGACTCATAGC
>NW_006921817.1:3810489-3856746 GCF_000298275.1 Orycteropus afer afer | reverse complement strand
TATACGGAGGCCCTAGGTTGATCAAATGGTTAAATTCTTGACCAGTCACAAACGATTGGTTGTTCAAACCTACCTACCGTCCCTTCAGAAGAAAGGTCTCATGGTCACAACCTTGAAAACTGTCTGGAGCACGGCTCTACTCTGAAACATATGTGGTCTCAACCCCAAAGAATTAACTGCATTGATGTATAACGCAGACTTTATGTGATTTATCAATGAACATGTTTTTACATATATTAATTTCTCTTTACCAAAATAGATATTTAGCTGTGATTCAGTGCACCTTATCACATTTTTAATATTGTTTTTTGTTGTTAGGTGCCATGCGTAGACTCCAAGTCACAATGACCTTATGTACAAAAGAATGAAACACTGTCCAGTCCTTTGCCATCCTCACAATCTTTACTATGCATGAGCCTATAATTCTACCCACTGTGTCAATCCATCTCACTGAGGGTCTTCCCATTTTTCACTGACCCTCTATTTTGCCAAGTATGATGTTCTTTCCAGGGACCAGTCCCTTCTGATAGTGTGACCAAAGTAGGTAAGATGAGGTAGCTTCTAAGGAACATTCTGGCTGCACTTTTTCCCGGAAAGATTTGTCCATTCTCCTGGCAGTCCATGGCATTTTTCATATGCTTTGGCAACACACATTGCCAAGGCATCAACTCTTTTTCAGTCTTCTTTACTCACTCTCCAGCTTTCACATGCATATGAGGCTAGGGAAAAATACCCTGACTCGGGAAAGGCAAACCTTAGTCTACAAAGTAATATCTTTGCACTGTAACATGTTAAGGAAGTCCTTTGCAGCACATTTTCTCTGTGTGATACAATGTCTGATTTCTTCATGGCTGATTGATGCTGATTGTGGATCCAAGTAAATTGAAACCATTGACAATTTAAATATTTTCTCCATTTATCATAATATTACTTGTTGGTCCAGTTGTGAGGATTTTTGTTTCCTTTAGGTTGAGATGTAACCCATACTCAGGATAGTAGTTTTAATCTTCAGATCTTTATCAGTAAGTGCTTCAAGTCTTCTTCACTTTTAGCAAGCATGGTTGGGTCATCTTCATATCACAGGTTGTAAATGAATTTTGTTCTAATCCTGATGCTGTTTTCTTCTTAATATGGTCCAGCTTCTCAGATTATTTGCCCAGCATACAGATGGTGAAAGGCTACAACTTTGACACACACCCTGACTCATTTTAAACCTGTATTTACCATCTTGTTCTATTTGAACAATAGCCTCTTTTCCTATGTACGATTTCCTCATGAACACAGTTAAGTGTTTGGGAATTGTCATTCTTCACTATGTTATCCATAATTTGTTATGATACACACAGTCAAATGCATAGTCAATAAAACACAGGTAAACATCTTTCTGGTATTCTTTGCTCTCAACCAAGATCCATCTGGCATAAATTATGATACTCTCATTCCATGCCCTCTTCTGAATCTGGCTTGAATTTCTGGCAGATCTCTGTTAACATACTGCTACAACCACTTTTTTCAGTTATCTTTAGCAATATTTTACTTGCATGTGATTTTAATGATATGGTTTGAAAATTTCTGAAATCTCTTGGATCACCTTTCTTTGGAATGGGCACAAATACAGATCTCTTCTAGTCACTTGGCCAGGTAGCTACCTTCCAAATTTCTTGGCATAAACAAGTGACCTCTTCCATCATTGCATCTAGTTGTTGAAACAACTCAATGGGAACCTGTCAATGTTTGGACCCTTGTATGCTCCAATTCCTTCACTGCAGTTTGGATTTCTTCCTGCAACACCATCATTTCATGATCATAGCCTACCTCCAGAAATGGCTGATAGTCCCAACTCTTTCTGGAACAATGGCTGTGAATTTCATTCATTTACTTTTGATGTTTCCTGTGTCATTCAATATTTTGCCCAAGTTTTTGTTGTAATGAAGTACTATTGAGTCAGCTACAACTCCCACCAACCCTATGTATGACAGAATGAAACACTGCCTGGTCGTGCACCAGCCTCACAATCCTCACTATACCTGAGTCGATTGTTGCAACCACTGTTGACAGTGCATCTCATTGAGAGCCTCCCCCTTTTTTTCTGACCTCCACTTTACCAAGCATGATACACTTCTCCAAGGAACAGTCCCTTCTGACAACATGACCAAAGTAGGTGAGACAAAGTCTGACTATTCTTGCTTCCAAGGAGTAATCCAGCTGCACTTCTTCCAAGACAAGTTTGTTCATTCTTCTGGCAGTCCATGGTACTTTCAGTTTCTTCACCAATACAACTCAAAAGCATCAACTCTTCTTAGGTCTTCCTTATTCATTGTCCAGTTTTCACATGCATATGAGGCATTTGAAAATACCATAGCCTGGATTAGGCAGACCTTAGTCTTCAAAGAGACATCTTCGCTCTTCAGCACTTTAAAGAAGCATTTTGCATCAGATTTGCCCAGTGTAATATGCCTTCTGATTTCTTGACTGCTGCTTCCATTGGTGTTTATTGTGGAACCAAGTAATATAAAATATTTAATAAGTTCAGTCTTTTCTCCATTTATTATAATGTTGCTTATTGATCCAGTTGTGAGGATTTTCATTTTCTTTATGTTGCGGTGTAATCCTTACTGCAGAGTGTAGTCTTTAACCTTCATCAGTAAGTGTTTCAAGGCATCTTCACTTTCAGCAAGCAGAGTTGTTTCATCTGCATATGTCAGGTTGTTAATGAGTCTTCTTCCAATCCTGATACCATGGTCTTCTTCATATAGTCCAGGTTCTCAGATTATTTGCTCAGCATACAATTTGAATAAGTATGGTGAAAAGATAGAAACCTGACACACTCCCTTCCTCATTTTAAACCACGCAGTATCCCCTGTATCAATTTGAAAGACAGCCTCCTGGTCTATGTAAAGGTTCCTCATGAACACAGTTAAGTGTTTTGGAATTCCCATTATTCTCAACGTTATCCATAATTTGTTATGATCCACACAATCAAATGCTTTTACATAGTGAATAAAACCAAATAAACAGCTTTCTGGTATTCTTAGCTTTCAGTCAAGATCCCTATAACATCATCAATAAATCTCTTATTCCACATCCTCTTCTGAATCCAGCTTGCATTTCTGGAAGTTCCTGTCAATATACCACTGCAACTGTTTTTGAATTCTCTTCAGCAAGATTTTACTTATATGTGATATTAACAACATTGTCTGATAATTTTGACATTCTGTGGGATCACCTCTCTTTGGAATGGGCACAAATATGGCTCTCTTCCAGTCAGTTGGCCAGACAGCTGTCTTCCAAATTTCTTGTCATAGATGAGTAAGTGCTTCCAGTGTGGCATCCGTTTACTGAAACATCTCGATGGGTATTTGTCAATCAAGTGTTTACCAATTCCGTCAGTGCAGCTTCGAGTTCTTCCTTCAATACCATCAGTTCTTAATCATATGCTACCTTCTGAAATGGATGAACATTGACCATTTCTTTTGGTATGGTGATGTGTCTTGCATCATTCATTATTTTGCCCAAAGAATCTTTCAACATTGCAACTCGAGACTTGAAGTTTTTCTTCAGTTCTTTCAGCTTGAGAAATTCCAAGCATGTTCTTCCTTTTTGGTTTTCTAACTCCATGTCTTTGCACATTTCATTATAATAATTGACTTTGTTTTATTGAGCTGCTCTTTGAAATCTTCTGTTCAGCTCTTTCATCTTGTCATTTCTTCCATTTACTTTAGCTACTCCCCATTAAAAGCAAGTTTTGGATTCTCTTCTGACAGCCCTCTGGGTCTTTTCTTCCTTTCCCGTCTTTTTAATGACCTCTTGCTTTCTTCATGTCTGATATTGTTGATGTCATCCACAATTCATCTGCTTTTTGGTTGTTGATGTCCAATGCATCAAATCTATTCTTAAATGGTCTCTAAATTCAAGTAGAATTCATCAAGATCATATTTTGTCTCTCATGTACTTATTTTATTGTATTCAGCTTCAACTTGAAGTTTCATATAAGCAGCTGATGGTCTGTTTCACAGTCAGCTCCTGGCCTTGTTTTGGCTGAAGATGTTGAGCTTTTCTGTTGTTTTTTTCCACAGATGTAGCTGATATGATTCCTGTATATTCCATCTGGTGAAGTTCACATGTATAGCCACCATTTTTATTGCTGAAAAAAATGTATTTATAATGAATAAATCATTGCTCTTGCAAAATTCTGTCTTGCAATCTCCAGTGTCATTTCTGTCACCAGGGCCATATTTTCCAACTACTGGTGTTTCTTCGGTGTTTCTAACTTTTGCATCCCAACCACCATAATCGGCACATCTTGATTGTTCATTTGGTCAATTTCAGACTGAAGAAGTTGGTAAAAATCTTCAATTTCTTCATCTTTGGTTTTGGTGGTTAGTGGTGTAAATTTGAATAATACTAGTATTAACTGGTCTTCCTTGTAGACGTATGGATATTATCCTATCACTGACAGCATTGTACTTCAGGATAGATCTTGAAATGTTCTTTGTGATGATGAATGCCAAGCCATTCCTCTTAAATTTGTCATTTTCCCCATAGAATCCTTCAATATTGCAACTTGAGTCAAAGTTTTTCTTCAGTTCTTTAGCTTCAGAAATGCTGAACATGTTCTTCCCTTTTGGTTTTCTAGTTCCTGGTCATTGCTTATATCATTTTAATACTTTACTTTGTCTTCTCTACTCATCCTTTAAAATATTCTGTTTAGCTCTTTTAATTCATCATTTTTTCCATTCACTTTAGCTGCTCTCTGTTCAAGTGTGAGTTTCAATCTCTTTTGACATTTATTTTGATCTTTTCTTCCTTTCCTGTTTTTTAAATGACTTTTTACTTTCTTCAAGTATAATGTTCTTGATATCATCCCACAACTCATCTTATCTTCTGTTACTGGTATCCAATCTGTCAATTCTATTCTTTGTTGTTATTGTTGTTAAGTGCCACCAAGTCATCTCTGACTCATGCTAACCTTATACACAGCAGAACAAAGCACTACCTGGTCCTGTGCCAGCCTCATGATCCTTGTTATACCTGAGCCCATTGTTGCAGCCACTGTGTCAATCTGTCTCATTGAAGGCCTTCCCTTTTTTTTTTGACCCTCCACTTTACCAAGCATGATATCCTTCTCCTTATTCTCTATTCTTTGGATTGTCTAAATTCAGTTGGCATATAATTAAAGTTGCATTTTTGCACTTGTGGACTTGTTCTAATTTTCTTCAGTTTCAATCTCAACTTGTGTATGAGCAAGTGGCGGTCTGTTCCACAATCAAATACTGGCCTTATCCTAATTGATAGTATTGAAGTTCTCCATCACCTCTTTCCATAGATGTAGTCATTTTGATTCATTTGATTTCACCTGGGAGGTTCAATGTGTATAGTCACTGTTTAAGTCGTTGAAAAATGTACTTGCAATGAATAGGTCACCAGTCTTAAAAAATTCTATCATGTGTTCTCCAGCATCATTTCTTCTTCCAAGGCCATAATTTCCAATTACTGATGCTTCTTCTGGGTTTCCAGCTTTCATATTCCAATCACCAGTCATAATTAATATATTTTGACTTCATGTTCACTCAAGTTCAGTTATTAAAAGTTTTTAAAAATATTTAATTTCTTCATCTTTGGTTTTAGTAATTGGTGCATAAATTTTAATGATAGTAGTAGAAACTTACCTTTCTTGTAGGGACAAGAATATTATTTTATCACTGACAGTATGGTACTTCAGGGTAGATCTTGAAATGTTCTTTTTGATAATGAATGTTATGCCATTCTTCAATTTGTCATTTCCAGTATAGTAGACCAAATGATTGCTTGATTCAAAAGGGCCTCTACTTTAAGAAGGCAGGTCTTCCCTGATTGTATTTTGAGTAACTTCCAACCTAAGGCATTCATCTTTTGACACAGTATCAGGTAATGTGTCACTACTTTTCATACTTTTCCAGTAACACATAAGAGTGTTTCACTGCCACTCATGAGGTTTTCAGGGGCTAATTTTTCAGAAGTACAATGTCTCATCCTTCTTCCAAGTTTGTGTCAGTCTGGAAGCCCTGCTGAAAAATGTCCACCATGGGTGACCCTGCTGATATTTGAATTACTGATGACATAGTGTCCAGCATCATGGCAACGCACAAGCCAGCACAGTATGACAAACTGACAGACAAGTGGTGGATGTTTAATATTTGTGTAGCATAATAAGATATTGATTTGCACAAGACTACAATCTATGGATTGTATGCAGATGATACGACTTTGCTTGCTGAAAGTGAAGAAGACTTGAGGCACTTACCGATGAAGGTTGAAGAATACAGTCTGCAGCATGGATTACATCTCAATATAAAGAAAACAAAAATCTTCACAACTCAACCAATGAGCACAATAAATAGAGAGAAGATTGAGGTTGTCAAAGAATTCATGTTGCTTGGTTCTACAATCAAGGCCAATGGAAGTAGCAGTCAGGACATTAGACAACGTGTAGCATTGGGAAAGTCAAGCACGGAGGAACTGTTTCAAGTGCTGAGGAGCAAGGATGTCTCCTTGAGGACTAAGGTGCGCCTGACACAAGCCTTGATATTTCCAGTAGCCTCGTAAGCATGTGAAAGCTGGACAATGAATAAGGAAGACCAAAGAAGAGTTGATGATTTTGAGTTGTGGTGGTGATGAAGAATGCTGAAAGTACCATGGACTGCTAAAAGAACTAACAGATCTGTCCTGGAGGAAGTGCACCCAAAATGCTCCTTGGAAGCCAGAATGGCCAGACTTCATCTCACCTATTTTGGTCATGTTGTCAGAAGGGACCATTCCCTGGAGAAGGATGTCATGCTTGGCAGGTTGGAGGGTCGACGAAAGAGGGGGAGGCCTTCAACGAGATGGACTGACACTGTGGCTGCAATGATGAGCTCAAATATAGCAGAGATCATGGAGCTGGTGCGGGATCGGGCAGTGTTTTGTTATGCTGTACATAGGGTTGCTATGAGACGGAAACGACTCAATGGCACCTAACAACAAGCAACAGCAGTCTATGGAATTGTTCATTCCCTCTGATGTCTATGTATTTATTAATCAGTAAAGAGATTTGTTTACCTATCTCAGAAAAAAATGTTATTTTTATATAAAAATTAAATTATCTGGAGAAAAATTGTGAAATATTGTGAAGTAAAGAGAAGAATGTCAGGGATGAAACTGCAGTAAGATCTGTGATTAGAATAAACAAAAATTTGAAATAGATCATGTAAACAGAGTCACATAATCATTAAGCTTATGATTCTAATACAAGTCTATTTGTCTATAAAATCTGATGAATGCCTGATGTCTTTTAAAATAAACAGTTATTTTGTGTTAATAGATAATAGAGCAATGATTCTTAAATTATATATTTTATAATTTACTTGTTGTTTTTGTTATTTGCCATTGAGTCATACCCGACTCATAGTGACTCCTCCTGGGTTTCTGAGGCAGTATCACTATGGAAGTAGATTGCCCAACCTTCTTCCAAGGAAGAATGGTGGGTTTGAACCACCAGCCTTCTTGTTAGCAGGCAAATGCCTTAGGGACTATGCTACTAGAACTCTCCATAATTTACTTAATCTTTAAATTTTATATACTAATTGTTATGCTATTTTATAAACAACCCTGGTTGTGCTGTGGTCAAGTTCTTGGCTACTAAATAAAAAGCAGCATTGCAAATCCACCAGCTGCTAAACAGGAGAGTGATGTAGCATTATGTTTCTATAAAGACTTCCAGCCTAAGAAACTCAATGGGCAGTTGTTTTCTCCTGTAGAGTCACTATGATTTGGAATCAACTCAAGAGCAAAAGGTTTGGTTTTTTGGTTTGAAGTTGTCCTGTTATGCTAGAGTTCACATAAATTAGGATTTACGATGTCTAATAATTCAAATGAAAACATATAGTCTTGCCAGTTTTTTGAAGTCTGAACAATAGTCATTTAACATATTTTATTGTAAAAATAAAGAAATACTCTGTAAGAAAATTAAATTAGTAATTTATTACAATTTTTTAACTGCAAGCTCTTTTATACACTTTGTAGTTTCTTACATTCAAATTAGTTTTATTTTTTCAAAGCTCCTTTTTAAATATTTTACTTGCCTTTTGCCACTATATAGTACAATCATTTTTTGAGTGTCTTTATGAATCATTCTCTTTGCATCATTACCAGATATAGTAGTATCCTTAGGGTGTACAATATCTGTTTGTTTGCAATCTGTCCTAAATCTTTGATCTATACTCTAAACAAAACTAGGATGTACCACTGAAAAGAAATTATAAAATTAAATTAAAATACTTCAGATATTCTCAAAAATGAATGTCAGCAGGACAGAAATGTCTTTGAAAAGGGATTAGATTTAATTTTTATAACTGTGGAAACTTAACTTTTAATTTATAATGGAAAGAAAGAAACAGCTGAGTTCTTGTAATAAATTAGAACTAAGAAAGAAATTAATTCTATTTGAATATACTTGTATGATTATACTTCACTTTATGAATACCATATTCTTAAAAATGGAGGGAATTATATTTAAAAATCAAGTATTATCTTAATTATACTAGTAAAACATATTTTAAAAGAAAACTATTTAACCACATGTGTGTGAGTATACGTGCATGTTGGCTTATTGCTTTAAATCTATTCAGAAGGGGCTTTTAAGAAAAGGCCTATAGGGTCTTTCCATATACACCTAAATGCCAAATTCCAAATCTTAATCTTGAAACAGTTTTTATATTGTACATATTTAAGTTGACTTAGAGTGATATACCACCTAGATGGTGAAGATGGTATTAGGATAGATTTCCACAGATTTTTAAGATCTATAAGGCAAGCTCCATGAGGATCAGGTTATATGTTTTGTTGACTGATATGCCCCAATACCATAGAATAGTACATTGCACATAGTGAGTGCTCAATAAATATTTGTTAAATGAATGAATGGTTAATTTGTAAATGATCACCATGATCATAAAAATAAGAATGTAGGCATTTGTAACTTGTTTGAGATAAGTGGTGGCAAAACCAGGGCTTAAATATTATATGGAAATTCCTAAAGCCATACTATTTTGCCTCAATAAATTATTTTAATACTAAGTGAAAAATTACTGACAATCAACATCTAACCAAGATTATATATCCTAAAAGAGGATTTCCAAGCGAGCATCTTAAATTCCATATACCTTCTTACCTTGGACAAGATTTATAAAGCATATCTACATGAATTACATGGACTAGGCAATATCAATTTTGATACAGATTTATTTATTATTCAATAATGACTTAAATGATTTCCCTTCAGCAGTATGCTGAGTACTGAGAATATAACTGCATATACATGAATAACATGGTTCCTCTCCCATGGATGTTTCCTTTGCTAATGAAAACAAACAAAAACCAAGTAAACACTTACTTGAGGAAAATAAATACTTTAAATAATATAAATGGAGTTTGGGAGTTTGTAGTTACAGGGAACAGGAGACTCATGTTTGATGACGTGACAATTGAGCTAAGACCTTATAGCTGCAGATTAGTTTTAGAAAGGAACTTCCTCATTTGGATAAAATCTAAAATATCTGCACAAATAGCCATATATGTAATTGGGAGATGGGAAGGATATGAGTTACTTCACCTTTAATATACAGCACTCAGTAGAGTTGGAAATGCTTATATCCAATAGTTTATGCCCTCTTATCAAAATAGAAATTTTCCTATTGTTTTAAGTAGTTATTATGAGCCACCCTTATTTTTATATTTTTCAATCAATGTGTGTAGTGTTAATTTAACTGCCTAATATTATTCATATACTATATATATATATAAATTTTGGTAATATCCAGACAAATATAGTATAATTATATATTTTAAATTTTGATGATGTTTCTGTTTGATTCATTTATTTTATACATGTTTCCCAGGATAGTCCTCTGGTCTTACAGTCTGACAGGAATGTAACAGTGAATGCAAGAAATCACATGGGGCAGTTAACTGGACAGCTGACAGTAGGTGAGTGCTTGTGAGTAAAGGTTGCTCAAATCTTACCTTCATGTAAAACTCTGTGTCTAATTTGGGAAAACTACAAGTGTGTTATTTCTCTAATATATATAACTAAACATCCTACCTCTGCCAATTGTCTTGTTCATAATTTCATTTGCCATAAGGTTAGTTATGGTTTTCTCTATTTGGCTATTATTCTTTTCACTGTGTTAGTGTGAGATCAAGTGGCATTTACTTTGCTGTTCGTTACTCTTGAATTATGAAGTCCACCATTCATTTAACAAATGTTTTCACAGAATATGTTGACTTAAGCTAACAAGACTTAAACAAACATATGGGATGTTATAACATCATGAGGTCTATGTATCTGCTGTTTTAAGAAATTAGTATTCAATAATATTTATAATATTTATATATTTATATGAGCTAGTATAGATACAAAAGTTGAGCATAATTATAAATTTGTGGTTAAAATTATCTTTAAGTTTTATAGGTTTCAGAAATTATAGATATAAACTAGTAACAAAATATAAGTAGTTTTGCACCTCTTATCAAGTAAATATTTTAATACAGAGATTCATATTATCATAGCAAAATATGAGGCTTTTTTATTTGAACCAACTTTAATAGGAAGAAAGGTAAATAGAAAGTCATTTAAATGCAAATATATGTATCTAATACTTCTAATTAAATTATACGAAAGTGTATGTTTCGAAATGCTAGATTTATAAACTTGAATTTGATTCTCTCAATTTCTTTTGTCAATATATGGAGCAGTTTTTTATTTTTTATTTATTTTTATCTTTGCTTTAGTGAAGGCAAAAAAGAGGGGAAGTTATATTTTAATATAAATGTATTTTTAAAACTATAGTTGCATTTTTGTGATAACATTTTATTGTACATATTTCCTTATGTAATATTAACTAATCATTAGCTATCTCTTAATTGTTATAGTTGGGTGGCATTTACAAAAGGACCAATATTGAAAATTAATTTAAAATACATATTGATAAATTTAATTAATTAGAGAAAATACATATGTACTCCTCGGAAGGAAGTTTGGGCAATCTACTTCTGTAGTGCTACTGCCTCAGAAACCCAAGGAGAGGTTGCCATGAGTCAGGTCCTACTCGACGGTAGGTAACAAAAACAACATGGTTATAGAATTGATTCAAAAGCACCAGATTGTCCCTTAAATTCTTATTCCCTATTCCTGATCACTTTGTTGGAATGGCAGAAGCAGGCCTAAGCAGGGCAGATTTAACACATTGTAACATTTTTAAAATTAAGAATTGATTGGCTAGTTAGAATTTCCTTTTGCATTCTTGACATAAAAAGATGTCATTAATAGAAATGACAAAATTTAATTTAAACATGCAAAGACAATATTCCAAAGTCCATTGTCAAACACAATAGCTATACAATTTCTGTCTGCAGAGCAAAACAGCTGCTTGATAATAAGGAATGTAATCAAATACTGATTGTATTTTCCTGTATGCTCCTGCAGGAAACATGAAGAATAAGAGTATCATGTTTGTATTTTCAATCACACTTCCAAACTGATTTTAATGTAGGTACTAATATTCACCAACTGGGGAAACGCAGAAAGAGAGACAAAGAGAGAAGAAAGATTCCACCTAATTTTAAATGAAGAAATCACTACATTACTGATGCAACAGATTGTTTCTGTGGATGTAAATGCACTTATTCCAGTGAAGCTTAGACTGAGAAGTGTTAATGTCCTGGTCTTCCTGGGCATGTTGTTGGTGTTTTTCGTCTTTTCACTGCTTTGCATTTTTTTCACCAAACGTAGAGTAACAAAGTCATACATGAAGGGGAAGGAGAGGAGGGAATAATGTATTCACACTTAAAGTCAAACCATATGGGACTAATTAGTAGTTGGATGGGCTCCAATAAGTTGATTTATCTTTTTAAGATTTGTTTTTCTCATCTATGAAATAGAGAGAAAATGACACTTATTTTAAATGCTATTATAAAAATCATGGCAATTTCAGTGTCTGCAAATAGTAGACAAATCATATATGAAATTTGTTATTCTGATGATTGTGATTGCAATTATTGTCATCATTTATATTAAACATAGATTGCTATAGGGTGGGTAATTCATAATGATCTTCTATACAAAGTATCTCTGACAGTAATTAAGTAATATATGTTGAATTAATTTTGCAAAGACATTTGTAAGACATCACAGAAAATGTTTCTGATTTATATAAAATATTTTAGAATCATGGTATGATAAAATTACCTTTGGGCAGAATTCGAAGAGATTTAGAGTGAATTCCCAAATGTAGACAAACAACTTTATTCATAAAGACTGTAATTTTAATTATATTGATATAATAAGTTTAAAGCACATTTCTTTTCTTTTTTTAAAAAACCATGGGTATGATTATAGCATATGAATGATACTTTGTGATAAGAATAGTTTATAATATTTTTAAATGTACTACCACAAAATGAGGAGCTCTGGTAACCTAGTGCCTAAGGTGTTTGACTGCTAACCAGAAAGCTGGCTGTTCAAACCCACCAGCCACTCCTCGGAAGGAAGATGGGACAATCTACTTCTGTAGTGAAACTGGCTTGGAAACCCAAGGAGGGGTCACTATGAGTCAGGTCCGACTTGATGGTACATAACAACAACAACCACCACAAAATGGACTTTTACGAAAAATATGTCCAGTTATTCTTCATTTTCTAAGTAGAATAATTCTAATTTCTACTCCCAAATATATCAATTACTTTTAGATACCTATAATCAGTTTTACCATTGTGACACACTGAAATTTTTCCCAAAAAATTAGGGGAAAGGTAATTTGAAAGTAAAATTTTCTTTATGGGTAATTATTTGTACTATTTTTATGGATAAGTGCTGAGCAAAACAAGTATTTGTCCCCATCGGCCCCCGCCCTTCTCTTTCTTTATAAGACTAAAAACCTGTATACATTTAACCTATAGGGATATGTGCCATACAAAGACAAGGTAGACAAACCAAGTTGATTAAATTCAAGAATACAAAAACAATATTTTACACATATACCAAATCAAGCATAATCAAAGCAAAACCTAAATATTTTTAGGCTTTGCATAAAAAATTAAATTTGACAAATATTGTACATTCACAAAGTTGTTCCAGACTTTATGTTAAAATTAACCAGATATTATCAAAATTCACCCATACAAACTAAGATTCTAATTTTTCATGATCTTCATAACATCAGAGGAGATTAAAGTAGCCAAAATTTCTTCCTCCAAAGTTCTTTCCTTTGAATAAAGCTAAAAGACAGGAATGAGATTATTGTTGGGAGTTGGTTAAAGAGTGCACAAGGTTCCAAGAGGTCCGACTCTGAGGAAAAGCAAGAACTTTTCTAAACAAGTCTCAGAATAATCCTCAATGTTAAAATAAATATTCTTCAATCTGTTTGAATAACAATCTGTAGTGAACAATTATTTTCTTTTATATAAAACAACAACAAAAAAGAATTGCAGTCGTCAATTCCAGCTTACAGCGGTCCTATAGATTTGGGTAGAACTGCTCCGTAGGGTTTCCAAGGCTTTGATATTTATGAAAGCAGACTGCCTCATCTTTCTCCTGTAGAGAGGCTAGTACATGTATCTTTCATTTTAGTAGCTGTGTGCTTAGACATTGCACCACCAGAGCTTCTCTCTTTTTTCTCTAATAGGTTACAAAATAATACGTAATTTTAATCTACATGGTGGCATAGTACCTTAGACATTTGACTGCTTACCAGAAAGCTGGCAGTTCAAATCCATCAGCCACTCCTCAGAAGGAAGACTGGGCAATCTACTTCCATAGAGATACTGCCTTGGAAACTCAAGGAGGGGGTTGTGATGAGTCAGAATCGACTTGACGGCAGTGAGTTTGCTTTTTTTTGGTGGCGTGGAGTTTTATATTATTCATAAAAATTCCCTTATGTAAAATAAACAAAAGATATGAATTACGTGCTATTTTTTTAAAGGTGTTTTTTTTTTTTTTTTTAATTCTTTTAGAAGACTGTTATAATGTGACATATAGAAAACAAACCATTTCTTCGGGACACTGCAAATAAGATAGGATCATGCAACTTAGATATAGAGTTTTTGTCCATAACACTAATATAAGTCCTAATTAATGCTGTGTTAATTGTATTCTTTACAAATATAATGACCTTTCCAGCATTAGCATAGAAATAGTTATAGTTTATTTACAAACAATATGCTATGGATCTTTTGAATAAATTTGAAGTACTCTTATTACTCTTTGAAAATTACAATTGATTTAAAACAATTCTTTCAATAATATTTAGCCAACTTGATGAAATACAAGTTATGGTTTGCTTTCTTCTCATATAATAAAATATTTTTATTTCAAGCAATAAATAAAAAGTAACACGATTTTTCTTTTATTTCTTTCATATGCCTCTGTCATCATCTATGCTGTTGTTAGGTGCTGTCAAGTTGATTCCAACTCATAATGACACAGTACACAACAGAACAAGACACTGCTTGGTCTTGCACCATCCTCATCATCTTTGTCGTGTTTGAGCCCATCATCACAGTTCTGTGTCAATCCATTTTCTTGAGGGCCTTCCCCTTTATTGCTAATCCTTTACTTTACCAACTTTGATATCCTTCTCAAGAGAGTGGTCCCTTCTGGTAACATGACCAAAGAATAGGAGACAAAGTCTGGCCATTCTCAATTCTAAGGAGAACTACAGCTGTACTTCCTCCAATACAGACTGTTCATTCCTCTAGAAGTCCATGGTTCATTCAATATTCTTTGCCAACACCACAGTTCACATGCACCAATTCTTCAGGAGTCTTCCTTATTCATGGTTGACCACTCACATGTATATGAGGCTATTGAAAATTCTATGGCTTGGGTAAGGCTCACTTTAGTCTTCAAAGTGACATCTTTGCTTTTTAACACTTTAAGGAGTTTTTTTTTTTTTTTTTTTTTTCCCCAGCAGTTATGTCCAATGTACTTTGTCACCTGATTTCTTGACTGCTGCTTCCATGGGCTTTGATTGTGGATCTGAGTAACATGAAATCCTTCACAACTTCAATCTTTTCTCCATTTATTCTGATGTTACTGATTGGTCCAGTTATGAGAATTTCTGTTTTCTTTAAGTTGAAATTTAATCTATACTAATGGTAGTTAATTCTTCATGAGTAAGTTCTTCAAATCTTCCTCACTTTCAGCAAGACTATGTCATCTGCATATTGCAGGTTGTTAATGAGGCTTCCTCCAATCCTTCTTCTTACCATAGTCCAGCTTCTTGGATCATTTGCTCTGTGTACAGACTGAATAATTATGGTGAAAAGATACAACTCTGATGCAAACCTTTCCTAACTCTAAACCGTGCAGTATCTCCTTCTTCTGTTTGAGCAACTGCCTCTTGGTCTATGTACAGGTTTCATGTGAGCACAATTAAATGTTCTGGAATTCCTATTCTTTGCAATGTTATCCATAATTTTTTTATGATCCACAGAAGCAAATGCCTTTGCAGAGTCAATAAAACACAGGTAATCTTTCTAGTATTCTTTGTGTTCAACCAGGATCCACCCTACATCACCAAATATTATACCTCTTCTGATTCAGGCTTGAATTTCTAGCAGTTCTCTGCCAATACACTGCTGCAACTACTTTAAATTATCTTCAGTAAAATTTTACTCTCATGTTGCAGGGTTTGGTGTTGGGAGAGAGGAATCAGGCAGGAGAGCTTTGAAAGCAAGTTTTTTTTTTTTTTTTTTTTCTTTCTTTCAAAGAGTTTTGAAAGAAAGCATGCAGACAAGCTGAGACCAGAATGGTGTCAACCCAGACTGAGCTCAACAATGTATCAGCCCTGAGATGGGGAAGTTGGGAGCTTTAAGTAGAGTAGCAGGAAGTTTATCAGCAGTTCTATTTTGAGAGAGGAGACCACAGCTGTCTTGGTAGCAGTAGTCAAGACAGCAGATGTTCAGCTGTATACCCAGAACTCATTCTTTAAGGTTCTGTCTTGTCTATCCAGTTCTTAGAACTGGATTGTGACCACTGTCCTGTTATTCAATTTCATTTTTGGAGGGAAAAAGTATGGGGAATTAAAGTATGGAAATAACATGAGAAATCTAAGTTAAAGCTTATATCTATATCTATTACATACAATATTAATTGTATAATTTCTACATTTTGTTGGATCAACTTAGTTGGGAATGGGCACAAATATGTATTTCTTCCAGTCAGTTGGTCAGGGATCTGTCTTTCCGATTCCTTGACATAAAAAAAGTGAACACCTCTAATGCTGTATCCATTTTGGGAAAAATTTCACTGGGTAGTCCATCAGTTCCTAGAACTGTTTTTTTGTTTTATTTTGTTTTTTGCTAATTGCTTCAGTGCAGTTTGGACTTTGTCCTTCAGTACCATCACTGCTTGATCACAAATATGCTACCTCCTAAAATGGTTAAATGTCAACCAATTATTTTTGATACAGTGCCTTGGAGTATTCCTTCTATCTTCCTCTGATGCTTCCAGCACCATTCAGTATTTTGTCCTTAGAATACTTTAATATTGCAACTCGATGCTTGAGTTTTTTCTTCAGTTCTTTCAACTTGAGAAATAGCAAGGATGTTCTTCTTCTTTGATTATTCAGCTCCAAGTTTTTGTATATTTCATCATAATACTTTACTTTATCTCATCAAAGTGCCCTTTGAAATTTCTGTTTAGCTCTTTTACTTGTCTTCCATTGACTTCAGCTACTCTCCATGCAAGAGCAAGTTTCAGAGTCTCTTCTGACATCCATTTTGGTCTTTTCTTCCTTGTCTGTCTTTTTAATGATCATTTCTTTTCTTCATGCATGATGCTCTTGATGTCTGATCTCTGGTCATTGGTGTTCCATGTATCAAATCTGTGCTTGAGATGATCTCTTGATTCAGGTGGGACATATTGAAGGTTGTACTTTGGCACTTTTGGACTTCTTAAAATTTTCTTTAGCTTCTTAAAATTAATCTTTCATATGTTGTTGTTGTTGTTGTTATGTGCCATGGAGTCGAACCCAACTCATAGCAACCCCTCCTTGGGCTTCCGAGGCAGTATCACTAGGGAAGTAGATTGCCCCATCTTCCTTCCGAAGAGTGACTGGTGGGTTTGAACCACCAGCCTTCTGGTTAGCAGTCAAGTGCCTTAGGCACTATGCTACCAGAGCTCTCCTAAACTGTCATATAAGCAATTAATGGTCTGGTCATCAATCTATAGCTAGAAGGTAGAAAAATATTAAAGAGAAGGATAAACTGAAAAGGTGAGCAAGGAATAATATTAAAAGGTAAAGACAGGTTTTTTTGTTCTTGATTGTATGCTTGTCTTATGTAGCCTTCTCATTTAAATTTCAGTAAAAATTATGACCTTTGAGTTAGTAATAGAGCAAAATTACATATAAGGTCCTCTGTCTTAAATATGACAAGAAGCTCTCTATTCCACATCTATTTCATTATGCCAGTAAGGTTAATTGGGTATTAAAAAGTTAGAATGCCATTACCCTGAAAATTTTACTTTTAAAGTAAGTATACTTAAGACTAAAATATTTTTGCTTCAAATGAAATCTCATATGTCATCATTATTCCTCTTGTTTAATGCTCAATAAATTTGAGAGACTGAATTACTGAATGAATTAGCTCCTTGGAACTTTTAGCTGTTATTGTCATAATCATTTACTCAGTTTTGATATTCTCATTTCCATGTATCAAAAATCAGTGACATATCCCAATTATATAAAAACCTTAATTAAAATCCATAACTCCTCATTTTTTCAGTCTTGCTTCCGTAATTATTCTATGTCTATAGTCATGTCTGCCTTAAATAAGCCTGACTGTATGGTAATTATAAAGAATATAATTTAGAAGCAATTAAACAAAGGGATATTAACATTTAGTACTAGTTCTCTTTTGATATTTCAAATCTTGAGGATTAAACACCACAGTTCAATGAAAACATTTATAGACAACTTCTATAGCCAGACTTGCCTCTTCTGGTTTCTTCTGAGGTCTGAGGTTCTTGCCTTCATTTCCAGGGGAATTTGTGAAAGAGCCAAAGCCAGAGATTGGGGACATGAGAGGCAGATATACAAGAACAGAAAGTCAGTATGCTTGACCCTTCCAGGAGCTATCAGTCAGTTCCAAATCTAAAAATTTAACCTTTTCATTTATTACAATAGAAAACTTACTTGCTAAGAAAAACTATTTAGCATTCTCTAGGAGTCCCTGGGTGGCATAAACAGTTAAGTGTTCAACTGCTAGCCCAAAAGTTGACAGTTTGAAATCACTCAGAGGTGCCTCAGAAGAAAGGCCTACAAACTTGCTTCCAAAAGGTTACAGCCTTGAAAACCCCACTGATCAGTTCTACTCTGCACACATGGAGTCACCGTGATCCAGAATCGATGGCAGCTAACCACAACACACACATCAGGATTTGCTGAAGACAATCATTTATTTAATTTGTTTTTCCTGTAATTTTTAGTTAAATTTTACGATAAGGTCCACTTGAGAAAATACCTATTTTAAAAATATAGTATTTATAAGGAGATACACAAATAAATGATTCTGTCAAAACATTGTTGTTGTTGTTATGTGCCGTCAAGTCGGACCCGACTCATAGCGAACTCCTTGGGTTGCCAAGGCAGTATGACTACAGAAGCAGATTGCTCAACTTTCCTTCTGAGGAGTGGCTGGTGGGGTTTGAACCACTAGGCTTCTCATTAGCAGTCAAGTGCCTTAGGCACTATGCTACCAGAGCATCTTTTATCCATATGAAAGCCATTTCATAGAGTGAGTGGCTGATTCAACTACACATTTTATTTTCATTTTCTGGTAATCAAATAGAAAAGAAACAAGCCATGATATTTTCAATCACATCATATGCATATGAGAGCTGGACAATGAATAATGAAGACCAAAGAAGAATTGATGCTTTTGAGCTGTGGTTTTGGCTAAAAATGCTGAAAGTACTGTGAACTGCTCAAAGAACTAACAGATCTGTCCTGGAGGAAGTGCAGCCAGAATGCTTCTTGGAGGCGAGAATGGTCAGACTTTGTGTCACATACTTTGGTCATGTTGTCAGAAGGGATCATTTCCTCGAGAGGGATGTCATGTTTGGTATGGTGGAGGGTTGACAAAAGAGGGGAAGGCCCTCAATGAGGTGGATTGACATGGTGGCAGCGGCAATGGGCTCAAGTATAGCAAGAATCATGGAGCTGGCTCAAGACCGAGGTGTTATGTTCTGCTGTTTACAGGGTCACTATGAGTCAGAGAGTCAATGACACTTAGCAATAACAACAAATACAAAAGAAAATATGACTGATGGCATGTTCCCATAATATTTCTGGAAAACATGTAAGATATTCTAATGTGAAACCAAAGTGTTCTCACATATCTTGAATGAGATGCTTAATCAAAAGAAAAGTAGATGACCTAGTGTGAATTATTTTTAACAACTCCATGTCAAAATCAATGCTATGTTACACAAAGCTGTGGTAAAATACTTCTAATAAAATTGAGAGTACAATACCAAAGTGCAGCTGGATAAAATAATCTATTGAGGATCCCAAGAGACATGACGACATTTACTGGTCACCTAATTCAGGAATAAAACTCTGGACTTACCTGAGAGAGATGATAGCTATGTCTTTTAAACATTCCTTAAACGATCCAGACTTTACCTGGGTTTGCCATTTGTCAGATGAAGTGAGAAGGGAAAAAAGTTAGCAATTGTGGCTGTATCTTTTTTTTCCAATAGCCTTCAGTAAAACTAAAGACACTCACATACTCACACTTCCCACTGGTGTAAGGGAAGTACTGGGAAACAAAGCCTGCATTACTTGTAGAGAAGACACTTCTGAGTCTACTAAAACACACACACAGGACTTGTGGAGACAATAGTATTTTATTTCATGCAACATGTCCCCAGAGATTATTTGAGGTTTGAAGCTTTCCAAAAAAAAAAAAATATTTACTAGTCACCTACCATGGCAAAATAAAAATAATATCTTAACATTGCAAACACTGAGTAACATCATTTAATTATAAGAGAAACTATGTTACCATTAAGAATTTAATACACAAAAATGACTTAGCTTTTTGGTTACTACTTGAACATTTTCCATTTTTTTAATAATCTGCAATTTAAGTTAATGAACATATCCAAAGATTTCATGATAGAAAACACATAACATGCTTACTAGAAGGACTGTTGTTTTACTAAGAGATTTTGAACAAAAGTAAAGAATATCAGAACACATATGAAAATTATTTTTTAAATATAGGAATTATAGATTTTAACTACTAATAATATTATCAGGATAATCATATGGTTTGTATAGCAAAATGTTGTAAATGAGCATTTTTACCCCAAAAATAAGAACTTCTTCAAATCTAGTTTTTGGAAGGAAGTATTTTTTAATGGTTAGTACTATAAATTCTGGAGCCAGCTAAATCTCATTGCCATTCCCCTAGTATATGACCTCATGCAAGTGACATATCCTATCTGAACATCCTCTGCAGGTTTCCACGGGGATAAAATAAGTATCCACCTCATAGAACTGTTGTGAAAAATAAATGAGTTAATACATATGTGGCATCCTGGGGTGGTATAAACAGTTAAGGCTCTTGGCTGCCAGCCGCAAGTAGAAGTTTGAATCCACTCAGAGCTGTCTCAGAAGAAAGGCCTGGTGATCCATTTCTAAAAAATTTAACCCTTAAAACTTTGTGGAGCACAGTTCTACTCTAATACACGTGAGGTTGTTATCAGTCAGAGTCAACTGGACAGCAACTGGTTATGAGTCTGAGTCGACTCAATGTCAGTGGGTTATATGTGTAAATAACTGTATACTTGATCAAACATCTAAGTTTTACTTTCCTTATCTGTGAAATAAGGTAATTATACCAATGGTCTTCATGGTTCTTTCCAGTCTATATGAAAAAGTGAGAAACTGGTTCTCATCTTCTAAAAGAAACAAACTCACTGCCATCGGGTTGATGCTGACTCAGGGAACTCCACTGGGTTTCCAAGGCTGAAATCTTTTATGGAAGTATATTGTCTCATCTTCCTCCCATGGAGCAGCTGGTGTATTTGAACCACCAACCTTTTGGTTAACAGCCCAAAGTCTTACACATTAAGCCACCAGAGATCCTTTAGTTCTCTTCTTTAGAGAAGGGAATTAAGTGATGAATTTTTGCTCCATTAAGTTCTCTAGTATTTATTTGTCTTAGCAAAATGAAATCTGATTTGATTCTTTGCTATCTTAGCCTTGTCTTAATTCTCATCTGGAATTACTCATTACAGTTCTACCAGGCCTGTTCCATTTATAAGTTTTGAATTATGGTCCTAAAGACAATTCCTGCAAGGAAGTCCTCACTTCTTAAGACCACGGTAATTAATCTGCCAAAATAAACTATACCCTTGTGTCAGGACATAGTAATGCTTTGATAGATAGCAATATCTCTTTAGGTGTATATTTTTGCTCTCATTATTGAAATGAGGAAAGTAGGCATAAGTAAATCAACATTTTTGCTACATTTCTATTTTTCACCAAAATTTTGCTTAAACATATTTGAAATGAAATTTAATCTGCAAAATAATTCATCCTGTCCTAGCAGCTTCTTTTTGTCAGTACTAAACATCAGCATGTTTTGTCCCCAAATGAAAGGAGAAAATGTAGATGAGAGTTTTATAATAAATATTTAAAGACCCCTAAAGTGACATGTAATCTTGTGTTAAAGCAATTACTGTGAACACCTGGGAATCACTTAATTGACTGCAGATGGTGTAGGACATATAAAAAGTAGAAGGTTACAGATTACTCACGTGTATTGAATTTATGTATTTCGTCTTGACTCGTTTTTTAAAGAATGCTGTAATGGTTTGGTGCAACTTAATATGAATGATCTTTTTATGCAAAATAGGCAGTGCAAATCTTAGAGAATAGATTAACAAAAAAAAAAATACCATATATTTCATGTTGTATATATATTTCAAATGTTTGAATATATTGTTAAATTTAAGAGTTCATTGTTAATATTAATCAGTTTAGAGAAATTGGAAGTTGATAAGCATCTACTGATGCTTATGATATAAGTAGAAGGATGATGCTCTTAGAAATCAGGACCCTCAATCTGTGTAATACAGATATGATGAAAATTATGATGTTTTTGAAGGAAATACATGAAAGTGCATATTTTTAAAGGTTATATTAAAACCAAGAAAACCAACCCAGTGCCACTGAATTTATTATAACTCATAGTGACCCCCCGTTGAGTTTCCTAGGCCATAAATTTTACAGAAGAAGATTGCCTCAACTTCCTTCCATGCAGCCTTTGTTGGGATTGAATCACCAACCTTCCGGTTAGTAGTCACATGACTCAGACACTGTGCCCCCAGAGCTCCTTAAAGGTTTTATTAGAGGAGCACTTTTATTATTGTTTTAACCTCCTGAATCATTATACTGTAGTAAATTCCTGTTTGTTATTACTTTAAAAAAAAGGGAGGGGAGGGGATTTTCATAAATTTCACTAAATTCTCAAAGATTTTTAAAGATAGAATGCAGAATCAAAGAATATTAAGAACTGTTCACTCTGAAAACTGAACACCAAACCTGAATTATACGGTTAGGCTGGTCATTTCAAACCTTTGCTAGCCTATGTTTCCTTCTCTTTCCAGATATCCTGTGCTCTCATTTATAATTATTCATTACAATTCTGCCAGGCCAGCTCTACTTTAAATAGTTTTGAGTTATGTCCCTAAAGACAATTCCTACAACGTGTTGGTCCTCACTTCTTAAGATCATGGTAGCTAATCTGTCAAAATAAACTATACCCTTGTGGCAGGACATAATAATGCTTTCATAGATAGAAATACTTCTTTAAACTTTCTTCCTTTCCAGGCAAAACATATACAAAAAAAAAAAAAAAACACTGCCATCGAGTCAATTCTGACTCATAGTGACCCCCCTTGGGTTTCTGACATGGTAAATCTTTATAGAAGCAGATTGCCCAGTCTTGCTTCCACTGAGTGACTGGTGGGTTTGAACCACCAACCTTCTGGTTAGCAGTCAGATGCCTTAGTCACTGTGCTATGAGAGCTCTTTAGGCAAAACATAAGGATTTTTAAATTTGCCCATTACTAATAATACCTTAGGAAGCTCTGGTAGCATAGTGCCTAAGGCATTTGATTGCTAACCAGAAGGCTGGCGATTCAAACCCACCAGCCACTCCTCAGAAGGAAGGTTGGGCAATCTACTTCTGTAGTGATACTGCCTCGGCAACCCAAAGAGGGGTCGCCATGAGTTGGGTCCAACTCAACTGCACATAACAACAACAACAACAGTAATACCTTAAGTCACTGAGGAGGTAAGTCTAGTGTTGAAATTTTAGATATCAATGTGATAGGATAAAATGAGAAACGATGGCTCTTTTAAAAAATATATGAAAGTGGCACTTTTCCACCTAAGCACTGTCAAAGCCACCTCATTACTATAAGTTGATAACAAGAGATATTAAATTTTTTACATAAACATAATGGAAGAATAAACAAATATAGGGAGCTCTGGTGGTGTAGTGCCTAAGGCATTTGACTGTTAACCAGAAGGCTGGAGGTTCAAACCCAGCAACCATTCCTCGGAAGGAAGATTGGGCAATCTACTTCCATAGTAAGTTTACAGTAACAAGGAAAGCATCGAACAGGTGAATAATCATGTTATTAAACCTTTGATTATATAAGGCTATTCAAATATAAGGCTATGAAAATAGCTGAGTTCTTTAATACTGTTATTAAAAAGATTGTAGTGAAAGAAAAATGATTATTATAGGGCTTATTTAAGAGTAACAATAGAATAAACAAGCAAAACAGAAAAGTATTATGACTTTGGATTTCATATTTTAGGTATTTAATTAGAGCTTATAGCTACATTTTCTGAACTAAATGAGTCTATATCTTATACACTTAGCCAAGCTTTGTTTTTTAATGCAGTTTCCTTTGTGCAGCCTCAGAATCACAGGTCTACTTGAGTTCCATGTACAATAGACTTATTAAACATGCAATTATTTATTGGACTTAATAAGAGCTTGCCTTTGGAAATTTAACTAATGGGGCTTAAAGTTCACAAATGTAAGGTTACGGGAGTAATTATCTGAAAACACCTGGAGGTAGGAAGCTAAATAAAATTTAGAAATCCATATGTATACAGAAGATTGTCTACTTCAGTATTAAGACTCTCACTGCATCTGCAGCCAAGTCCAGACTACTAAAGACCAGGACTAAACGCCTGATTGTGGGGTAGAGGGAGAAAAACTGTGGGGAGCCTATTACTTATAATGGTCTAGGTCCATTAAGAACATTACCTTTTTTCCCTGAAGTTTCATTTTGGATTTTGTGTCTACTCTTATGTGTAGTTTTGAAGAAATTCCTAGTCAGATAATGCATACACTAGAAAAATAAAGCACAGTGAAAACAAAACAAAACAAAAAATTGAATGTAGGAAGAGAAAAAATGAACTATAACAATACTCTTTCCAAATATTTATTGTATTTATTAAAATCCTGACAATATACTCCTAGGGATGAGGAAACAGTATTAAAGAAAAAGTCTTAAAGCTACCTTAAAATTGCAATCAATCCCTTACATAGTATTGTTTAGTTAAAGTAATCAGCTCTAACTTCACTTAATCATACTTGCAAATATTCCACTGTCTTTTCCACAATATTATATCTAAAGATTGTCATGGAGCAAAAACCAGCAGTGTCTGATTGAAATTAAAATAAAGAGCTTTTATTGAAATAAAAAAGCAATTAGTGAATTGGGAATCCCTAGCTCAAGAGGAGGGAGCTCTGGTAGCATAGTGGCTAAGACACTTGCCTGCTAACCAGACGGCTGGCGGTTCAAACCCACCAGCCACTCCTCGGAAGGAAGGTTGGGCAATCCTACTTCCGTAGTGATACTGCCTCGGAAGCCCAAGGAGGGGTCGCTATGAGTCAGGTTTGACTCGACGGCACATAACAACAACAACAACAACAGCTCAAGAGGATTCTGAACCAAATGACCCAAGGAGGAAACAGTTCAAGGAGGTTTTGTAAGAAAATACGAACAATTTCAATAAAAAATCAATCATAGGTTGGCATTTAGGTAATAGTTACAAAACTGGGTGAGAGTATAGTAGGAAATTACACATGTTTCTAAAATTACTTATTTAAAAGCTACAAAGTAGTCACTGAATTGAGCATATCTGGCCTTGAAACAATCATGAGCCCCTCCTTGTGTTAAGGCAGGAAGGACATGGATAATTCTAAGTTTTATATTGATTAAGCATCTGTCCTGAGAATTGTTTTGGACATGGTATCCTGAAAAGGGTGTATTCTTAAGCAAGCAACAATATTAAGCAAACAAAATTAAATTCTTTTTAAAATTTTTTACCAAGTAATTTTCTCAATGTACACTGGGGAGTTACAGAAATGACAGGCTACATTCTTCATGCAGAAGTTACTTTTGGTTCAAAATGGAGTTTTGGTTGGTGAACAGGAATATATCCTAGACCAAAGAGATTTAGCTTAAGATAATCTTACACATGCACTTGTGTTACAAAACTAGCCACACACATTTCAAAAGCAACAGAAGACAGAGTTAGAGCAAGCTCTCAGAGATAACCATGTACCTTCAGAGAGAAAATCACTGGGCCTGGTGACTCAGGACAATAGTCTTGGGGGACACCAAGCTGAATTGGCACAGCATACTACATAAAAATCTTGTTCCACAACATACTTTGGTGAGTAGCAACTGGAGTCTTTCCAGCAACCATCTAAGATGCAACTATTAGTCAGTCTCCTCTCATCTGAAACAAGGAAGAGTGAAGAAGATCAAAGACTTCCGGGAACAATTGGTCCAAGGATATGATAGACCCTAAGACCAGAAGAACTAGATAGTGCCTGGCTACCAATGCCAACCCCTTGGAAAGGGATCAAACCTGGAGATCTTGGATGGAGTGGGAGGAAAAAATGTGGAACAAAATCCAAAAACACAAAAATGACCAAAATTACTGATCAGATAGAATCTGGTCAAACCCCCAAGACTACGGCCCCTGTTACCCTTTAGGCCTAAAATTAGACTCACTCCCATGGATTGGGGATCTCTGGTAGGGAAGTGCCTAAGCCACTTGACTGCTTACCAGAAGGCTGGCAGTTCAAACCCACCAGCCACTCCTCAGAAGGAAGGTTGGGCAATCTACTTTCGTAGTGATACCGCCTCAGAAACCCAAGGAGGGGTTGCTATGAGTCGTATTCTACTTGAAGGCGCATAACAACAACAACAACCACGCATGGATTGGCTCTCAGCCCAACAGTAGAAAGACCTACATCCAGAACACCTATCCCAAGGTGATGCACCCACCTACTCTAGAGAGATGCACCTGTTAGACCAATCGACCATAGGGCACCAGAGAAACAGTATTCCCATAGAGGGAAAGCTGGCAGATAAGAGTGCATAGTTAAGAAGGGCAAGGGAGAGGATAGTCAGAGGGACAGGAGGGGAGGAGAGTCAATTATGATTGAGGATGGTACTTGGGGCATGAAATTAAATGTACATGAACTGTTGAATGTGAAACAAATTTTGCTCTGTAAATTTACACCCAAAGCACAGTAAAAATAAATTTTAAAAAAAAGGAATAGCCCTGTGAGGTAGTGGGATATCTATATAAGAAATGAGGAAACTGAGGCTTACAGTGATTAACATCTTTCTCAAGGTCTTTTAGGATCATCTCAAAAGGAAATATATATATATATATATATATATATATATATATATAAATGGCATTTTGGACCCAGACCTTAGCAAGGCCACCAAGGCCACCATATCATATTAGGAGGAGCTATGTTAATTTGGGCTGTTCTTGCCCAATATTTTGTCATGTTTTTGTATTTTATCAAGAATATTTAATTCTATACATCCTCTTCCTTGGTGCTCTGGTAGCAGAATGCCAAAAGCATTTGACTGCTAACCAGAGGCTGGCAGTTCAAACTCACCAGCCACTCCTTGGAAGGAAGGTTGGGCAATCTACTTCTGTAGTGATACCGCCTTGGAAACCCAAGTCGGGGTTGGAGGTTTTCAGTCGAGTCTGACTCGACAGCACATAACAACAGCAACAATATACATCCTCTTCATCCATCATAGCCCAATAAGACAATGAAAACAGGAAAATTAGTTAATTTTGGCATGTCTTATTATGAATCTTTCCACTATGAGTTCACATATCTGCTGCTTTGTTTTCCCAATGTACACAGATCCATAATTTAATGGGTGATTAATATTACATGCTAGGCTCCCCCTCTTTCTGAAATTAGAGCTTAAGATCTCATAATGTCTAGAATCCACCTATTCTCATGTTATAATATTTAGAAAAAAAAAATTAAAAGTCTCATTTCCAAACTTCTTGTAATTAGTTATCAAGACAGACCTGAATTGAGCAAAGAAGAATGAAGAAAACCAAAGATTCATGGAAACAATTAGTCCAAGTGACTGGTACACCATGAGATCCTCAGTCTATATGGCTATGAGACCAGAAGAACTAGATGGTGCCCAGCCAAAATTGTCAACCACTGTGTGGGGGGGAGGATCTATGAAGGAGATTTTGGATAGAGTGGGAGAACAATGTGGAACAAAACTCAAAATCATTTGCAAAAAAGAAAAAAACAGGGACCAAGTTTGCTGGTCAGATAGAACTTGATGGATCCACTGAGACTATGGCCCCTAACTGCCCCTCAGGTCTGGAATTGAACCCACACCTGTGGCTTCCAGCCCAACAAATGATAGGCATATGAGGTGAACATTTACATAGGTAGATAGACTCCTTGGAGAAAACAATCATGGGAGAATAGAAAGGCTGTGTATGCACAGGGACATAGCCCAGGGAGTAGGACTACATGGAGGGAAGGACACAGGGAAGAGGTAACTATGGGGAGGAATAGAAGGGGAGCTGTTGCATTGTGGTAAATTGTAGTCAATATCATGAGACAGTGTATGTGAGCTGATGTATGGAAAGTGAATTTGTTCTGTAAACTTTCACCCAAATCACAATTGGAAAAAAAAAAAGACAGCTCGGAATTGTGGTGATTATATGTATAAAAGAGGGAGCTCTGGTAGCATAATGAATAAGACATTTGACTGCTAACCAGAAGCCTGGGCTTGCATCATCACCACAATCTGCTATGTTTGTGCCCATTTTTTGCAGCCATCACTTCAGTCAATCCCATGTAGAGTTTCTCTCATTTTCCATGACCTTCAACTTTACCAAGCATGATTTCTTTCTTCTGTGATTGATCCTTCTGGATGACATGTCCAAAGTAAGCAAGATGAAGTCTTAGCATCCTAGCTTCTAAGTAGCTTTATGGCTGTACTTCCTCCAAGGTGGTTTTGTTTATATTCAACATTCTTTGCCAACACCACAATTCAAGTATGTTACTTCTTCTATATTCCATTTTCATTATCAGTTTTCACATGCATGTGGGGTGATTGAAAAGACCGTACCTGAGTCAATGCACTTTAGTCCTCAAAGTGACATCTTTGTCTTTTAACACTTTAAAGACATCTTTTGCAACAGATTCGCCCAATGCAATACATCTTTTGATGTCATGACTGCTTCCTCCATGATAAATTATTACTGACTCCAATAGAATGAAATCTTTGACAACTTGATTTTTTTCAGCCATCTCCAATTGCCCATCACTTTTATCAGATACTATGATTCTACTAAGATTGCTAAAATAACTCAAAACCAATCATAAAATTTACCGAGAGAGTCAGCTTTCTTTACCCATATCTCTGTCTTCTGAGCCCTCATATTTGGAGCTATTATCCTGACTGCAGGTTCATTTCTCACCTAATTTGTGAGACATTTTTATCTGAATAAGTAAATTTATCAGCAACCTAAGCTCTATTGGAGTATTGTGGCTAAACATATCTCAGAAATGAAACTTTCTATATTAGCACTTAGATAACCATACCCATATTCATGTTAAAAACCTGACAATCATCAACCTAAAATTAGTATGTCCAGAATAAAAGATACTCACAATATCAAGTGTTGGAAAGGAAATGGAGCTACTGGAACTCTTTTTCATTGCTGCTTCTAAAAATGCAAAGTAGTACCATCACTGTGGAAAATAGTTTGCCTGTTTCTTATAAAGTTAACATATGCTTTCCATACGGCCCTAGCAGTCCCACTTCTGTTTTCCGAGACTACATGAAAATGAGTTTGCTCAACAACCTTCATACAAATATTTATACCAGCTCTGTTCATAATTGCCAAAAAAGTACAATCAACACAAATGGTCTTCAACGTGTGAATGGATAGGCATCCATATATTTCATACTATTGATTGCATGTATATGACTTTCTTGAAAAGAAAGAACTATAGTGAGAGAGATCAGTGGCTTCCAGGGAAAGAATAAGTAGAGGTTTGTCTGCAAAAGAATAGCATAAAGGAGCTTTGGGTGAAACTGTTGTGTGTTTTGACAATGGAGGGGATTATACAACAGCATACATATGTTAAAATTCATATACCCAAAAAATTCAAGTTTACTGTAGGCTAATTTAAAATATAAAATAAAATAAATCATAAACTCTGCTCATCTCTTTAGGTATGTACCAAACTGACATAATGCAATAATGTAAATATATGTTTGATAAATGAAATTATGTAATTAATAATCCTAAGTATATAATTATTATTAGGATTTCAAACACTAAGTTTTCATTGTAACCCATTTAAAAATAATGGCACTTGAGATGTGCTGTTATAAATGTACTTGCCATGCATTAATTGTTCTGAGCTGATTCTGACTCATGGTGACCCCATGTGTGTCAGAGTAGAACTGTGTTCCAGGGGATTTTCACAAATGATTTTTCAGAAGTAGATTGCCAGACATTTTTTCAGAAGTAGCTCTAGGTGGACTTGAACCACCAACTTACTGGGCAGCAATGAACCCACTGATGTTTGTACCACCCAGGTACCCACTGACATAAAATCAAACTCATTGCCATCAACTTGATTCAGACTCATAGCATGCCTATAGAGTTTTCAAGGCTGTAATCATTCTGCCCATTCTAAAAAAAAAAAAAAAGTGATCCAACAGAAATCAGAAATTATTAGAAAATAACATAAACAAGTAATATTTTGCTGAAAATACTTTTAAAATGATTGCAGTCATACATATACGGGGAACTGCCAAAAATTCAAGCAAGGCTCAGAATAGGATGTGAAAAGGAGGATAGGATTGCTGATGTCAGATGGATCTTAGTAGAAAGCAGAGAATACCAAAAAATGTTTGACTCTATTTTATTGACTATGCAAAGGCATTCGACTGTGTAGATCATAAAATAAATAAAGAAATAAATGGAGAACACTGAAAATAATAGGAATTCCAGAATGCTTAAATGTTTTCATGTGGAACCTGCATGTAGACCAAAATGTAGTTGTTAAAACAGAACAACAAGATACTGCATGGTTTAAAATCAGGAAAGGTGTGCATCATGGTTGTATTTTTTTCACCATATTTTTTCAACTGGATGCTGAGCAAAGCTGGGTTATATAAAGAACTTGAGATCAGGATTGGAGGAAGATAATTAACAACCTATGATGTGCAGATGATACAACCTCGCTAGCTGAAAGTGAAGAGGACTTGAAAAAATTCTGATGAAGATCAAAGACTACAGCCTTCAGTATGGATTACACCTCAATATAGAGAAAACAACAGTCTTCCCTAATGGGCCATCCATCTACATCATAATAAATGGAGAAAATATTAATAATCCTCAAGGATTTCATTTTCCTTGAATCCCCAATCAATATCCATTGAAGCAGTAATCAAGAAATCAAATGATGTAATAATTGCATTCAGTAATTCTGCTGTAAAAGACCTCTTTAAAGTGTTAAAAAGCAATGTTGTTACTTTGAGGAGTGTTGTTGTTGCTGTTAGTTGATAGGTGCCATCAAGCTGTCTCTGACTCATAGCGACCCCATGCCCAGCAGAACAAAACACCACCCAGTCCTGAGCCATCTCCATGATTCTTGCTATACTTTAGCACGTCGCCACTGCCACCATGTCAATCCATCTTGCTCATGGCCTGCTCCTCTTCCGTCGACCCTCCACCTTACCAAGCATGACATCTTTCTCCAGGGAATGGTCCCTTCTGACAACATGACCAAAGTAAGTGAGACGAAGTCTGGCCATTCTCGCCTCCAAGGAGCGTTCTGACTGCACTTCCTCCAGGACAGATCTGTTAGTTCTTTTAGCAGTCCCGGTACATTCAGCATTCTTCACCAACACCACAGTTCAAAAGCATCAATTCTTCCTTGGTCGTCCTTATTCACTGTCCAGCTGTCACATGCATATGAGGTGATTGAAAATATCATGGCTTGTGTCAGATGCACCTTATTCCTCAAGGAGATATCTTTGCTCTTCAGCACTTGAAGAGGTCCTCTGCAGCTGATTTGCCCAGTCTTGTACCTCTTCTGATATCCTGATGGCTGCTTCCATTAGCATTGATTGCAGAAACAATCAATATGAAGTCTTTGACAATTTCAATCTTTTCTCCATTTATTGTGATGTTGCTTACAGGTCCAGTTGTGAGGATTTTTGTTTTCTTTATATTGAGATATAATCCATACTGCAGACTGTATTCTTCAAACTTAATCAGTAAGTACTTCAACTCATCCTCACTATCCCCAAGCAAAGTTGTGTCATCAGTGTTTGCAGGTTGTTAATAATTCTTCCTCCAATTCTAATGCCAATTTCTTCTTCATATAGTCTAGCTTCTCAGATTATTTGCTCAGCATACAGATTGAATAAGTATGGTGAAAGGATACAACACTGATGCTCTCCCTTCTTGATTTTAAACCATCTAGTGTCCCCTTTTTCTGTTGAATGACAGCCTCCTAGTCTAGGTAGAGGTCCCTCATGAGTACAAATAAGTGTTCTAGAATTCCATTCTTCTCTATGTTATCCACAATTTTTTATGATCCACACAATCAAATGCTTATGCATAGTCAATAAAGCACAAGTAAACATCTTTCTGGTATTCTTTGCTTTGAGCCAAGATTCATCTGACATCAGCAATGATATCCCTCATTCCATGTCCTCTTCTGAATCCAGCTTGTATTTCTGAAAGTTCTCTGTCAATATACCACTACAACCATTTTTAAGTTATCTTTAGTAAAATTTTACTTGCATGAGATATTAGTGATATTGTTCAATAATTTCCACATTCTGTGCAATCACTTTTCTTTGAAATGGGTACAAATATGGATCTTTTCCAGTCACTTGGCCAGGTAGCTCTCTTCTAAATCTCTTGGCATAACCAAGTGAGTACCTCCAGCGGGGCATCTATTTGTTGAAACATCTCAATGGATATTCTGTCAATTCTTGGAGCCTTGTTCTTCACCAATTCCTGAGTGCAGCTTCAATTTCTTCCTTCAGTACCATTGGTTCTTGACCATATACTACCTCCTGAAATGGATGAAGATTGACCAGTTCTTTTTGTTATGGTGACTCTATGCATTCCTTCCATCTTCTTTTAATGCTTCCTGCATCATTCAATATTTTGCCCATAGAATCTTTCAATATTGCAACTTGAGGCTTAATTTTTTCCCCACTTCTTTCAGCTTGAGAAATGCCAAGTGTGTTCTTCCCTTTTGGTTTTCTAGTTCCAGGTCTTTGCACATTTCATTATAGCAATTGGATTTGTCTGCTTGAGCTGCTCTTTGAAATCTCTGTTCAGCTCTTTTATCTTGTAATTTCTTCCATTGGCTTTAGCTACTCTTCACTCAAGGGCAAGTTTCAGAGTCTCTTCTGACATCCATTTTGGTCTTTTCTTCCTTTCTTGTCTTTTTAATGACCTCTTGCTTTCTTCATGGATGATGCTCTTGATGTCATTCCACAATTCTGGTTTTCAGTCATTGATGTTCAATGAATCAAATCTATTCTTTAGATGGTCTTTAAATTCAGGAGGAATATTTTCAAGGTCATATTTCAACTCTCATGGCCTTGTTTTAATTTTCTTCACCTTCAGCTTGAGCTTACATATGAGCAGTTGATGGTCTGTTCCACAATCAGCTCCTGGCCTCGTTTTGGCTGAAGATATTGAGCTTTTCCATCGCCTCTAGCCACAGGTGTAGTCTATCTGATTCCTTGTACTCTATCTGCCGAAGCCTATATATGTAGACACCATCTGTGTTGTTGAAAAAGTTATTTGCAATGAATAAGTTGTTGGGCTTGCAAAATTCTATCATGCAATCTCCAGTGTTATTTCTGTCACCAAGGCCTAATTTTCCAACTACCAGTGATTCTTCTTTGTTTTCAACTTTTGCATTCCAATCACCAATGATAAGTAACACATCTTGATTGCATGTTTGGTCAATTGCAGACTGCAGGATTTTATTTAAAAAAAAAAACAAAAAACTCCTGTTTCCTCATCTTTTGCTTTGGTGGTTGGTGTGTAGATTTGAATAATAGTATCAATGGGTCTTCCTTGTAGCCATATGGATATTATCCTATCACTAACAGCATTGTACTTCAGGACATATTTTGAAACATCCTTTGTGATGTTGAATACCATACCATTCCTCTTCAATTTGTCATTCCCGTCACAATAGATCATATGGTTGTCTTATTCAAATTGCCCATAACCCATCCATTTCAGCTCATAATGCCTAGGATATCAGTCTTGATTCATTCCATTTCATTTTTGACAACTTTCAATTTTCCTAGATTTATACTTCACACATTCCATGTTCCAGTTATTAGTGGATGTTTGCACCTGTTTCTCCTCAGTTTGAGTCATGCCACATCAGCATATGGACGTCCTGAAAGACTTACTTTATCCATATCATTAAGGTTAGTTCTACTCTGATGAGGCAGCTCTTTCCCACTCCTATTTTGAGTGTCTTCTGACTCAAGAGGCTCATCTTCCTGCACTGTGTTAGACAATGTTACCAAGCTATTTATAAGGTTTTCCCTGGCCAATTTTGAGAAATGGATGGCCTCTTCCTTCTTCCTAATATGTCTTAGTCTCTAAACTGTGTTGACACTTGTGTACCATGTGCAACCCTGCTGGCATCTAAAATATCAATGGCACAGCCTCAAGCCTCACAGCAACGTACCAGCCCCACAGGATGACAAATGGACAGGCAAGTTTGTCTCCCTTAGCTGTTGGAAACCTCTGTGCCCTCCCCTTCCCTAATTCCTACCTGAAACCTCTCACTTTGTGGCCCCTGGCTGCTCCTGGTTCCTCCTTTTCCTGGCTCTAGAAGGCTTGGGTCCTAGCCTTTCTTCCAATCCCTTTACCTGGATATCCTGCTGCTCTTTAGGCCCCCGGCCACTGTTGTTATTGTTAAGTGTCAAAGAATCTGCTCTAACACATTATGCAAAACAGAATGAAATGCTGTCCCTTCCTGAGCCATCCTCATAATTCCTGCTACACTAGAGCCCATTGTGTCAGTCAATCTCATTGAGTGTCTTCCCCTTCTTCTATGACCCTCTGCTTTACCAAGTGTTGTGGTTCTCTTGTGCTGCTCTAACAGAAATATCACAAATGGATGGCTTGAACAAACAGGGATTTCTTCTCTTACAGTTTAGGATAGAAGTCTGAGTTCAAATGCCAGCTCTAGGGACTGTGTGAAAGCCCCTTGACATTGGGCTTCAACTATGACTCTTGCTCCAAGCCCACTGAAGCTGGAGGCTTCTTTTAACCCAGGCAGCTGCTGGTTACTGAGACTGATAAACCCAAAGTCTACAAGTAAAAGGGCATAGTCCCAAAATTTTCAAGCAACACAGCAGACCACTAGTACAAGTTGAGAGACAGTCTCAAGATTGGCAGAAAACATAGCAGGCCACTCACTGATGACCCAGCCAAATGAAGGATCCAAATGTGCTGAGAAGCTCAGAGACTTTCTCAAAGCTGTCTTCTTACATACTGGAAGAAGACCATATCCCTAAGATAGCTACTCAGCTGCATACAGTAGATTCCACCATGGAGCTAATTACCAGTCTCATCATGGGGAGCACCCAGCAGCCCATGTACTCAAAACCAGGCTCAGCCAAGTTGGCATACAACCATAACTACCACACCAAGCATGACATTTTTCTGCATGGAGTGGACCTTTCTGACAATATGTCCAAAGTAGGTAAGACAAAATGCCAAAGAGTCAGAGAGGCTGCATCTTCTGACCTACCCTAATCCCAAAAAAAGGAAAACAAAATCACAATCAGTAGTCAAAGGCCTATTCCTATGAGGCCAGGCATGCTGCCTCCCTCCAGCCATTTCATCAACCCTGACACAAACTGTTCCTCCCACAACACCCACCACCTCTCTGCTGGGTTCAATAATTCGCTGCAGTGGCCACACAGAACTCACAGATTATGGGGTTTATTAGAGAAGCACAAGACTACAATTCAAGTTCAGAAATGCACTCAGTCTCTTGCAGGCAGCTGTCTCACTCAGCAGCTGGCAGTCTCAGTAGTGTGTGTCTCTTTTCTCTCTCTCTTAGCAGTGCATGCCTCTCATGTCTCTCTCTCAGCAGAATGTGTCGTTCATGTCTCTTGGCATGTATGTCTTTCTCAGTCAACAGACAGAGACTACTTCTGGCTCTAGAAGAGCTCCTTTTGAGCCTGGCAGAGTGGCCAAAATAACCAATCTCAACATCAGAATTCTATACACCTGAGAGAGAATGAACTTCTCAGAAGATTGCTTCATCCACTCCCAACAGTAATACCCCAGATGGGTATCTTTAACAATCAGGAGCTACTTGATTGCTCATGGCAAATTTCACCACAGAGTTCACAAAGACTTATGGCTAGAAAACCCACACTATGTAATTTACTACACTGCACAAATTCTGGCCATTTTCACTTCCAAGCAACATTCTAGCTGCACTTCTTCCAGAACAGATATGTTCATTCTTCTGGTAGTCCATGGTATTTTCAGTATTCTTCACCAACACCACAATTCAAAGACATCAACTCTTCTTCAGTCATCCTTAGTCATTGCACAGCTTTCACATGCATATGAGGCTATTGAAAATACCAAGGCTTTGGTCAGGTCCACATTACTCTTCATAGTGATATCTTTGCTTCTTAAGACTTTAAAGAAATCTTGAGCAGCAGATTTGCCCAATGCAATACACATCTGTTTTCTTGACTGTTGTTTCCATAGATGTTGACTGTGGATCCATATAAAATGAAATTCCTTACAACTTTAATAATCTTTTCTGTATTTATCATGCTGTTACTTATTGGTCAACTTGTAAGGATTTACATTTTCTTTATGTTGAGACAAACTATACTGAAGACTTCAGTCTTTGATCTTTATCAATAAGTGCTTCGGGTCATCTTCATTTCAGCAAGTAAGGTTGTCTGCACATCAGAGGTTGTTAATGATTCTTCCTCCAATCCTGTTATTGCATTTTTCTTCATATAGTCCAAGTTCTAAGATAATTTGCTCAGCATGTTGTTGTTGTTAGGTGCTGTCGAGTCGTTTCCAACTCATAGTGACCCCATGCACAGCATACAGATTGAATAAGTGGGGTAAAAGGATACAATCCTGTCATAAACTCTTCCTCATTTTAAATCATGCAGTATCACCTATTCAGTTTGAACAACCTCTTGGTCTATGTACAGGTCCCTAATGGGTATAATTAAGTGTTCTGGAATTCACATTCTTCACAGTTTTATCCATTATTTCTTATAATCCACATTGTAGAATGCCATTGCATAGTCAATGAAACACTGGTAGACATCTCTCTGGTGTTCTTTGTTTTCAGATAAAATCATCATTGGGTTCAGCTAAGCCCATCATTGCAGCCACTGTAGCTAAGACACATCTGACATCAGTGATGATATCCCAAATTCCACATCCCCTTCTGAATCCAGCTTTCATTTCTGAACATTCCTGTCAATATCTGCTGCAACAGTTTTTGGTTTATCCTCAGCATTTTTTCCTTGCTTGTAATATTAATGATATTGTTTGATAATTTCCACATTCTGTTGGATCACATTTCTTTGGAATGAGTACAGATAATGGATCTCTTCCATTCAGTTGGTCGGGTAGCTGTCTTCCAAATTATTTGACATAAACTAGTAAGTGCCTCCAGCATGGCGTCCATTTATTGAAACATTTCAGTGGGTATTCTGTCAGTTTCTGGGCCTTTTTGTCTGTCAAATCCTTCAGTGCAGCTTCAACTTCTTCTTTCAATACCGTTGATTCTTGATCATATGCCACCTCCTGAAACAGTTGAACATCAATCAATTATTTTTGGTACAGTGACTCTGTTCTTTGTATTCTTTCCATCTTCTTTTGATGCTTCCTGCTTCATTCAATATTTTTCCCATAGAATCTTTCAATATTGCAACTTGAGGCTTGAATTCTTTCTTCTTATCCTTCAGCTTGAGGAATACCAAGTGTGTTCTCCTCTGTTGGTTTTCTAACTCTAGGTTTCTGCACATTTCATTATAATACTTTATATTGTCTTCTCAAGCCTCCCTTTGAAATTTTCTGTTCAGCTCTTTCATTTCATCGCTTCTGTTTACTACTACTCTCCATTCAAATGCAAGTTTCAGTCTCTTCTGACATCCATTTTGGTCTTTACTTCCTTTCCTGTCATTTTAATGACCTTTTGCTTCCTTCTTATATGGTGTTCTTGATATCATCCCATAACTCATCTGGTCATCAGTCATTGATGTTCAGTGAGTTAAATCTTTTCTTCAGATTGTCTCTAATTTCAGATGGGACATTTTGGCTTTCATGGACTTATTTTCATTTTCTTCTGCTTCAACTTGAACTGCATATTAGCAATTAATGATCTTTTCTACAGTCAGCTCCTGTCCTTTTTTTGACTAATTATTTTGAGCTTCTCAATTGCCTCTTTCCACAGTTGTAGTCGATTTGATCCCTGTGTGTTCCACCTGTTGAATTCCATGTGTATAAACACCTTCTATGTTGCTGAAAAAAGGTATTTGCAATGAATAAACAATTGGTCCTGCAAAATTGTATCATGCAATTTCTTTATATCACCAAGGCCATATTTTCCAACTATCAATGATTCTTCTTTGTTTTCAACTTTCACATTCCAATCACCAATAATTATCAATACATCTTGATTTTGTATTTGATCAATTTCAGACTGTAGAAGTTAGTAAAATCTTCAATTTCTTCACTTTTTGCTTTATTGGTTGGTGTGTAAATTTGAATAATAGTTGTATTAACTTGTCTTCCTTGTAGGTGTAGGAATATTATCCTATGACTGACAGCATTGTACTTTATGATAGATCTTAAAATATTCTTTTTGCACATTTCATTATAATACTTTATATTGTCTTCTCAAGCCACCCTTTGAAATATTTTGTTCAGCTCTTTTATTTCAGCACTTCTTCCATTTGCTTTAACTACTCTCCATTCAAATGGTTTCAACTCAATTGCTCTTCAATATGTCATTCCTGGCATAGTAGACAACATGATTGTCCATTTCAAAATGACCAATACTATTCCATTTCAACTTACTAATGCCTAGGATATCCATCTTGATGCATTTCATTTAATTTTTGACTACTTCCAATTTTCCTAGATTCATATTTTGTGTATTTCACATTCTAATTATTGATGCATGTTTGCAGCTATTTATTCCCATTTTGTGTCATGCCCCATCAACAAATGAAGATCCTAAAAGCTTTATTCCATCCATGTCACTGAGGCCAAGTCTACTTTGAGGAAGCAGTTCTTCCCCAGCTGTATTTTGAGTGCCTTCCAACCTGAGGGGTTCATCTTCTGGCTCTGTGTCAATGTTTCATAGTTATTCATAAAGTTTTCCAATAATATATCAGACAATCTTTCACTACTATTCATGAGTTTTTCAGTGGCCAATTTTTTCAGAAGCAGATGGTCCCATCCTTCTTCCCATTCTGACTTCATCTGGAAGCTGCACTGAAACCTGTCCACCATGGGTACCTGCTGGTATTTGATACTTGTGGCATAGCCTCCAGCTTTACGGAAATATGCAAGCCACCATGCTATGACCAACTGATAGACGAGTGCTGGCTTTGAGGAGTAAGGTGCTCCTATACCAACCTATGTTATTTTCACTTTCCTCATATGCATGCAAATGTGGGAAACTTAATAAGGAAGACTGAAGAATTGATACATTAAAATAATTTTGAATATACCATGATATATGATAGAAGAAGGAACAAATCGGTCTTGGATGAAGTACAGCCAGAATGGTCTTTAGAAGTGATGACGGCCAGACTTCATCTCACATGTTATCAGGAGGGACCAGTCCTTGAACAAAAGACATCATGCTTGGTAAAGTAGAGGGTCAATGAAAAAGATGATCCTCAGTGAGATAGATTGACACAGTGGCTATCACAATGGGCTCAAACATTACAATGATTGTGAGGATGGCTCTGGAGAGGGAAGTATTTCTTTCTGTTGTACATAAGGTCACTATAAGTTGCAACATACTCAAAGGCACCTAACAGCAACAACAAAAATTTTTATTGAAGCAGATAGGGACATCGTTCTCCTACAGAGAGGATGGTGTATTTGAACTGCTAACCTATTGAATATCAGCAAAGCACCTAAACACTGCCATCAGGGATCCTTACTTGACATGTTGTTGTTGTTGTTAGTACCATTGAGTCATCTCTGACTCATACAACCTATGCACAGCAGAATGAAACACTGCCCAGTCCTGTGCCAGCTTCATTGTCCTTGCCATATGTCAGCCCACTGTTGCAGCCACTGTGTCTATCCATCCCATTGAGGGCCTTCCCCTTCTTTGTTGACCCTCCACTTTACCAAGCTTGATATTCTTCTCCAGGGAATAGCTCCTTCTGATCACATAAACCAAAGTAGGTGAGACAAAGTCTGGCCATTCTTGCTTCCAAGGAGCATTCTGGCTACTCTTCTTCCAGGACAGATTTGTTAGTCCTTTTAGTAGCACATAGTACTCTTAGCATTCTTCTCCTCCAGCACCACAACTCAAAAACATCAACTCTTCTCTGGTCTTCCTTATTCATTGTCCAGATCTCATATGCATAAGAGGTGATTGAAAATACCATGGCTTAGGTTAGACACACCCTAGTCTTTAAGAAGGCATCTTTGCTCTTCAGCACTTGAAAGAGGTCCTTTGCAGCAGATTTGCCCAATGCAGTATGTCATTTGATACCTTGACTGCTGCTTCCATTGGTATTGATTGTAGAGCCACATAATATGAAATACTTGACAACTTCATTCTTTTCTCCATTCACCATGAAGCTGCTCATTTCACCAGTTGTGAGGATTTTTGTTTTTTTTATATTGAGGGGTAATCCATACTGCAGAATGTAGTCTTTAATCTTCCTCAGTAAGCTTCAAGTCTTCCTCACTTTCAGCAAACAAAATTGTGTCATCTTCATATCACAGGTTGTTAATGATTCTTTCCCCAATCCTGATGCCACATTCTTCTTATAATACAGCTTCTTGGATTACTTACTCAGCATACAAGTTAAATAAGTATGGTGAAAGGATTCAACCTTGAAGTACTCTCTTCTTGGTTTTGAACCATAGAGTATTCCCTTGTTCTGTTCGAACAACAGCCTTCTGATCTATGTACAGGTTCTTCATGAGTACAATCAAGTGCTCTGAAATTCCCATTCTTCTCATTGTTAGCCATAATTTGTTATGATCCGCACAATTGAATGCTTTGGCATAGTCAATAAAACACAAGTAAACATCCTTCTGGAATTCTTTGCTTTGAGTCAAGATCCACCTGAAATTAGCAATGGTATCCCTTGTTCCACATCCTCTTCTGAATCCAGCTTACAGTTTTGGAAGCTCTCTGTTAATGTGCTGCTGTAACAATTTTTGAAATATCTTCAGTAAGAGTTTACTTGCATGTGATATTAATGATAATGTTTGATAATTTCCACATCCTGTGGGATCACCTTTCTTTGGAATGGGTACAAATATGGATCTCTTCCAGTCACTTGGCCAGGTAGCTGTCTTCCAGATCTCTTGGCATAACCAATTGAGTGCCACCAGAGGGGCATCCATTTGTTGAAATATCTGAATGGGTATTCTGTCAATTCCTGGAGCCTTGTTCTTTGCCAGTTCCTTCAGTGCAGCTTCAAATTCTTCCTTTAATACTATTGGTTCCTGACCATATGCCACCTTCTGAAATGGATGAATACCAAACAGTTCTTGGTACAGTGACTCTGTGTATTTCTGCCATCTTCTTCTTGTTATCCCTTTTTTTTTACTTGTGATTTGTGTGAAAATTTACAGAGCAAATTCACTTTCCATACAGCAGTTCACACACACTTTGTCTCATGACGTTGACTACAATTTACCACAATGCAACAGCTCCCCTCACACTTCCTCCTAAAAGTTACCTCTTCCCTGTATCCATCTCTCCATATACTTCTGCCCACTGACCTCTCTCCCTGTGCATAAACAGCCCTTCTTACTCCCATGATTGTTCTCTCCAAGGTAAATGTTCAACTCATATGCTTGTCTTTTGTTTGGCTGGAATCCAAAGGTGTGGGTTCATTTCCAAATCTGAGGGGCAGCTAGGTGCTATAGTCTCAGTGGTTCCACCAGGCTCTATCAGACCAGCAAACCTGATACCCTCCACCCCCTTTTTTTTCCCCAAATGATTTTGAGTTTTGTTCCACATTGTTCTCCCTCTCTATCCAGGATCTCCTACATTGATGCCCCTCAGTGCAGTTGACAGTGGTAGCCAAGCACCATCTAGTTCTTCTGGTCCCATAGTGGTATAGGCTGTGGATCACGTGGTGTAACAGTCACTAGGACTTTCCATGAATCTTTGGTTTTCTTCATTCTTCTTTTCTCTGGATGAGGAGAGACCTATCATTGCATATAGATGGCTTTTTGCAAGGTTTTAAGATCCCAGTCGCTACTTGGCAGAGTAGGAGGTGGGATAATGTTTTGTGTAGTATATTATGGCAATTGAGCTTGATGTCCCCTGTGACTATGGTTCCAAATGCACAAGTTCCACTACTCGGTCCCTCTGGGTAGCTGGCTGTGACCAAGAAATGATTACAACCTTGTCCCTTGTCAGCTCTACTATATACCTGGGAATTCAGATCATACAAATATACTTATATGACCATTCTCTCCCAACCCTATACATGGTCTTGGGTACACTCCCCCCAACATAGCTAATAGTTCAGCCTGTTCATCTATCTATCCACCTGTATACCCATGTTTGCCTTCACTGACAACGCAGTACTATATATGCAAAATACTATATATGCATATTTGTTGTCTGTACCTCCCATATACCTCTCTATGTCTTCCTCTTCCTCAATGCCACCATGTTGATCACTCACATTTGGTACATTGCCCTTCTCTTCACCCAAATCAATACTTATCTCTACCTATCTAACAGTGTTCTTCCCCTCCCCTCCCACCCCTGGTAACCAACAAAGAAAATTTCCTTCCATAGATAAACCTTTCCTTGACTTTTACAATATTAGACTAATACAATATTTTTCCTTCTGTGATTGACTTGTTTCACTCAGCATAATGTCCTCCAAGTTCATTCACATTGTGTGGTGTTTGGCAGATTCTAGGTTATTCGTTAGGGTAACATAATATTCCATTGTGTGTATTTGCCATAGTTTGATCATCCATTCCTCAGTTGATAGACACCTAAGTTGTTTCCATCTTTTGTTTATTGTAAATAGTGCTGTGATGAACATGGGTGTACATATGTCTGTTCCTGTAATTGCTCACTTCTTTAGAATGTATACCTAGTAATGGAATAACTGGGTCAAATGGTATTTCTAATTCCAACTTTTTAAGGAATCACCATACCACTTTCCACAGTGGTTGTACCATTTTATACTCCCACCAGCAGTGTGTGAGTCCCAATCTCTCCACATCCTAGCCAGCATTTGTTATTTTCTGTCTTCCTGAACATTGCTACTACTGCTGGAGGAAGATGATATGTCATTATTGTTTTGATTTGTATCTCTCTAATAGCTAATGATCTTGAGCATTTTTTCATATGTTTGTTGGCTGCCTCTTCTGCCCATTTTATAATTAGATTGTTTGTCTTTATCTTATTGAGATAACATAAATTCTAGAGAAAATTCCCTTGTAATATATGTCATTGTCAAATATTTTTTTCCTAATCTGTATGTTCTCTTTTGACTCTTTGGGAGAAATTTTTGAAAGTACATAAAAATTTAATTTTTAGAAGGTCCCATTCATCTAGTGTCTCTTCTGCTGTTTGTGCATTTTGGGTTATGCTTGATAGGTTATTTATGCCATATATTAGGGCCCCTAAATTTTCCCCTAGTTTTCCCTTGAGGAACTCTATAGTTAGGTTTCATATTTTAGTCTTCCTTCCATTTTCTTTTGATGTTTCCCACATCATTCAATATTTTGCCCATAGATCTTTCAGTATTGCAACTGGAGGCATACATTTTTTTCCTCAGTTCTTTCAGCTTGGGAAATGTTGAGCATGTTCTTCCCTTTTGGTTTTCTAACTTCAGGTCTTTGCACAATTCATTATTATAATTGGCTTTGTCTGCAAGAGCTGCTTTTTGAAAACTTCTTTTCAGCTCTTTTATCTCATCATTTCTTCTGTTTGTTTTATTTACTCTTTCCTCAAGGGCAAGTTTCTGAAACTCCTCTGACAGCCGTTTTGGTCTTTATTTTTTTCCTTTCTTGTCTTTTAAATGACCTCTTGCTCTTCATGGGTGATGCTATTAATGTCATCCCACAATTCCTCTGGGTTTTCATTGCATCAAATCTATTCTTTAAATGGTCTGAAAATTCAGGAGGGATATTATCACGGTCATATATTTTAGCTCTTGTGGACTTGTTTTGTCTTCAACTGCAACTTGAACTTGCATATGAGCAGTTGATTGTCTGTTGCACAATCAGCTCCTGGCTTTGTTTTGCCTGAAAATATTGAGCTTCTCCATCTCCTTTTCCTACAGACGTAGTCAGTCTGATTCCTGTGTTTTCCATCTAGTGAAGTCCACATGTAGAGTCATCACTTGTGTTGTTGAAAAAAGGTATTTGCAATGAATACATCATTGGTCTTGTAAAATTCTATCATGTGATCTCCAGGGTTATTTCTATCACCAAGGCCATATTTTCCAACTACTGGTAACTCTTCTTTGTTTCCAGCTTTTACATTCCAGTCACCAGTGATAATCAACACATCTTGATTCCATGATTATTCAATTTCAGACTGCAGAAGTTGCTAGAAATCTTCAATATCCTTGTCTTTGGCTTTGGTGGCTGGTGCATAAATTTGGATAATAGTACTATTAACAGGTCTTCATTGTAGGTGTATGAATGTTATCCTATCTCTGACAGCTTTGTCCTTCATGATAGATTTTGAAACAGTCTTTGAGATGATGAATGCCACACCATTCCTCTTCAATCTGCCATTCCCAGCATAGTAGATCGTGCAATTGTCTGGTTCAGATTGGCCAAAATCAATCCATCTCAGCTCACTAATGCCTAAGATATTGATCTTTATGCATTCTATTTCATTTTTGACAACTTCTCATTTTCTTAGTTTCACACTTTGTACATTCCATTTTCCAATTATTATTGGATGTTTGCATCTGTTTGTGCTCATTTTGACTTGTGCCACATCATCAAATGGAGGTCCTGAAAGCTTAACTCTATCCATATCATTAAAGTCATTCCTTACTCTGAGGAGTCAGCTCTCCCCCAGTCAAATTTTGAGTGCCTTCTGACTTGATGGGCTCACCTTCTGGTACTAGGTCAGACAGGACCATTCATAATGTTTTCCAATAGTATATCAGACAGTGTTTCACTGCTATTCATAAGGTTTTCACTGCCCAACTCTTTGAAAAGTAGATGGCCTCTTCTTTCTTCTGAGTCAGTCTAAGCCCAGAAACTCCGCTTAAACCTCCCCACTATGGATAACCCTGCTGACCTTTTGCAACACAGTAGCATAGCCTTCAGCTTCACAGCAACAAGTAAGCCACCACAAGATGACAAACTGACAGACAAATTAGTCTCTCTTAGTTGTTTCTAATCCCTCTGCACCTGCCTACCTCAGACCCCGGGCTTAATATATAGCTATCCCCAAGAGAAAAGTAGGCTCCAAGCCCCTTGCCTGCCTACCTCAGGTCCTGACCTTGATAAAAAGCCACATCTAAGTGAAAAGCAGCCTCCAAGCTCCCGGCCTTTTGACATAGTACCCCTAAATAACATTTGCTTGACATAAATGTTAATATTATGTTAACATTTATATTATACCATTTACTTGACAAAGTAACCCCTAAAAATATATTTGTAGAATATATGATAGAATTGTCTTTAATATTTATTTTCTTAATTTTAATGAGTTAATTCTGAGAAATTTGTGACACTATTTTATACTTGGTATGCTCTTTATTTTCCACTTTTTAAAATATTATGGCCCTCACAATAATCATTTTTGAAGACATTATGTTTTTTTTTTTTAAAATAATGCTTGTACTGCTATCGATGATTATTTTTTAAAATTTGTGATTATATTTTCCCTGAATTTTTAATTGAAGGTGTCTATTATTGTTTTTGAACCACAGTTATTACCAGAATATAACTTGTGGTCACATAGATCTCGTTAATGGACTTTAGGAAATTTTTGATAAAGTTTTTGGTGCATGCCTAACCATCTTCCTTTTGCAGATATCATGAAATGCATGATAAGTGGTAAATTTCTGCCAAGATTCTTAACAATTCTAATAAATAACAAACTTTTCCTTTTTGATCAAAGTGAGCTCTGGTTAATCTTCTTTATCAGTGATAAGATTGATAAAATTATTGGCAAATTTTTCCAGTTAAAACACTGAAAATAATATTGCTTACAAGCACCAACTCTTGTCCAAATTATTTTTTGTCATATTTTTTATCGGATAAAGTGATCTTATATGTTCCTTTGACATTTCCTGTGTATGTGGACAGCTCCAAATCTTATCTCTTTATCAATTCCTCCTTTCTTTAAGCACAACAATCCAGATTTCATTGGCTATATCTACCTAAATAAACTACCATTATTTCAAACTCAGCATTAATCTGTTGTTGTTGTTGTTATTTGCCGTCGAGTCAGCCCCGACTCATAGCAACCCCTCCTTGGGTTTCCAAGGCAGTATCACTATGGAAGTAGGATTGCCCAACCTTCCTTCCGAGGAGTGGCTGGTGGGTTTGA
>NW_006921817.1:3803661-3804914 GCF_000298275.1 Orycteropus afer afer | reverse complement strand
AAAGTTAAGGAAATGTTTATCTATTGAAGGAAATTTTCTTTGTTGGTTACCAGGGGTGGGAGGGGAGGGAAAGGAACACTGTTAGATAGATAGAGATGAGTATTGATTTGGGTGAAGAGAAGGGCAATGTACCAAATGTGAGTGACCAATATGGCACCATTGAGGATGAGGAAGACCTAGAGAGGTACATGGGAGGTACAGACAACAAATATGAAGCCTTTTCCACATGCAGTACTGCGTTGTCAGTGAAGGTAAGCATGGGTATATGGGTGGATAGATGGGTGTACAGGCTAAATGATTAGGATCTGTCTATGAAATTGGGAGTCTATCCAAGAACATATATGGGGTTGGCAGACAATGGTCTTATAAGTTTATGTGAATGATCAGAATTCCCAGGTGTATAGAAGAGTTGACAAGGGGAAGGTTGTGCTCACTGCTTGGGCACAGCCAGCTACCCAGAAGGACTGAGTAGTTGAACCTGCGGGCTTGGGACCATAGTCACAGGGGACATCAAGCTCAATTGGCACAATATACTATACAAAATATTGTTCTACCTCCTACTTTGGTGAGTAGCGACTGGAATTTTAGAAGCTAGCAAGCTGCCATCTAGATGAAACAATGAGTCTCTCCTTGTCCAGAGCAAAGAAGAATGAATAAAACCAAAATTCATGGAAATAATTAGTCCTAGCAACTGGTACACCATCCGATCTGCAGCCTATATGACTATGAGACCAGAAGACCTAGATGGTGCCCGGCTACCACTGTCATCCACTTGGAATGGGATCTATGTAGGAGATCCTTGATAGAAAGGGAGAACAATGTGGAACAAAACTCAAAATCATTTGGAGAAAAAAGAAAAAAAAAAGGAGGGGGGGACCAGATTTTCTGGTCTGATAGAGCCTGGTGGAATCACTGAGATTATGGCCGCTAGCTGCCCTTAAGATCTGGAATTGAACCCACACCTGTGGTTTCCAGCCAAACAGAAGACAGGCATATAAGTTGAACATTTACCTGAGGTAAATACACTCCTTGGAGAGAACAATCATTGAGAAAAAAGGGCTGCCTTTGCACAGGGAGACAGCTCAAGGGGCATGAGTCCATGGAGGGATGGACACTGGGAAGAGGTAACTATGGGGAGGAAGTGGGAGGGGAGCTGTTGCATTGTGGTAAACTCTGGTCAATGTCATGAGACAAAGTATACGTAAACTGCTGTATAGAAAGTGAATTTGCTCTGTAAATCTTCACCCAAATCA
>NW_006921817.1:3798661-3802971 GCF_000298275.1 Orycteropus afer afer | reverse complement strand
TTACTATTATTATTATTATTATTATTATTATTATTTGGGTGAAAGTTTACAGAACAAATTCATTTTCCATAGAGCAACTCACATACACTTTGTCTCATGACATTGATTGACTGGAATTCCCACAATGCAACAGCTCTCTTCCCACTTCCTCCCCATAGTTACTCCTCCCTGTGTCCTTCCCTCCCATGCACTCTGGCCTCCCAAGCTGTCTCCCTGTGTATACACAGCCCTTCTATTCTCCCATGATTGAGCTCTCCAAGAAGTGTATCTACCTAATGTAACTGTTCAGTTTGTAGGCCTGTCTTTTGTTTGGCTGGAAGCCACAGGAGTGGGTTCAATTCCAGACCTTTAGGGAAGCTAGAGGACAGTCTCAGGGGTTCCACCAGATTCTATCAGACCTAGTCCTTTTTTTTTTTTTAATGATTTTGAGTTTTGCTCCACATTGTTCTTCACTCTATCCAGGATCTCCTATATATATGTCCCTCCAGGCATTTGACAGCTATAGCCAGGCACCATCTAGTTCTTCTGGTATCATAGTCATATAGGCTAAGGATTGCATGGTGTACCAGTCCTTTGGTCTAATTTTTTCCATGTTTCTTTGGTTTGCTTCATTCTTCTTTGCTTTTGATGAGGAGAAACCCATTGTTGCATCTAGATGGCTTCTTGCAAGCTTTTAAGATTGCAGTCACTACTCACCAAAATAGGATGTAGAACAATGTTTTTGTGTAGTATATTATGCCAGTTGAGCTTGATGTCCCCTGAAACTATTATCTTGAATCCACAGGACCAACTGCTCACTCCCTCTGAGTAGCTGGCTGTAGTCCAGAAGTGACTACAACTTTGTCCCTTGTCAGCTCTACTACACCCCTGAAAATTCTAACAGAAAATACTAATGCACTTGTAGAAACATTGTCTGCCAACCTTATATATGGTCATGGTCACATTATCCCTGCATAGACATACCCAATTATTCAGTCTGTCCCACCCATCTATCCACCCATAGATCAATGTTTGCCATTACTGACAACACAGCATTGTATAAGCAAAAGGGTTCATCTTTGTTGTCTGTACCACCCATGCACCTCTCTATGTCTTCCTCTTCCTCAATGCCACCATGTTGATCACTCACATTTGGTACATTCCCCTTCTTTTCACCAAAATCAATACTTGTTTCTACCTATCTAACAGTGTTCTCTCCCCTCTCCTCCCACCCTGGTTACCAACAAAGAAAATTTCCTTCCATATATAAACCTTTCCTTGACTTTTTACAATAACACACTAATACAATATTTATCCTTCTGTGATTGACTTATTTCACTCAGCCTGATGTCCTCCAAGTTCATCCATGTTATGTGGTGTTTTGCAGATTCTAGGTTATTCTTTAATGTTGCATAATATTCCATTGTGTGTATATACCATAGTTTGGTTATCCATTCTTCTGTCAATGGGCACCTATGTTGTTTCCATGTTTTTGCTATTGCAGATAGTTCACCATGTGTTTTATTAGTTGCTGTTGAGTTGCTTCCAACCTAATGTATGACAGAATGGAATGTTGCCTGGTCTTATACCATCTTCTTGATTGTTGCAATTTTTGAGTCCACATTTGCCACTATTGTGTCAGTCCATCTCATTAAGGAGTTCCCTCATTTTATTTGGCCTAGTGACATAGTGGCTAAGTTATTTGACTGCTAACCAGAAGGCTGGTGGTTCAAATACACCAGCCACTTGGAGGAAGGAAGATTGGGCAATCTACTTCCGTAGTGATACCACCTTGGAAACCCAAGGAAGGGTCACTATGAGTTGGATCTGACTCAATGGCAGTCAGTTAGGATTTTTGGTAATTTACCAAGCATGATGTCCTTCTCATGCTGATATGTCAGAACCAAGCAAGTTGAATTCATACCATCCTTGTTTCTGAGGTTTATTCTGGTTATATTTCTTCTATGCTTGATTTTTTCATTCTTTTTGCAGTCCATTGTATATCTATAGTCAATATTATTTGACAACACTATGGTCTGAATATATCATTTCTCCTTCTATCTTCCCTTGTCATTATCTAACATCCACGTGAATATAGGAGGTGATTGAAAATATCATGGTTTGAGTCAAAAGCATCTTAGTCATCAAAGTGACATCTTTTCTTTCTAAAAGTTTAAAAGCTTTGCAGCAAATTTGCTCAATGCAATACCTAATTTCATTTCCTAACTAATAATATTCTGTATTTGTAGTTTTCTTTTTAATTTAATGAAACAAATGGTTTCCTTTCAAAAGTCATTTTCTACTTTTATTTTTTTACATTAAATTAATTGTTCATTTATGAAAGACTTTAACTCTTTGAGAGAAACACTAAATAGGTCATCTTTGGCTGTTGAATATTCTACTTAAAGCTCAGAAGAAATATAAATGATCTATGGTATTCTCTGTATAAATCACATTGTTACCAAAGGGAAAGAGGTGAATGTAAATAATGAAAAACTACCATCAATTAAACTGAGTCCTCTGAAAGTTGATGATTCTTAGAAGTAAGTAGTTTCAAAGAAGAATGTATTTAAGATATAAAAGGGAGAATGGCTGCAAAGTGTTTTAGTGTCCAGAAAGACACTCTCTGAGAATAGAAAATGATAAACAGCAATTGTCCCTTTAAAAACACACCAAGGAGGGTTCCGGCAAGATGGCAGACTAGGCAGAAAGACTGCACAGACACTCTTTAACAAAGAAAAGGGAAACCAATTAACACAGACACAGAAGATAATGCTGGAACCCTGAGCCTTGAAGGGAAGGATATAGAAGAGGACTAAACTCCAACTTGCAGAAGAATTTGCATGAAAATACCAAAAAAGGAAACAGACGGAGCTGCAGTCTGGCAGCAATCCTGAGCAATCCAGATGGCACCGACAGTTTGGAGATTCCAGAGTGGTGGTAAGGCTTAAGAATTAACCTAAAAATCAGCCCTGCTAGCCAGGGACTCCATGGAGGACTGCTCCAGTGGCTGGGGAATAAATGGAGAAAGTGAAGAGAAAGGCGGGCTGAGCTGTGGACTTTTGTTGGTGTGGAGGACGCTGCCATTTTGAAGGTATAAAAGCAGCTTGACTATTTTGGATATTTAAAGAGACAGTGCTCTTGCAGGTTCCTGAGGCTTAACAACACGTTATGCTTTCCAGCAACCCCAAGGACCCTCCGGACCTGCAAGACTGAAAAGGTATGACATTCCTCCTGTTACTCTTATACCGCACACCCGCTTGGTGAACAGAGGTGAGGCCGTCTCCCACTCCCACCTACCTTCTTGGCCCACAGGAACTCCATCATAGTCTGTGTACTCAGACGGAGCCTGGGTGCCCTGCCCTGTCCTCCAACATTTTTTTTTTCCCTCTCTCTTTTTTATATTTTTCTTTTTCACTTTCTTTTTTTCTGGGGATTAGTTTGCTTTTATTTTTCTGTTTTTAAACAACTATTATTATTAATATTTTTGTCCTTTTTACTATTATTCTTAATCTTCCATTCCCAGGTCCTAGTTTTCAGTATTTTTTCTTTTACCTGTTCCTGGTTGAATTTTTTTTTAAGTCCCCCCCCCCTTTTTTTTTTCATGGTTAACCTTGTTCCTTGTCTTTCTTTTTGCATTTTTCTCATTTTTTTTTTTCCTTCATTATTCTCCTTCTTTACTTTTTTTCTCTTAATGCCCTATCCCCAGATATTTCAGGATTTCTTGTTTTTTCTTCTTCTTTTTCCCTTTTTTCTTTTTTTGGTTACAGTTCCTGTGTGATTACATGGCATGTTTTTGTCCCTGTGCTTTTAGTTTTTTGATGGTTATGCAGTTGTAATTTGTGTCTACTTGAGTGGGAGCAACAACAGTCCCCATAAGACACAACTACACCCACACCTCCTGTAACTTCACTTACTGAGCAAGAGCCACTACATCCTTCTCCACCAATGGGCCAATGTTAAAAAGCACCAAGAAGAGCCAGAATGACCCTTGACTGCTCTTCACAAATAGTGAACAGAGATCTAAATACAACAATGCCTCAGAGACAACAGACCATCACAGTCCACACGAAGAAGCAGGATAAAGTGGTAGAAACAGGGAGCAGGATACAGACCCAGAACACATCCCTGAGGACGAAGCAGCAATGGAACTCTCTGATAAGGAATTATCTTTAGGTATCTTCAAAGGATTGAGAGACAGACCAAAGAAAACACAGAAAAAACCTTAGAAGAACTTTGGAAGAAAATACAAGAACAAAATGACAAAATAAATGAAAAATTAGAAATGATTCTAAATCTACAGATAGAAATCCAGAAGATTAATACTAAAT
>NW_006921817.1:3789828-3796251 GCF_000298275.1 Orycteropus afer afer | reverse complement strand
ATTTAGGAAAATATTAGTAGTATCACTATAAGTAACAATAATAGTTTTTAACAGAATTTGGTGTTTCAGAGAAAAAAAATATTTTGTGATATTGCAAGTAATTTAATGATGAATATGATCTTAAATGGCTTTTCTGGCCTCTTTCCATTCTCTTTTTTTCTCATGCCACTTTTCCCTTCGCCACTTAATAATTTTTATGTTGACAAAATAAAAGCTTTTTTTTTTTTTACATGTGAAAGCATTGGACAATCTGGTTTTATATTACTTTTTCTTTCTTTCTGTGTACTGACATAATCAAAGTGGTAAAAAAGAAAAAAAAAAGTAGAGGTGATATTTTATCCTAATCATGCTTTCAAATATGGATATCTTTCAAGAAGCACCAGCATGCATACTTCTACTTAATAGTGACCTTGGGTTTTGGTACAGAGCCATAGAATGCACAAATGGAAATTTTTTTATGCCTTCTCCAGCTTATTATCCCTGCATTTCTCTGCCTTCCAGAGCTGAATTTTTGTCCTCTACCTTTCCCACAAGCTTTACAACCTCATAGACTCTGGTGCTAACTTACTTTTTGACAAGGAGAAAAGAAAAAACATTTTGCATTATCACTTTTGGTTTTATTTAAACCATTTTATTTCTATTCATTAGTAAGAATATTTTTGGATAGATTAAAATAACAAATAATGAAATAGTTTGCCAGGATAATAGAGTTTGTATATGGAATAACTAAGTTCAAAACATGAAAAATGATTTAGATTCATAAAAGCTTTTTTTTTTTTTTCACATTCATGTCCAAAATCATTTTTAGTGTGAATCCAAAACTTTGGATGCTATTTATTAGGAATAACTTTGAAAGATTGAGCTTAGAGTGTCACTATAGTATCAAAGATGTGCTTTGTGTGATATAAATTAGAAATAAACTGATAAGTGTGTATAAGCAGAGAGTCTAGATGATATTGACCTACTTATCATGTGTCTTAGTTTGAATTTCCTGGAAACAGAGATGGAGATCTGTGTGCCAAAAATTTACTGGGCAGGCTTCTTAGGTATACTTATGTAAAGGAATGAGGAAGGGAAGGCTGGAGAAGGGAAGAAGGTGACCCTTAATATCCTGATACTGAGACCTCAGCTGACCCTGCAAGGAAGTCAGTATCTAGAATAGCCATTCATATATGTACTTATTCAAGGGAATATTAGGCTTTGTTTCCCTGCATCAGCCAATCACTGACCATGGGTACCCTCCAGGAGAGGGATAACCTTGAGTTATGCATTTCCCTGCACCAAATTCCCTGAAGGGGATGTCACCTTCAACAGATAATATTACAGCTGGGAGACAAATGGTTTGACCCTGAAGAGAGTGCCACAGTTTCTACTGTAGCACACTCTTTACCTTGTTCAGATCTACTTGTTTCCTACAGTAAGTTTGTCCCATTTGGGGACAGTTTATGAAATATTTTGATTGATCATGTTTCCTGGGAAATTTACAAGAGAAGGGTGAACAGGTTATTCTGTAACAGCTACAGTGTTGCTATTGATTTCAAGGACTTACCTGATACTTATCCTCATCCTCCTCCACACATTTTCAAAATTCCTCTCACCACAGACTAGCACTCCTGCTGGATAAAGCAGCTTGTAAAGTGGAATGTCTCAACATAGTTACTATAAACTTTTCAGTCCATGCTTTAGTTGTCTATTTGCTGATAAAATTTGGCATAGTGTATCAAGGAAAGCTGAACAAAATCCTCCCGGTGCTCACTGTACAAGAGTAATTGACTATTCTTTATTATCATTGTCATTTACCTCTGTCAAAATAGTGACTATTGGTCTTTTTTTCATATGAGCTTAAAGTGATCAGGTGGTAGTCATAGTTTAAAGTTCAGTTGTATTCTTATTGTGTTCCCATCTAACTTAAAATTCAGTGGGAATTTAGTATGTTCCTAATAGAGAAATTCTCCCTTCTATGAATCAGGAAACTAGAGCCAGAGTTTATAATTACAGGGCAAAAGAAGTACAAATTTCACCAAATGAGTTGCTAAAGTTTGTGTGCACCCCACCTCAATCATAGTATGGTTTATCTCCCACCCTCTGTAGCATATGCATTGCCAAGGCCACAGAAATATTTGCAACTTATTGTTCAGCTGGTCCAATTAAGCATGGATTTACTCGTATAGTGGACAAATGTGATTTTCTGAAGAAATCCAGAAAGACTAAATCTTTTCAGGTTACAACATCATAAAATTGAGGATAGACAATCTAGCACCATGGAAAGACCATAAATATATACCTTTATCTGTCCCGTGTGAATGTAAATTGTCTCTAATCTCCCTTCTTATACAAGTAGAAAAAGTGTGTTTGGTGATCATAGGTCACAAATCCACTTACTGGAAGTGACAAATGATTGGTTAATCTGCCCCAGCAAAGATACCACATCAGGCAGAGAAGTTAAAATAAGAAAAACTATTCGGTTAAGTTTGCATTGATCAAATGTCATCCATTAATATCTGTTGGGGTTTGAATTAAATGACAAGGTCCAACACCTTTGTCAAGCAGCTCTGGTGGTACAGTGGTTAAGGATGCTAACCAAAAAGTTAGTGGTTCTAACTTACCATCTGCTCCACAGGAGAAAAATGAGGCAGTCTTCTTCTGTAAAGATTATAGGCTTGGAAGCCCTATGGGACAGTTCTATTGTGTCCTGTAGTGTCAATATTAGAATAGGCTCAATGACAGAAGGTTATTTATTTATTTATTTTCATTTTGAACACTTTTGCAATCTTTAAGTCTCTTAGAATTATATATAGTGGGTCCATGGAGCCATTGGATCCACTGTTGAGTTTAATCTCAGGATGGATCCCTTTTATTACATGTCTCCAACTTGTCCCCACTCTAACAAAGGGGCATTGAGAGCACTCTGACTCCTAGGGTACAACATTATTTTCAGCCCTCTGTCCCCACATCCTTGAAAATATTGCATATTCCTCACCCCTCAACCTCCACATACCATCTGTGGTGGAGTCCTCACAGCCAGCTGACCAAAGTGTAAAACTCATCTTCAGAATTTCATCTTGTGACTTGTGGTACTAACTGATTGTCTTAAATTGTACTCCTTGTAAGCAGATACAGAAACAAAAGATTTCATACAAATGATTTATTGCAAAGTAGAAGATACATATATAAGGAAGTAAAGAAGATATGTTGGGCGTAGGTAAAAATTGTCTGCAATGCCTAAGTCTCGGAGACACTGCTAGGGCCTTCACTGCCAAGCATCAATCACATTCACAGGCTGTCCATTGGAGCATGGAGTGGTATAAGGAGGAAGAGGCAGTTCCCTGCAGCCCAGGACATTTTCCAGTGAGGATGCAGGTACAAGCCATCAGAATGCTGGGGGAGGTTCAGGTTTTCCCTGAAGGCAGTGTCTGTGTGCTACACCACTGTGTTTACAATACTGTATTATTGCAGTGGTCCTGATAGGAGAAAATGTATGCTGCAAACATTTTGGTAGCAGTGGATATAGAATGGAAAGGAGCAATGAGATGATCCGAGGCTGTATTTTTAACAGAATTTTTGTCCGGTATATACTGGACTTATAATGGTGAACACAATAGGCAGCAAGCCCTGTCATAATAGAGTTTTTATGTACATAGAAGATAATATTTATGTCAAATAATATTTTATGTCCAATAATATTAGACTTTTGTCTCCTTCACTTAACTCAGAATAGCTCAAAGGCAGAGACATTGCTGCACACGTTTTTGTATCCTCAGAACACAGCACAGAATCTGGCATATAACAGGTGCCTAAAATATTTGTTTGTTGAAGGACAAACCATGACTCAAACACTATTATTATTATTTTTAATTGTGATTTGGGTGCAAATTGACAAAGCAGATTTATTTTACTCTCAACGGTTCATGCACATTTGATTTCATGGTCCCGATTATAATCCCCAACCATGAAAACTCTCCTCCCTGTGACTATGTCTTCCCTGTGCACTTCTCATCCACGCATTCCTGTCTGTCCAGCCTTCCCTCTATGTGAAGGCTACCCCTCTGATATCTTATGGATGATGATAGTAGGTAGGTGCATCTCCCTGGGGTAGATGTTCTTCTTGTAGGACTTCATACTGTTGGGCTGAGAGCCAATCCACAGAATGAGCCATTTCCAGGCCCAAAGAATAGCCTGGGGCCATAGTCTTGGTGGTTTCACCAGTATCTCTCGGACCAGTAATTCTGGTCATTTTTGTCTTTTTGAATTTTATTTCACATTTTTCCTTCCACCCTGTACAGGATCTCCAATTTTGATCCCTTTCTAAATGGTTAACATTGGTAGCCAGGCACCAACTAGTTCTTTTGGTCTCATGGTCATGATGGCTGAGGTTCTCATGGTCCATCATATTTTTGGACTAATTGTTTCCAAATGACTTTGATTTCCTTCACTCTTCTTTGCTCCAGATGAGAAGAGATAAATAGTTGGATCTTAGATAGTCCTCAAAAGCTTTTAAGACCCCAATCACTACTCACCAAAGTAGGATGTAGAACAAGATTTTTATGTACTGTATTGTGAGAATTGAGCATGATGTCCCCAAGACTACAGTCCTGAGCCAGTGATTTCTCCCTCAAGGAGTTTTATTTCCTCTGAGAAGCTATTCCAACCTTGTCCTCTATTACTTCTGAAATGTATATCGATAATTCTGTAGCACAAGTACATATATGATACTATCTTCAGCCAAGTCTACCCTTGGTCTTGAGTAATTTCTATTCAGCAGCCCCCACCTGATCTTCTCACCCATCTATACATTTAACCAAAACATAGTATTTGCTGCCACTGGTAGTGCAGTATTGTGCATGTTTATAACATTTGCCTCAGTTGTCTATATCTTTTGTGCATATTTCTGTGTACTTCCTTTTCCCTTTGTCATTGTGCTGGTCACAGACTCTTTCCATACCATTTCTACCTTCACCCAATCAACATGTGATCCCTATCTAGTACAAATTTTCCCCTCGCTTTCCCTCCTATCCCTGGTAACCAATAAAGTGAATTTCCTTCCCTGAGTAAAACTTTCCTTGACTTTTTTTACAGCAACGAACTCATGCAATATTTGTCCTTCTGTGACTGACTTATTTTACTCAGCATAAGGTCCCCCAAATTCATCCATATTGTGAGATGTTTCATGTATTCTTCATTATTCTTTAATGTTGCATAATATTCCATTGTGTGGATATGCACAGTTTGGTTATCCATTCATCTGATGATGGGCATTTACATTGCTTCCACCTATTTGCTATAGTGAATTTTGCTGTGATGAACATGGGTGTGCATATGTCTGTTCATGTTCAGTCTTTGACTTCTTTAGGATATATTCCTAGTAATGGAATTGCTGGATCAAATGGTATCTTTATTTTTAATTAATTATTTTTTTTTTTAGGGAAACACCATATCATTTTTCACATGGCTGTACCGTTTTAGAGTTCCACCAGCAATTTATGAAAGTTCCAATCTCTCCACATCCTTGCCAGCATTTGTTATTTTCTGTCTTGTTGAATTTTGCCATTATTGCTGGGGTGAGATGATATCTCGTTGTTTTGATTTGCATCTCCCTGATGGTCAATGATCATTAGTATTTCCTCATTTGTTTGTTAGCTGCCTTTATATCGTCTTTAGTGAACTGTCTGTTCATTCCTTTACCGATTTTTTAATTGGATTGTTTGTATTTATCATGTTGAGATATTTAAGTTTTCTATAAATTTTAGAGATAAGTAACTTGTAGGATATGTGACAGCCAAATATGTTTTCCTATGTTCTTTCTACCCTTTTGGAGAAGTCTTTTGATACCCATAAGAATTAAATTTTTCAAAGATCCCAGGCATCTAGTTTCTCTTCCTTTGCTTGTGCATTGTGGGTTATGCTTGATAGTCTATTTATGCCATAAATTAGGGCCCCTTGATTTGCCTCTATTTTATCTTTGATGAAATTTATAGTTTGGGGTTTTACATTTAAGCCTTTGACCCAAGTTGAGTTCTTGTTTGTTCATGGGGTGAAATATGGGTTTTGTTTCATTTTTCTGCAAGTGGATATCCAATTTTGCCAGCACCATTTGTGAAACAGGCTGTCTCTCCCCCATTTAATGGATTTTGCCCCTTTGTCAAAGATCAGCTGTCCCTAGATTGATGGGTTTTTGATTCTATTCCATTGGTCTATTTGTCTACATTGTGCCAATACCATGCTGTTTTGACTACTGTGGCTGTATAGCAGGTTTTGAGATCAAGGAGTGTGAGACTGTGTGATAGTTGAAGATGTGTCAACTTGGCTGGACTTCACTTGTGAGTGGTGTTTCCCATGATGGATCACATGACTGCGTCCTAAGCGGCCGGTCAGTCTAGGGGGAGTTTCCCCAGGGGTGTGGCCTACCTGTAATACTATCCCAGG
>NW_006921817.1:3779111-3783329 GCF_000298275.1 Orycteropus afer afer | reverse complement strand
TTTCTCTAGAGAACCCAATCCAACACAGACTGCCTGCTTTATTTTACTTCTTCAGCAGTGTTTTGCTCATCTAAGGTCTCTTTCCTTTCCATGTGAAGTTAGTGATTGGTTAAAAAAATGTCCTGAAAAAATGCTGATGAAATCTGAGTTGCGATTGCATTAAATATATAGACTTCTTTGGGAAATTTTGATATTTTCACAATATTCAGTCTTCCTGTCCATGAACATGGCATGCTCTTCCACTTATGCAGATCTCTTGTAGTTTCTTGCAGTAGTGTTTTGTAGTTTCCTTTGTAGTTTCTTTTGTGTCTATGGTAAGATTTATTCCTAAGGATTTTATCTTTTTGGTAGGTATTGAAATGATATTGTTTTCCTTATTTCGTTTCCAGAAGTCTCTTTGCTGATATAAAGGAATCCAACTGATTTTTGTATGCTGACTTTGTATTCTGCCACTTTGTTGAACCTTTCTATTAGTTCCAGTAATTTTTTTTCTGAGTCTCTTGGGATTTCTATGCACAGGATCATGTCATCTGAAAGAGCAGATGGATTTTCTTCTTAGACAACTTGGATGACATTTATTTCTCATTCGTGCCTTATTGCCCTGGCTAGGACTTCCAATACAATGTTAAATAGAAGTGACGATAGAAGACACCTTGTCTGGTTCCTATTCACAAGGGGAATGCCTTGAGTCTTTCTCCATTGATAATAATATTCACTGTTGGTCTTGTATACATGCCCTTTTTATGTTGAGAATTTTACCTTCTATCCTATTTTGCTGAGAGTTTTGAAGAGGAATGGGTGTTGGACTTTCTCAAATGCCTTTCTTCATCTATTGATATGGTCTTATGGTTCTTTACTTTTGTTTTATTTATGTGATGGATTACCTTGATTGATTTTCTGATTTTGAACCATCCTTGTATACCTGGTATGAATCCCAGTTAGTCATGATGTAGTATTTCTATGATATATTGTTGGATTCTGTTGGCTGGGATTTTGTTGAAGTTTTTTGTGTCTTGTTTATCCATTCATCTGTTGATGGGCATTTACATTATATTAATGAGGGATATTGGTCTTTTTTTTTTTTTTTTTTAAGAACTTGTTTTACATTCAACATTACATACACATTTAGTTTCACTCCCCATTTACCATGTCCAACCCTAACCCAGCCTCCTCCCCTCCCCACCCTGTAACCCTCTCCTGGTGCCCCTCATATATATATATACACATTCCAGTTTGTCCAGCATTTCCTCAGTTTGAGTGTGGCCCCTCTGGTGTCCCATGGTCTTTTGCTCTAAGGGATGTATTACCATAGAGTAATAGGGTGTGCCATCTTGGGTTGAGTGCTCTGCATGTACATCTTTTTAACTATTGGGCTGAGAGCCAGCCCTTGGTGGTACGTTATATTCCAGGTGCAGAATGTATTCTAGGGCCATAGTATTGGGAGTCTCACAAAATTTCATCTGACCAATAATTCTGGTCATTCACTATTGAGTTTTTGGATTTTATTTCATGTTTTCCTCCCACTATACCCAGGATCTCCAGATTTCATCCTTTCCTGAGTGGTTGGCATTGGTAGCCAGGCACCATCTAGTTCTACTGGTCTCGAGGGCCATCTTGTACTAGAGCTGATTGTTTCCAACTGCTCTGGTTTTTTTGCACTCTTCTTCACTTTCAATGCTAGGAGACCATTAGCTGCATCTTAGATGACCATTTGAAAACTTTTAAGACCAGTTGCTACTTACCCATGTAGGATGTGGAATAAGGCTTTTGTATATGTATTTTGTGCCTATTGAGTCTGGGGCCCCCCCAGCACTATGGTCCTGAGACAGTAGAACTATAGAATCTCTCTCCCATAGTGTCTGGTTGTCTGTAAGGTATTACTCTGTGTTTGTCTTCTATTGTTGCTGTAAGAATTGCAGGTATTTTCTATCACTGGTATCTGTGCAAGATTAGCTTCAGCTGAATTTATCCTTGGTCTATAGTATATTACTGTTCACTGACCCAAATCTCATTCCCTCAGGTGTTTATGTGTTTATCATAGCCTGCTGTTTGGTGTTAATGGCAATGCAGTATTGTGGACACATTGGCTGGCATTAGTATCTGTCATCTATCTCTTATGTGCACAATTCAGTGTCTTTGCATTTCCTAATGTTACCATGGTGGTCACAAATCCTTTCTGTATATCCCTCTCCCTACCTGTGTCAGCAGGAACTCTGGTAGTATAGTGCCTAAGGCACCTGGCTGCTAACCAGAAGGCTGGCTGTTCAAACCCACAGGCCACTCCTGAGAAGGAAGGTTGGACAATCTACTTCCATAGTGATACTGCCTCAGAAACCAAGGAGGGGTCACTATGAGTTGGGGCCGAATTGATGGCATATAACAACAACAATAAACCCGTGTCAGCATGTGGGCCCCAACTAATCCAAAATTAATCCTTCCTCTTCTCTCCCCATCCCAGTAACCTACTGAGTTCCCTTTCCCAAGCAAACCCTTCTCTGCCTTTTTACAGTAAGGGGCTCATACAATACTTGTCTTTCTGCAATTGATTTATTTCACTCAGCCTAATGTCCTCCAGGTTCATCCATGTTGTGAGATGATTCGCATATCCTTCATTGTTCTTTAATGTAGCATAGTATTCCATTGTGTGCATGTACCATAATGTGGTTATCCACTCATCCGTTGATGGGCATTTAGGTTGTTTCCATCTCTTTTGCTATTGCGAATTGTGTGGCAATGAACATAGGTATACACATGTCTGTGCGCTGTCTCTTACCTCTTTAGGATATATTCCTGGTAATGGAATTGCTGGGTCAAATGATACTTCTATTTTCAGTTTTTTAAGGAAATTCCATACCATTTGCCACCATGGTTGCACCATGTTACAATTCTACCAGCAGTGCACAAGAGTTCCAATCTCTCTGCAACCTTGCCAGCATTTGTTACTTTCTGACCTGTTGAAATTTGCTATTATTGCTGGGGTGAGATGATATCTCATTGTTTTGATATGCATCTCTCTAATGATTAATGATCATGAGCAATTTCTCATGTGTTTGTTGGCTGCCTGTATATCTCCTTGGTGAAGTGTCTGTTCAAGTCTTTTGCCCATTTGTGGATTGGGTTATTTGTCTTTTTGGTGTTGAGGTGTTGAAGTTTTCTATAGATTATGGAGATAAGTCCTTTATCAGATATGTCATAGGCAAATGCAAATATTTTCTCCCAATCTTTATGTTCTCTTTTTACCCTTTTGATGAAGTCTTTCGATGCACATAAGAATTTAATTTTTAAAAGGTCCCCGTCATCTAGCTTCTCTTCTATCTCCTGCACATTCTGGGTTATGTTTGATAGCCTATTTGTGCCATAAATGAGGGCTCCCAGATTTGCCCCTATTTTATCTTTGATGAATTTTATAGTTTTGGGTTTTACATTTATCTTTGATCCAGCTTGAGTTTGTTTTTGTGTATGGGGTGAGGTATGGATCTTGTTTCAAACCCAAATCCACCAGCCATTTCATTTTTTTGGAGGTAGATGTCCAGTTTTGCCAGCACCATTTGTTAAAGAGGCTGTCTCTTCCTCACTTAATGGCTTTTGGGCCTTTGTCAAAGATCAGTTGTCCATAGATGGATGGGACTATATCTGGACTTTCAATTCTATTCCATTGGTCTATCCATCTGTCATTGTACTGATACCATGCTCTATTGACTACTGGGGCTTTATAGTAGTTCTTAAGATCTGGGAGTGTGAGACCTCTTGCTTTGTTTTTCTTCTTGAGAAGTGCTCTGCTTATCCGAGGTCTCTTTCCTTTCCATATGAAATTAGTAATTGTTTTTTCCATGTCCTTTAAAAAAGTTTTGTTGGAATCTGGATTGGAATTAAGATAAATGTGTAGATTGCTTTAGGTAGTATTGACATTTTCACAATATTCAGTCTACCTATCCATGAACGAGGTAGGTTCGTAGATTTATATAATGCCTTTGTTGTCCCTTGTAGCAGTGTTTTACAGTTTTCTTTGTATAGATATTTTGTGTCTCTAGTGAGATTTATTCCTAGATATTTTATCTTTTTAGTAACTATTGTAAATGGTATTGTTTCCCTTATTTCTTTATCAGAGGACTCTTTGTTGGTGTAGAGGAAGCCAACTGATTTTTGTATGTTGACTTTGTATCCTGCCACTTTGTTGAACCTCTCTATTAGTTCCAGTAGTTTTTTTTTTTTTTTTTT
>NW_006921817.1:3776311-3778056 GCF_000298275.1 Orycteropus afer afer | reverse complement strand
GCTCTAATTTTTATTATTTCCTTGCTTCCAGATACTGTAGGATTCTTTTGTTGCTCTATTTCTAATTGTTGGAGTTGATGAGTTAGAGTTGTTATTTTGTTTCTTTCCTCTTTTTTCATATATGCATTTATTGCTATAAACTGTTGTCTGAGTACTGCTTTTGCTGTGTCCATAGGTTTTGGAATGGTGTATCTTCATTGTCATTTTTTTCTAGAATTTTTTTTTTTTATTTCAGTTTTTATCTGTTCTATTATCCAGTAGTTTTTGAGCAGTAAGTGTTTCAGCTTCCAAATGTTTGATGTTCTTTCCTTGCTCTTCCTATTATTAATTTCTAGTTTTATAGCATTGTGGTCTGAGAAGATTCTTTGTAGTATTTCAATGCTTTTGAATTTATTGAGGCTTTTTTCGTGTCCTAACATGGTCTATTCTGGAGAAGGATCTATGTGCACTAGAGAAGAATGTGAATTGTGCTTTTGTTGGGTGAAGTGCTCTGTATATATCTGTGAAGTTGAGTTCATTGATTATATTGTTGAGCTCTTCTGTATCTTTGTTGAGTTTTTTTCTAGTTGATCTGTCCCTCTTTGAAAGTGTTGTGTTAAAGTCCCCTACTACTATTGTAGAGTTGTCTATTAGCTCTTTTAATTCAGTTACTATTTGCTTCACATGTTTTGGAGCATGTTCATTGGGTGCATAAATATTTATTATTACAACATCTTCCTTGTCAATTGACCTTTTCAGCATCATGTAATGTCCTTCTTTGTCTCTTGTGATGTTTTTCACTTTAATGTTTATTTTATCAGAAATTAATATTGCCACTCCTGCTCTTTTTTTGGTTTCCATTGCCTTGGTATATATATATATATATTTTTTTTCCATCCCTTAACTCTTAATTTGTTTTTATCTTTGTGTCTAAGGTGGGTCTCTTGTAGGTAGCATATCAATGGGTCTTCTTTTCTTATCCAGTCTGCCACTCTCTTTCTCTTGATAGGTGCGTTTAGTCCATTCATATTGAGTATAATTAGTGATAGGTATGAATTGATTGCTGTCATTCTATTGTAGTTTTTTGTCGTGTTGTTGGTGTTTCCTTGGTCCATATACATTTCTGTGCCAAGTTCAGTTTGTTGGCTAATGCTTTCTCCCTTTTCTTCTTTATTGTTGGTTTTGTGCTTATTAAACCCATGTGTTTTCCTTCCTTCTGAATTTGCTTAGGGGAATTTTTAATTTTCTCTGTGGTTACCTTGGGATATATTCTTGTCTCCACATTTTTAGAACAGTGCATACTGTGAAGACATTGTCCTGTTTCCCTCTGCATTTGGAAGTTTGTACATAGAAGTTTTATTCCCTCTGATAGGTTAGTTACTGGTGTCGTGTGCTGACTGACTTCCTTGGTTTATAGTGTATAATGTTCTATGGTCTTATTCTGAGTTTCTATTTATGATTTGGTGTTAGTGTTGATGCCATGTATCCTGATTTTGTTGATCTCTGTTGTGGGTTCTCTATTGGAAGGATTTCCTTAAGCATTTCTTGTAGAGTTGGTTTGGTTTTCATAAAATTCCTTAATTTCTGTTTGTCTGAGAATGCCTTGATTTCACCCTACTATTCGATGGATAATTTAGCTGGATATGGGATTCTTGGTTGGATGTTCTTTTCCTTCAGTGTTTTATATATGCTGTCCTATTGCCTTCTTGCTTGCATGGTTTCTGATGAATAATCAGAGCTCAGATTGTTTGACTATTGTAAGTAAT
>NW_006921817.1:3762302-3775852 GCF_000298275.1 Orycteropus afer afer | reverse complement strand
TGTGTTGTGTAATTCTGTAATTTTGGTATTCATCTTCTGGATTTCTACCTGCTGTTTTTGTATGAGTTCTGATTGTGCATTAATCATATAATTTTGTTCTTGAATGATTTTTCTGAGTTCTTCCAGGGAACTGTCTGTGTTCTTCTTGCTTCTGTTTGGAAATTCCTTAGGCTCTTGTAAAGCTCTATAAACATACCTTCTTAATTCCTTCTCAGATAATTATAGTCCCTCATCTTCCTCCATGTTTAATGAGACCTTTGTTTGTGGTTTTGCTTCTAATACCTTGTCCTGTTTTTTATTTATTTTTTATTTTTTCTTAATTTGAGGTTGCCTGTTGTTTGCTAGACATTTTGAGATTGTCTTTAACTGTTGGTTATGTATTGATTTGTTTTGTCTTGGTTTTATGGTTTAATATTTTGAAAAGGTGAAGCTGGTGTATTTTATTTTATTTTTTTTAGTTATTAATTTAGGTATGTTGGGTTGCTCTGTAGTTTTCTTTGTAATGGTGGAATCACTGTGTGGAATATGGATATGGGTTTCTGTTTGTCATAAAGAGGGTTTAGAATTCAAACCGGGAGGTATTATGGTGGCTGAATGTTGTTTGTTCTATTGGATGAGTGAAGTTATTGGTGGAGAAGGTGGGAGTGGAAGATTGGGAGAAGGGAAGTTCCCTGTTGGTAGGGGTGGTTTCTAGGGCTTTGAGCGGGCTGCTAATGATGACAAGGTACTGTTACTCACAGGCCCACAGCTCAATTTTCACAAAGACTCCAGTTGTTAGGGGGGCGCCGCCTTCTGCCAGTCTCAGACACACACAAAAACCCTCCTCCCGAGGCCCCTCGATGCCAAAAAGCCAACCCAAGACAACCGCGATTCATCACAAGGGCTCCTCTCCCTCTGCCCGCCCACCTGCGGCACCGGCCCAACTGGCCCAGAGCACGATCCACTGCAGGGGCTCTCCTGTGGGTCTTCTCACCTGTGACACCAAAGATCCACTCAGTTTCAGTGGCACTGTAGTCAGAAAAGTGCCTGCTAGTAATCTGTGGTCCCAATATCACCAATAAAATCAAGCACAGGCCTCTCAGTGCCACTAACAGGATATTGGTCTTTAGTTTTTCTTTTTAGTAGTGTCTTTACCTGATCTTGGTATCAGTGTTATGCTTGCTTCGTAGAATGGATTTAGGAGTATTCCATCTTTTTCTATGTTCTGGAATACTTTGAGTAGTATAGGCGTCATCTCTTCCCTGAACATTTGATAGAACTCTCGTGCGAAGCCATCTGGGCCAGGACTGTTTTTGGCAGGGAGTTTTTTGTTGTTGTTGTTTTAATGATCTGCTCAGTTTCATAATTTGTTATGAGTCTGTTCAAGTATTCTATTTCAGACTGGGTTAGTTTAAGTAGGTCTTCTGTTTCTAGAAATTTGTCTATCTCTTTTAGGTTCTTGAATCTTTTGGAGTATAATTCTTCATAATATTCTATTATTATCTTTTTATATTTCAGTTGGTGATGCCACCCTTTTCATTTATTATTTGTGTTAATTGCATCTTCTCTTTCTTTTTCTTTATTAAATTTGCCAGTGTTTGGTTGATTTTGTTAATCTTTTTCAAGAACCAGCTTCTTGTCTTGTTGATTTTCTATTTTTTTATTTGCTTGTTTGTTTTGTTTTGTTTTTTGGTTCATTTATTTGTGCTCTGATCTTTATCATTTCTGGATACTGTAGGTTTCTTTTGTTGATCCTTCTCCAATTATTAGAGTTGTTGAGTTAAAGTGTTGATTTCAGTTCTTTCTTCTTTTTTGGTGTGTCCATTTATTGCTGTAAATTGACCTCTGAGTACTGCTTTCCTTGTGTCCCAAAGGGTTTGGTAAGTTGTGTTTTAATTCTCATTGGTTTCTAGGAATTTTTATTATTATTATTATTCATATTATATCTCTTCTGTTACCCAGTAATTTATGAGAAGTTTATTATTCAGTTTCCATATTTTCATTTTTTTTCCCTTGGTCTTCCTACTATTGATTTCTAATTTTATAGCACTGTGATCTGAGAAAATGCTTTGTGGTTTTTCAACATTTTAAATTTATGGAGACTTGTTCTGTGGCCTAACATATGGTCTTTTCTGAGGAATGATCCACAGGCACTGGAGAAGAATGTGTATTCTGCTTTTGTTGGGTGGAGTGCTCTGTATATGTCTACGAGTCATTAGTTGATTGTATTGTTGAGTTCTTCCATATCTTTATTTTTTCTAGTTGTTCTGTCTTTCTTTGAAAATGCTGTGTAATAGTAATAGTAATCCTATTACTATTGTAGAGTTCTCTATTTTCCCTTTTAATTCAGTTAATGTTTGGTGTATGTATTTTGGAGTTCTTTATGTGTTTTGGCTGCACAGATATTTATTATGGTAATGTCCTCTTGGTCATTTGACCCTTTTAACACCGTATGGTGACCTTCTTTGTCCCTTATGCTGGTTTTCACCTTGTAGTCTATTTTACTAGAAATTAATGTTGTCACTCTTGTTCTTTTTTGGTTGCCATTAACTTAATGTTTTTTTTTTTTTTTTTTTTACCTCTTGATTTTTTAATTTGGTTTTTTCTTTGTGCTAAGGCCAATTTCTTGTAGGCAGCATATTGATAGATGTTCTTTACTTATCCAATCTGCCATTCTTCTTCTCTTGACTTGACTGGTGCATATAGGCCATTCACATTGAATGTAATTAGTGGCAATTTTAAATTTATAGCTGTCATTGTATTGTTTTTTTGTGGGTGTGTGTTTGTATTTTGTTGTGCTTTTGGTAATTTTTTTGTTCCAAATATTTTTCTCTGCTGACTTAATTTTGTTATCAAGTCTTTCTTTGCTTTTCTTCATTATTGTTTATTTTGTGTTTATTAAGACCTTGTGCCACCACTCATCTGCCAGTTTTTCATATTGTGGTGGTTTGCATGTTGTTGGAAGGTTGGAGGCTATAGCACTGGTATTTTAAATACAAGCAGGGTCACCCATGGTGGACAGGTTTCAATGGGGCTCCCAGACTAAGATACAGTTGGAAGAAAGAGGAGGCCATCAACTTTTCAACCAACTAGCAGTGAAAACCTTATGAATAGCAGTGAAACACTGTCTAATATATTACTGGAAATCTTTGTGGATATCCCTGAAACATTGTCTGATATAGTACAGGAAGATGAGTCTTTCAGGACAAAAGGAACTCTAAATATAACTGGGGAAGAGCTGCCACTTCAGAGTAGAATTGACCTTAATGATGTGGATGGAATAAAGGATTCAGGACTTCCATTTGCTGATGTGGGATGGCTAAAAAAAAAAAAAAAAAAGGAAGAAATAACTGTAAACATCCACTAATAATCAAAACATGGAATGTATGAAGTATGAAATTAGGAAAATTGGAAGTTGTCAAAAATGAAATGGAATACATAAAGATTTATATCATAGGCATTAGTGAGCTGCAATAGACTGATTTTGGCCATTTTGAATCAGACAACCATATGATGTACTATGCCAAGAATGTCAAATTGATGGGGAATGGTGTGGCATTCATTATCACAAAGAATGTTTCAAGATCTATCCTGAAGTACAGTGCTATCAATGACAGGATAATATCCATATGCCTACAAGGAAGAAAAGTTAAACTACTATTATTCAAATCTATGCATCAATGACTAAAGCCAAAAATGAGGAAATTGAAGATTTTTACCAAATTCTTCAGTATGAAATTGACCAAACATGCAATCAAGATGTGTTGATTATCACTGGTGATTGGAATGTAAAAGTTGGAAACAAAGAAGAATCTCTAGTAGTTGGAAAAGATGGCCTTGGAGATCACATCACAGAGTTTTATAAGACCAATGACTTATTCATTGCAAACACCTTTTTCCAACAGCATAAGCAGTGGCTATATATGTAGATTTTTCCAGATGGAAAACACAGGAATCAGATCAACTACATCTGTTGAAAGAGGTAACAGAGAAGTTCAATATCTTCAGCCAAAACAAGGCCAGGAGCTAACTGTGTAACAGACCATGAACTGCACATATGCATGTTCAAATTGAAACTGAAGACAATTAAAAGTAGTCCACAAGACCCAAAATATGACCTTGATTATATCCCTCCTGAATTTTTGAGAACATCTAAAGAATAGATTTGATGCATTGAACACCAATGACAGAACACCAGAGGAATTAAAGGATGACATCAAGTATATCATTCATGAAGAAAGCAAAAAGACAGAAAAGGAAGAAAAGACCAAAATGGATGTCAGAAGGGATTCTTAAAATTGCTCTTAAACAGAGAGTAGCAAAAGAAAATGGAAAAAATGACAAAACAAAAGAGCTGAACAGAAGATTTCAAAGATCAGCTCAAGGAGACAAAGTCGGTTATTATAATGAAATGTGTAAAGATCTGGAGTTAGAAAACCAAAATGGAATGACTTGCTGGGCGTTTCTCAAGCTGAAGGAAGTGAAGAGGAAATTTGAGCCTCAAGTTGCAATATCGAAAGATTCTATGTGCAAAATTTTGAATGATGTAGAAAACATCAAAAGAAGATGGAAGAAATATATAAAGTCCTGTACCAAAAATAATTCATTACTGTTCATCAATTTCTGGAGGTGGCATATGATCAAGAACCAATAGTTTTGAAGGAAGAAGTCAAAGCTGCACTGAAGAGAGTGGCAAAAAAAACAAGACTCCAAAAATTGAGGGGATACCCATTGAGATGTTTCAACAAATGGATGCCTCACTGGAGGCACTCACTAGGCTATGCCTAGAGATTTGGAAGACAGCTACCTGGGCAACTGACTGGAAGAGAACCATATTTGTACCCATTCCAAAGAAAGATGATCCCAAAGAATGTGGAAGTTATCAAACAATATCATTAATATCACATTGCAAATAAAATCTTACTATAGAAAATTAAAAAATGGTTGCAGCAGTATACTGACATAGAACTTCCAAAAATGCAAGCTGGATTCAGAAGAGGATGTGGGACATGGGATATCATTGCTGATGTCAGATGGATCTTGGTTGAAAACAAAGAATACCAGAAAGATGTTTACTTGTGTTTTATTGACTATGCAAAGGCATTCTATTTTGTGGATCATAACAGATTATGAATAACATTGAGAAGAATGAGAATTCCAGAACACTTAATTGTATTCATGAGGAACCTGAACACAGACCAGGAGGCTGTCATTGGAATGGAACAAGAGGATACTGCATGTTTTAAAATTGGAAAAAGAGTGTGTCAAGGTATCCTTTCACCATATTTATACAATGTGTATGCTGAGCAAATAATCCGAGAAGCTGGACTGTATGAAGAAGAACATGGTGTCAGGATTGCAGAAAGACTCATTAATAACCTATGATATGCAGACAATACACTTTTGCTTACTGAAAATTATGACTTGCAGTACTTACTGATGAAGAATAAAGACTACACTCTGCAGTGTGGATTACACCTCAACATAAAGAAAATGAAAATCCTCACAACTGGACCAATAAACGATATTATGATAAATGAAAAAAAAAAGATTGAAGTTGTCAAAGATTTCATATGGTTCCTCAGTCAACACCAATGGAAGCAGCAGTCAAGAAATCAGGTGACAGATTGCTGCAAAAGACCTCTTTAAACTCCTGAAGAGCAAAAATATTTCTTTGAAGACTAAGATGCTCCTAACCCAGGTCATGAGGGATGGTACCTAAACTAATTTATTTTTAATTGTCTCATATATATGTGAAAGCTGAACAATGAATAAGGAAGACCAAAGTAGAGTAGATGCTTTTGAGTTCTGGTGTTGGCAAAGAATACTGAGAGTACCATGGACTGTCAGAGGAACTAATATATCTGTCCTGGAGGAAGTGCAACTGGAATGCTCCTTGAAAGCAAGAATGGCCAGACTTCATCTCATGTACTTTGGTCATGTTGTCAGAAGGCACCATTCTCTGGAGAAGGATATCATACTTGGTAAAGTGGAGGGTCAACAAAAAAGGGAAGGCCCTCAATGAGATGGATTGACACAGTGCCTGCAATGATGATTTCTGTTATAGGAAGGATTGTGAGGCTGGCACAGGACCAAGCAGTATTTTGTTCTGTTGGACATAGGGTCTCTATGAGTCAGAGCCAACTCAATGGCACCTAAAAACAACTCTATTATCATTATTTGAATCTGCTTTACTGAGTATTTCAAAATCTCTGTTGAAAGAGGGATGTAGTGTGTGGTCCTTTACTAGGATGCCATCTTCCAAGATCTAGACTATGACTCATTTCTTCTTATTGTACCAAAGGCACTGCTACCTCAGAAAGTGATAAATAGTAATAGCATATGTCATATAACTACTTTCTAGAGTTTTCAACAATTTGTCTTCTCAAATTTCTAACAACACCTTCCAGGTTATTATGTCACTTGAACAATTTTTTGTTGTTACTACTGAAAATAACCTTATAAGATTAAATAAATCTAATATTCAGTGATATATCTGGATATTTGTTTGTAATAATAATAGAATAATTTCTAGCAATAATTATTATTACCATTTATTGTACACTTAATTTATGGAAGGTTCTGTGCTAGCTATTTCCATATTTTAGTCACTTGACACTTACAAAATCCTATGATCCAGGTGGCATTGTCATCTCTATTTTACAGATTAAATATCTGAGGCTCAAATAACTTGCCTGATACTATATATGTAGGGAGTATCTGAGCCAGGAGTCATTTGTTAGTTTGTAAGTTCTGCTTGAGGTAATATTTCAGAGACAATCCATTTAGAAATGAATCCCTTCAGAGAAAAGTTTAAATTCAGTCTATTCATGGTTTGATATCACACCTCTGGCCCGAGCTGTGTGGTCTAGAGCAAATTATTTAATGTTTGTACTTCAGCGTGCTCATTCAGCGTGTATTTGTTGCAATACCTACGCAACTCAAATGTGAAGGGATCATCTCTTGCTTTGAGTATCATCAATAGCTGTACAATGGCATTTAACTGAATCATGAAAAGCTCTACAATTGTATTTAATTGATTTATTTTTTATAAATTAAGAATATTTTTTAAAATATTAACAGAATAATTTCCTTTCAGCATGCAAGTATTTCTTCATATGGAAGTGTAGGACTAATTTCCTTTCTAGATACATGTTAAACAAGCCTCCCACATCTAGGGTTTCAACATTTTTTTTATTTGTTGTGGGAATTTTAGGTCATTAGCAGAGTTACTTGAGTACAATTCTTCATTCCATGTTTTTTCTCATTAGAGTAAGCCAGCAATAACAATGTCTATAGGAAGATTAGCCCATTCAAGGATCAATTTTTAAAATTACTTATGTTTCTGTTAACTTTACCTTTTAAAGTCAAGACAGTATTATTATGTTTATTTTGATATCATATTGCTGTTAGCTGTTGTCAAGTTGACGCTGACTCCTAGTGACCCTATGTAGAACACGGTTTTTGTACTGTGGTACTTTTTCAAAGGATGAGAACCTACATTGCTCAACTTTTGGAAAGCACTCATTCTATTCTAATATTTTAATTCCACTCAGATTATTGATGCCCCTTCCACTGTTATTCAGAGTCCAACATCAGTTCAAAAGTTACAGGAAAGTAGAAAAGCAGAATAATTAAGAGCAAAAACTCTGAAGCCAGGCTGTATGTGTTTAAAATCTCCTGTTAATCATTTGGCAGCTCTGTGATCTTGTCAAGCTAGATAACTTCTCTGTGCCTCATATTCCTAGTTTAAGTTGAAGATAATGATAATATCTGCCTTATGAGTTATTTGGATGATTAAGTAAGTTGATATGTTCTTAGAAAACATTTAGCATGATACAAGAGTTAGCTGCTGTTATCATTACTACTATTAGTTTCTCAAGGGGAGAACAAGTAGAAGAAAATGTTTACTCAGAATTACTCTATATTGGATTCTTTGGGTGATCATCCAAGGCACCATTTAATTCTAACATCTTAAGTTTATAAAGGGCTATCCATTGAGTTATCATCCCAGGCAGGCATTTTTGTGGGTCATGACATTCACAAGACTGCTGCTGGGAGCTAAGTACAATTAAATTACCCATAACATCTGTCCCTTCACCAAGCCACAGACAGGACATTAAGGTTTTATATTTGTTTCCTCTTAGTTTTGTGTCATTCCAACAGCTCATTGATTCTGGTAAAAATATAATGTTTTCTTGTAAATGTTTTAGATTAAAGACGTAAAAGTGAATACTTCATGTAGCATTTTTAATTGTATTCTTTTACAATAATATTTGTTGAAAATATATATTATAAAACACCCTGAACTCTATAATGTTGTTGTGTTGTTACATGCCATCAAGTCATCTCCAACTCAGTGTGATTCTATGTACAACAGAATAAAACACTTTCTGGTTCTGTGCCAGTTTCATGATCCCTACTACACTTGAAACCATTGGTACAACCACTGTGTCTATCCATCTCATTGAGGGCCTTCCCCTTTTTTGCTGATCCTCTACTTTACCAACCATGACATCCTTCTCCAGAGAATGGTCCCTTCTGACAACATGGCCAAAGTAGGTGCGATGAAGTCTGGTCATAATTGCTTCCAAGGAGCATTCCTGCTGCACTACTTCCAGGATAGATTTGTTAGTTCTTTTAGCAGTCAGCAGTATTTTCAGCATTCTTCAGCCTTCCTTATTCATTGTCCGGGTCGCACATGCATATGAGGTGATTGAAAATACCATGGCTTGGTTAGGCACATCTTAGTCTTCAAGGAGATATCTTCACTCTTCAATGCTTGAAAGAGGTCGTTTGCAGATTTGCCCAATCCAATACGTCTTTTGATGTCTTGACTGCTGCTTCCATTGGTGTTGATTATAGAACCAAGTAACGTGAAGTCTTTGACAACTTCAATCTTTTCTCCATTTATCATGATGGTGCTTGTTGGACCAGTTTTGACTATTTTTGTTCTCTTTATATTGAGAAGTAATCCATATTGCAGACTATAGTCTTCAATCTTTGTCAGTAATTAGTCTTTAATATAGTCTTTAATCTTCAAGTCATCCTCACTTTCAGCAAGCAAAGCTGTGTTGTCTGCATATCTCAGGTTGTTAACGAGCCTTCCTCCAATCCTGATGCCATGTTCTTCTTCATATAGTCCAGTTTCTCAAATTATTTGCTTAGCATTCAGATTGAATAAGCATGCTGAAAGGATACAACACTGACACACCCACTTCCTGATTTTAAACTATACAGTATCCCTTTGTTCTGTTCCAATGACAGCCTCCTGGTCTATATACAGGTTCCTCATGAGTACAGTCAAGTGTTCTGGAATTCTTATTCTTCTCAATGTTATCCACAATTTGTTATAATCCACACAATCGAATGCCTTTGCATAGTCTATAAAACACAAGTAAACATCCTTCTGGTATTCTTTGCTTTAAGCCAGGATCCATCTGACATCAACTATGATATCTCTCTATCCGTAGCCCCTTCTGAATCCAGCTTGTATTTCTGAAAGTTCTTTGTCAGTATACTGCTGAAATTGTTTTTGACTCATCTTCAGTAAGATTTTACTTGCATGCAATATTAATGATATTGTTTAATAATTTCCATATTCCACATTAAAGAAATGATAATCTCTCAGTCATACTTAGTTGTTGTTGCCAGTGTAGATTGAGTTAGATTCCTCTCAGTTCAAACACAAAGATTCTTGCCAAATGCAATCAGGTATGGTGGTGAATTAGATTGAGGAATAATGAAAATAGAAATACAGTTAATTGTTATCACAAAAGTCCAGGAATACTGTTATGATGGAGTTATTTAACTGATGAGAATAAAAAAGAACAATACTGGCATGTAGTGACCATTAAGTAAATATTTTTTTAAAATAAATGAGCAGGAGTTGTGATAAATGAAAGGGATACATGGTATTTAATATATATATATATATATATATATATATATGTTAGCCAAAAAGGGCATAATTGAGAGTTATCCCAAAGATATGAGCCTGATGGTCTAGGAAAATGGTGATACAACTTTCAGAATTTGGTATTGATGATAAATTATATGAAACAACAGAAGCATTATGAAGGTTTTAAATTGGTTTGAGATTATAGAAGTAATTGCATGTAGGATGAAAGAAATGAAGAGTACATTTACTCAGATCTAACTCAATATTTTATTTCTTTAGTAATTAATCAACAAAATGTAATGAACTTATTATATTTTACTTAATCATACAATATGTAATATTTGATGAAATTAAAAAATACATAAACAATAATATAATTTTGATCTCAACTGTAATTAACTGCTAAGATTGGGCAATCTATTTCCGTAGTGATACTGCCTCGGAAACCCAAGGAGGGGTTGCTATGAGTCGGGTCTGATTCGATGGCAAACAACAACAACAACAACAACATATTAGTAATGTATCCAACAGGGACTTTTTTCTATAATATATATCATAAAAACAAAAAAGCTCACTGCTATCAAGTCAACTTGACTCATAGCTACCCTTCCTTGGGTTTCTGAGGCAGTATCTCTACAGAAGTAGATTGCCTAATCTTCCTTCCGAGGACTGGCTGGTGGGTTTGAACTGCCAGCCTCTGGTTAGCAGTCAAATGCCTTAGTCACTACACCTCCAGAGTTCCGAATATATACCATATAACTATAAAAGTGGTTTTATTTAACAAAAAAATGGTATTATATTGGACATACATTTGTTAACAGGTTTTTCACTTAATATATAAGGAACATTGTCCCACTTATTTACATCTTCAAAAATATGATTTTAAATGTTTCCAAAATATTCCATTATTTGGTCATCTCACAAATTATTAAGCCCATTCTATAATGTGGAAAATAGATTTTTCTACCTAATCAGTCAATATTTTCTACCTAATCAGTCCGTAAAGTTGTGGTTAATATTATTGCACATAAAACTTTATTTAATATTGGATTGTTTCCTTGGACTAAAGTCCCACTTAATTGTTAAATCAAGTTTAAACTATTTTTATGGCCAAAACAAGTAGCAGTATAAGTCATTATAAAATTAAGTATTGTCAATCGTACTTTAAAAATGTAATAAGACATTTATAACAATAAACAATGAGAAAAAATGTCTAATTGCACTTGTAGTTGCTAACACTGAATATAATCCAAAACAAATAAAGAAGCTAACACCACTTTGATACTTCTTTAGAAATTTTATCTTATTGTTTATTTCCATGTTTAAGTTCTCTTTTATTCATATAACCCCTTTGAATTTGTTTGCCTTATTGGAGCTCTGGTGGCATAGTGCCTAAGGCATTTGAATGCTAACCAGAAGGTTAACAGTTCAAACCCACCACTTACTCTGCAGAAGGAAGACTAGACAATCTACTTCTGTAAAGATTTACTGCCTCAGAAAACCAAAGGGGGTTGTTACGAGTCTGAATTGGTTGGATGGCAGTGAATTTGGTTTGGTTTTGAGTATACATGCTTTAGACATGTTTCCATTTGAGTTATTTACAGTAGTTTTGGTTTTATTCAGAATTCTACATAACCATCTTGCAAATGTCTTACGGTGCTAGATTTTTACGTAAAATCAATGCAGTTAAGTTTCTAAAATAAATGATATACATGTTTTGAAATGTTAGTTAATCATGTTAATTATATGTATTACTGTGAAATTATCTTTCCTTCACTGAAATCAGCATAGAACTTTGTCATCTGAAACTTTTAATAGAGCTGATTGGTTGATTGACAGACTTCCATCTTAATGGAGTTCAATAAAGGGTTCGTATTATGTTAAATTAAACATAGTTAGTAAAAAGTACTTTGAATATAGGGATTTAAACTTCAGTAGTAAATGAAAGATGATTGGATTTAATTGTATTTATTTTCTCTGTGTAGGAAGGAAACATTAACAGTGCATCCTACTGTGTATAAAGAGAGTTCAGTAATTTCTTCCTTATGCAGGGGAAAGGAAATCTTATTCCTTTGTAAGTACTACATGGGAGCTCTGGTAGTGTAGTGCCTAAGGCACTTGACTGCTAACCAGAAGGCTGGCAGTTTAACTAGAAGGCTGGCAGTTCAAACCCATTAGCCACTCCTTGGAAGGTAGATGGGGCAATCTACTTCCATAGTGATACTGCCTCAAAAACCCAAGGAGGGGTCGCTATGAGTCAGGTCTGACTTGAGGACACATAACAACAACAACAAGTACTATACAACCCCAGCTTGTTAACACTTGCAGAAGCCTAACAAACAAATCTACCCAAAATTACATAACAAATGCCTGTTCTTATGTAGATGAGGTAAGGTTTGCTCAAAAGAGACATAGTTCCTTCCCTCCATCAATTTATCATCTAAAGCAGGGAGCAGAGAGAGAATAAATAGATGTAAATGTCTCTTCTTGAAGTATTCAACCCTAGGTTAACTAATCATTTCTTTCTTTGGTATACATAGCTATATACACCAAAGAAAGAAAGAATTAGTTACCCTATGGTTCATTAGCACTCTGGTGGCATAGTGCCTAAGGCATTTGACTGCTAATCAGAAAGCTGCTGGTTCAAACCCACCAGCCACTCCTGGGAAAGAAGGTTGGGCAATCTACTTCAGTAGTGATACCACCTTGGAAACCCAAGGAGGGGTCGTTTTTAGTCAGATTCTACTTGATGGCAGTGGGTATGGTTGATTACTTCATATATATATATATATACACAAAAAAAAAATTATTGGTCATCAAAGCTTATCACCACCATGTAAAAAGAAGAGTTAAGCTGCGTGTTTAAAATATGTTCATGATGCTTTAATATGATAAGCAAAGAAGCATTTTTAAAATAAAACCTCAAACACAAAAAATTTTTCAGTTTTAATTGGACTGTGTTTAGAAAAAAGAAAGAGCCATTAATATCCTAACACAGAAAGGTTGTGTTTCTCTTTTCTGAATTCTTTGTTACTTTTACAATATATTTACAATGTGGCTGTTTCGGTTTTCCAGTGCCAATATAACAGATATACCACACATGGGTGATTTTAACAAACAGGTATTTATTCTGTCACAGTTCAGGAGGCTAGAAATCTGAGTCCAAAATCCCAGCTCTAGGGCCTGGGTAAAGACCCCTTGATCTTGGACTTTGTCTCTGCCTCTTGCTCCTGACCCACTAAAGCTGGAGGCTTCTTTTCACTCAGGAAGCTGAGGTGACAAACCCAAGGTCAACAAGTAAAATGGCCCAGTCCCAAGATTATCAAGCAAAATGGGAGGCCACTACTTCAAGTCCAGAAACAGTCTCAAGATCAGCAGACAACATGGCAGGCCACTGGGATGAAGATGGGCAAATGCAGAATCCCAATGGGCCCAAAAGCTAAAGACTTTTCTCAGAGTCTTTTTAAATATTCTAAGCCTAGGTACTGAAACAAGGCGGGCTTCGGCTTACTCACTGATCTGCACTGAACACTTTCACTTGTTACCCTCCCGAGAGGGACCGGGTCTCCGGGAGCTAGGTAAGCACCGGCGGGCTTGTGCTTAGTCCCCAGGAGCGAGGTAAGCACGGGCAGGCTTGTGCTTAGTCCCCAGGAGCGAGGTAAGCACGGGC
>NW_006921817.1:3696988-3738208 GCF_000298275.1 Orycteropus afer afer | reverse complement strand
AGCTCTGGGGGTGTAGTGCCTATGGCATTTGACTGCTAACCCAAAGGCTGGAGGTTCAAACCCACCAGCCATTCACTCTTGGAAGGAAAACTGGGCAATCTAGTTCCATAGAGAAATTCTCCATAGAGAATTCTAAGAAAGTTCCTCAGAAACCCGAGGAGAGGTCACTATGAGTCTAATCTTGAGGCAGTGAGGTGAGGTTTTTTTTTTTGAGCATGTTGAGGGGAAGTCAATTTCCAATGACAGTTTAAGTAAATCTTTAACAAGTGTCATCTTCTATTCTTGTAGAATAATTCACTTTTTTTAAAAAATGCTTAACTTGTTACTTTTCATGCATGGTTAGTTAAAGACTGATGCATGTAATTTAAAAACAAAATTGATTTATACAGGCTAGAGGCCATATAGCCAATTTGGAAAACTCACATTGTTTCCTTACTTGTTGCAGCAAAGCAGGGCCACAGTGATTTTGAAAGACTATCAAATAACTCAGGCTCAACCAGGTAAGCCTAAAGAAAAAAAAACAACTCACTGCCGTGGAGTGGGTGGGTTTGAACTGCCAGCCCTCTGGTTAACAGTCAAATGTTTTAGGCACTATGCCACCAGAGCTCCTAAGGTAAGCCTGGTTTCTCAAATAATCTCTCAAACAGACAGACAGAATGTAGCTCTATGTTCTGATTCATATAGGTGATTGGTGTAAAGTGTACATGAGTGTTATTCAAGAAAATAAAAATCTATTCAGAGAGAAGAGCCTAAGGAATAAGATTAATCTCTAAGGAACAAACTTGACAGACAGAAAGAAGAAGAAAAGCCAAAAAAATCTTTGACATTTTAAATTCAGATATCTCATACTTTGATCAAAGCTTCCTATTATTCTAGCTGTGCAATTTAATCCTCCTATAACTGGGGGAAAAAAGTATACTAAAGATAAAATTCAAAAGAATATCTCATAGCCTCTAGGTAAATTAGATTTTTATGCATATGAGTGACAGAGACTTGTGTAAGATTACATCAGTCTTGTAAATGATAAATGGTTTGTATGAAATCCAAGAGGAGGAGATTTGTATTAAGCTTGAAAAAAGTACTAAGTGTTACGCTCATCCTTAGCTCCGATAAAATTACTTATTTATGAAGTTCATTACAGAAAGTTTCCCAACTGCTTTTTAGTCTTGTTGTTTGTATTTACTATATCTTCGTTAGTTTTACTTCAATTAAAGTCTAAAGGAGTTCTGGTGGCATAGTGCCTAAGGCATTTGACTGCTAACCAGAGGCTGGTGGTTTAAACCCACCAGCCACTCACTCCTCAGAAGGAAGACTGGGCAATCTCCTTCTGTAGTGATGCCACCTCAGAAATCCAGGAGGGGTCACTATGAGGTGGATCTGACTCGACGGCAGTGAGTCAATAGCCACAAAAATATAATTTATAAACATTAAAATTTCAGATTGATATGTTTTCCCATTTAAAATGTGTCAACTAAAATAAAAAAGTCCTTAATCAAATATTTGCACTTATTCTCACACCAACCTAGATTTAGTGTAAAGCATACCACATTTATCTGCTTTTCATCAATGGAAGATTTGAAGATAATTGCCAGGCACGGACTTTCTTTGTTGTTATTATTATTTTTCTTATTTGGAATCCAGGAAAGAATTGTTGACCAGAGATGGTATATAATTTTTTTATAACAAGTTAACAAACTTAGTTTCTTAAACAAATTTAATTATCATCAAGTTCTGGAGGTCAGAAATCAAGAGTTTCACTGAGCTAAAACTTAGGTGTCTTCAGGGCAGCATTCCTCTGGGAAGGCTCTAGGTTAGAATATATATTCTTGCATTTTCTAGTTTCTAGAGTTTTCCCACATTCCTTGGCCTGTGGCTCCCTTCCATCTTCAAAGCCAGCAATGGCCTTCAATCCTTCTCAGATCACACCACTCTAACACTGACACTTTTGCTTCTCCATTCAAATTTTAAAGACCTTTGATATTACATTAGGTCCATCTACATAATTCAGAATAATCTCCCTATTTTAAATTCAGTTAACCAGTAACCTTAACTCCATCTGCAACCTTATTTCCCTTTTGTCATGTAATATAGCATATTCATTGGTTCTAGGGGTTAGGTTATGGGAAACTATGAGGACCCATAATTCTAACTATTAAAAAAAAAAAAACAAAAAAAAAAACCTCACTGCTGTAGAGTGGATTCTACTCATAGCAACCCCTCCTTGGATTTCTGAGGTGGTATCTCAAGGGAAGTAGATTGCCCGATCTTGCTTCTGAGGAGTGGCTGGTAGGTTTTTGGTTATCAGTCAAATGCCTTAGGTACTACACCACCAGAGCCCCCACCTATTACAGATGGGTTTATTAACATACAACAATATTTGGCAAGATATATTTAATAATTCACCAGCCACCCCTCGGAAGGAAGGTTGGGCAATCTATTTCCCTCTTGATACTGCCTCGGAAACCCACTATAAGTCAGGTTCGACTTGGTTCATAACAACAACAACATTTAATAATTAAATTTTTTTGAAAGATCTTGTGATGACTTATACCCAGATGTTTAAACAAAGGTTTTCTGCTACAAATATTTCAATTTTTAGAAAGGGGTTTCATGGACCAATGTGGCATTTGTCAGTCAAAGCCATTAGTATTTTCCTTGTTTAAAACATCACCTGTAAAATGGGCATTATTTATATTTTTCTGCTTTCGTTTGCATTCCTTATAATTCTGTGTATTGTATAAAGAAAGTCTGTACATTGGGTTATAATCCTAGTATAGTTAAACTTTCAGGTTTATTTGTAATGTAAACTTCCATTTTAATGCTTATCAGAAGGCTGATGGTTCAAACCCACCAGCCACTCCTCAGAAGGAAGACGGGGCAATTTACTTCAGTAGTAATACTGCCTCAGAAACCCAAGGAGGGGTCGCTATGAGGCAGGTTCAACTCGATGGCACATAACAACAACAACGTAATTAACATGGTTATAATATGTACAGTCCTTCCCCTCCCCCACCACACAACTTTTGTGTATGTGATATAAACCAATTTTGGTTTGCAATGAAATCTTGAAAAAATATTTATAAAAAATTTTAAAGTTGGGTTCATTAAAATACAACTGTTATATGTATTTTAATATATAGAAAATATAATACTGCTTTTGTAAAAGACAAAACTAACAAATTATTTTACCACAATTTTCTTAGAGTTAGTTATACACTTGATAATGTATAGGACCAGATTTCCATAAACATATTTCTTGAATACATGAGAAAAATCTCTGGCATAATTTCAATTGTTATAAATTTAAAAAATAAAATGCATCATGAACTGTAAGAAACAAAACAGAAGTAATTGCATGATAGGGCAAGAAATTGGCTATTGTTTGAAAAGTGTTAGTGACTAAACAACATGGTTTAGCTAAATAAATAATATCAAAATATTGAGCTTGTGCTTTAAAGTTTAGATATAAAGTTAATTTTGTTCACTAGAAGGAATATTAAGGAGCATTATGTAGAAAGCTCCAGCTAAAGAGAATTATGGACAGGAAGTACTTTAACTCACAGAAGGGAGGCACATGATACACTTATGGTAAATTGTAGGACTAGGCAGCAAAGTTTTGTTCAATAGCCAGCAGCTCACATTCTTAAAAGCATCTGGTCCCCAACAGTTCATTCAGTCTGGCAATTTAATAATTAACAATGTTTTTAAAAGTTCCTACTTAGAGCTTAAAGCTGCTGAACTTAAAGGCTTTAACCACATTTTAGTTTATGTAATTTTAGGAGAAGCAGAAAAATGAATGAGGGGACAAGGATCAGAAATTAATAGAAAGAAAAAAATAAAAAAAGTATTGATAGCAGCTACCAAGTATTGGGGCAGGATCCAGGTAAGGGGCAGGAGGCAAGGCTAGCCCCAAGCCCCCTAGAGCCTGCTAGGAAGAGAGCAGCCAGGGACCACAAAATGGGAGATCCCAGGTAGGAATTAGGTAAAGGGAGGGTACAGAGGTTTCCAACAGCTAAGGGAGACAAACTCGCCTGTCAGTTTGTCATCCTGGGGGGGTTTGTATTTTGCTGTGAGGCTTGAGGCTCTGCCACTGGTGTTTCAGACATCAGCAAAGTTGCACATGGTGCACAGGTTTCAGTGCAGCTTACAGAGTAAGACAGACTAGGAAGAAGGAAGAGAACATCCACTTCTCAAAAATTTTCCAGGGAAAACCTTATGAATAGCAGAGAAACACTGTGTGATACATAACTAGGCAATTTTATGAATAGCTTGGAAACATTGTCCAACAAATGCAGGAAGACAAACCCCTTGGGTTGGAAGGCACTCAAAAGGACTGGGAAAGAGCTGCCTCATCAGAGTACAACCAACCTCAGTGATATTGATAAAGTAAATCTTTCAGGACCTCCATGTGCTGACATGGCACAATTCAAATTGAGGAGAAACAGCTGCAAACATCCATTAATAATAGGAACATGGAATGTACGAAGTATGAATCTAAGAAAATAGAAAGTTGTCAAAAATAAAATGGAACGCATAAAAATTGATATCCTTGGGAAAATTGTTGTTGTTGTTGTTGTTATGTGCCATCGAGTCGGCCCCGACTCATAGCGACCCCTCCTTGGGTTTCCGAGGCAGTATCACTATGGAAGTAGGATTGCCCAACCTTCCTTCCGAGGAGTGGCTGGTGGGTTTGAACCACTAGCCTTCTGGTTAGCAGTCAAGTGCTTTAGCCACTATACTATCCTTGGCATTAGTCAGCTGAAATGGACAGGTTTGGGGCATTTTGAATCAGAGAATCATATGATCTACTGTGACAGGACTGACAGATTGAAGAGAAATGGCATGGCATTCATCATCACAAAGAATGTTTCAAGATATGTCCTGAAGTACAATGCTGTCAGTCTCCCTAGAATAATATCCACACGCCACAAGGAAGACCAGTTAATACTTATTCAAAATTACACACCAACCACCAAATCCAAAGATGAGGAAATTGAAGATTTTTATCAATTTCTGCAGTCTGAAATTGACTGAACATGCAATCAAGGTGTGTTGCTTATCACTGGTGATTGGAATGCAAAAGTTGAAAACAAACAAGAATCCCCAGTAGTTGGAAAATTTTACCTTGGTGACAGAAATAACACTGGAGACTGCCTGATAGAATTTTGAAAGACCAATGACTTATTCATTGCAAATACCTTTTTTCAACAACACAAACGGTGGCTATACACATGGACTTCACCAGATGGAGTACATAGGAATCTGATTGACTATACCGGTGGCAAGACAAGATGGAAAAACTCAATATCTTGAGCGAAAATCAGGCAAGGAGCTGATTGTGGAACAAACCATCAACTGCTTACATGCAAGTTCAACTTGAAGTTGAAGTCAATTAAAACAAGTTCACAAGAGCCAAAATATGACCTTGAATATATCCCTCTTGAAATAAGAGAACATCTAAAGAATAGATTTCATGCACTGAACACCAATGACCGAAAACCAGAATAATTGTGGATTGACATCAAGAGCATTATCATAGCCACCCCTCCTTGGGTTTCTGAGGTGATATCACTACAGAAGTAGACTGCCCAACCTTCCTTCCAGGGAGTGGCTGGTGGGTTTGAACCACCAGCCTTTTGGTTAGCAGTCAGATGCCTTAGGCACTATGCCACCAAAGCTCCCCACATGCATATGAGGTATTTGAAAATATCATGGCTTCACCAGCCATTCCTCAGAAGAAAGGTTGGGAAATCTACTTTCATAGTGATGCTGCCTTAGAAACCCAAGGAGGAGTTGCTGTGAATCAGGTCTGACTCCACGGCAGTGAGTTTGGTTTGTTTTTTGGTAGGTTAGGTGTATCTTAGTCTTCAGAGTGACTTCTTTGCTTTTCAACACTTTAAAGAGCACCAGATTTACTTAGTGCAATATGACATCTGTTTTCTTGACTGCTACTTCCATCAGTGTTGATTGTGGATGCAAGTAAAATGAAATCAACGGCAGTGAGGTTTTTGGGTTTTTTCATATGCATGTGAAAGCTGGACAATGAATAAGGGAGACCAAAGAAGAACTGATGCCTTTGAATTGTGGTATTGGCAAAGAATTCTCAAAACATGAGGCACTGCCAGAAGAATGAACAACTCTGTCTTGGAAGTAATGCAACTGGAATGCTCCTTAGAAGGGAGAATGGTCAGACTTTGTATCATCTACTTTAGTTATGTGGTCAGAAAAGACCAGTCCTGGGAGAATATCATGCTTGGCAAAAAGGTGGGTCAGAGAAAAAGGGGAAGACCCTCAACAAGATGGATTGACACAGTGACTGCAAGGATGGACTCAAGCATAGCAAGGATTGTGAGGATGGCCCAGGCCAGACAGCATTTCATTCTGTTGCACAGAGGGTCACAATGAGTTGCAGTCAACTCAACAGCACCTAACAACAAAAACAACAAAGACTATTGGAGCAATGGGTGGGGATTGGCTTATAGAAGATGTTCTATTTTAGATATACTTGGATTGACAATAAAAGATGCCAAGTCAATAATTTTAAGTATGTGTATACTTAATTTTCAGCCAAACAATAGACAGGACTACAATGTGAACAATAACACTAGGGAGGTATACATTTCTTGGAACTAAGCCATTCAAGATCAAAAGGGAGCAGTTGCCCAAGGACAAAGTTCAGAGGACAGAAACGCTTAGAAAAGAAAGAGAAATGGAAATGAGAAACACAGGAAGTGATGCTAAATTGAGGGAATTTCTATCAATGACATGAAACAAAATGTGTATGAATTGTTGAATAGAAAATTGATTTGCTCTGTAAATTTTCACCCAAATCACAATAAAATGTTAAAATAATATTAATAATATGACAGATTAGGAAGAAAGGTCTGGAACTCTACTTCCAAAAATTAGTCACTGGAAACCTTATGGATCACAACAGAACATTGTCTGACACATTTGCTTTGGACATGTGATCAGATAGGATCAGTTACTGGAGGAGAAGATCATATTTGATGAAGGAGAGGGCCAGCTCCCTTGAGGAGATGGATTGGGACAATAGCCACAATGATAGATTTGAATATGTTGAATGATAAAGGACTGTGCAAAGATTCTTTCAGTTGTACTTAAGTCACCATAAATAAAATTTGACTCAATAACAGCTAACTACCTGTCTGTATTCTAGTAACTAAGTTCTAGTAACCTTTGTTGGTTACGAGAGATGGGAGAGGAGTGAAGAGAAAATCTCTAACTAGATAATAGACACAGATTAATTTGGGTGAAGGGAAGGGCAATATATTAAAGGGTTGATCAGCACAATATCACTAAGGCAAATGAAGACACAGAGGTGCACAAGAGTTATAGAAGACACAGGTAAATACTATTACATACACAGTGAAGCAATACCATGAATAAGAGATAATAATCTATGAGTGAGTACATAGGCAAACCGATAAACTGAACAGGTATGGGTATGTGAATGGGACTACACCCATTAACATAGATAAGTTTGGCAGAAGATATTTCTTCATATATATTTGTATGTTGTGGTGGTTATGTTTGTGTGTTAACTTGGTTGGGCCTGGTTGAGTGGCTGGGCAGCTGGTGGTAGCTATTCCCCATGATAAGACTGGCAATCAACTCTATGGTGGGATCTACCACAAGCAGCTAAGTAGCTGTCTTTGGGATGTGGTATGCTTCCTGTATATAAGAAGAAGCCTTGGGGGTAGTCTCTAGCTTATGACACCTTGGACCCTGCATATAGCTGTGTCATTGTTCAGTAGCCTGCCATGCTCTGCCGACCTTGGGACTTACAGTGGTCTTGAATTAATGGCCTGCCATGTGATTTGGTAATATCAGGACTGTGCCTTTTTTTCCTTGTCAACCTTGGGCTTGGCAGCCTCAGCAGCCAGCAGCTGTTTGAGTGAAGAAAAGCTTCTAGCTTCAGTGGGCCAGGAGCTAGAGGCAGAGCTGAAGACCAAGGTCAAGGGGCTTTCATTTCACCCAGCCCCTAGAGCCTGGCACTTTGAACTTAGACTTAAAACCTCTGAACTGTAAAAGAATAAACTCCTGTTTTTAAGACCATCCCATTTGTGGTATATTCTTGTCAGAGGGGTACTAGGTAACCAGAACACATACATCCATGTATATGGCAGATCAACCAAAGGGCAAAGTTATGAAAATTTCTTAGCCATAACCAAACACCTTGAGATAATAAGTCACTGGGCTTGGAGACTTAACAGTCTCAGGGCACAGCTAACTTAATTTGAATAATGTAATTTACAAAGACAATGTTTTACATGCTATTATGGTGAGTAGTGACTAGGGTCTCAAAAGCAAGGGAGCAGGCTTTTAAGGCACAACTATTGGTCTTTCTCCATCTGAAGCAAAGAAGAGTGAGCACAATCAAAAACACATTGTGTTCTGGTCACCTAGTGATGCTCTGACAAGAATATACCACAAATTGAATGATTTTAACAAACAGGAGTTTATTCTTACAATCTGGAGGCTTTAAGTCTGATTCTAAAGTGTCAGGTTCTAGGGGCTAGGTGAAATTCCTTAGACCTTGGGCTTCAGCTCTGCCTCCTGCTCCTGGCCTACTGAAGCTGGAAGCTTTTCTTCACTCAGGCAGCTGCTGGCTGCTGAAGCTGACAAGGCCAAGGTTGGCAGGCAAAAGGCAGTCTTGATGCTACCAAACCACATGGCAGGCCATTAATTTAAGTCCATTGAAAGTCCCAAGGTCAGCAAAGCATGGTAGGCTGCTGAACAATGATACCGCTACATGAAGGGTTCAAGTGTTCCATAAGCTAGAAACCATTCCCAAATCTGCTTCTTACATATGAGAAGCAGACCACATCCCTAAAGCAGCCACTCAGCTGCTCATAGTAGATTCCCCCATGGAGTTGATTACCAGTCTCATCATGGGGAATACTACATCCAGCTGCCCAGCCACTCAACCAGGCCCAGTCAAGTTAAATACCACACATGGAAATAAATAGTCCAAAGAAATTATGGACTACATGAACCTCAGTCCTGAGAACAGAAGAACCAGATGATTCTAGTTCTCCAGCTGCTCCAAAAGCAACCACAGTAGAAGTTTCTGGATAGAATGGGAGAAAAATACAGAGCAAATCTCAAAATCATAAAAAGAAAAGACAAGGTTTATTGGTTAGATGGAGATCGGTGCAACCCCGAAAACACTGGCCCTTAGTCACCCTTCAAGCCTGGAACTGAACTCAACCCCGTGGCTCAACTTTCAGCCAAGCAATAGACAGATCTATAAGGTGACTTATAACACTAGAGGGCTGTGTTCTACTTAGAATAATCATCCATTCAAGATTAAAAGAACAGTTTTACTGCCCAGAGATAAAACTCAGAAGGCAGGAAGGCATGGGAAAGAAAGATGAATGGAAATAGTAAACACAGGGAGGAAATGGGAAGAGCACTGTTAACATTGTGAGATTGCAATCAATGTCACAAAACAAAATGCATACAAATTATTGAATTAAAAAAGTGTTCTCTGTAAACTTTCAAATTACAATAAAAGCTTTAAAAAAATGAATGAGAGGTGAGGTATTGGAAACAGAAAGTATGCAAAGCTATGAAGGGATTTTGTTCTCTAGGAAAACAGAGCAACAAGATGGCAACAAGGAGGCAATGGAACAGTTGTCCTTATGATTTTTGTTTATTTTCTGATGACGGTATGAAAGAACAAATCTGTGTGATGATTTAAATGATTTAGCAGAAATAGCATAATTGAATCTATAGGAAGGAGAGAAGAATTGCTGTAACAATAACTCTTAATGAAAGAAAGAGGATGGATTTTTTTTTTAATTTTTATTATGATTTGGGTGAAAATTTACAGAGCAAGTTAACTTTCCATACAGCACCTCACATACACTTTGCCTCATGACATTGACTGCAATTTCCCACAATGCAACAGCTCCATTCCACTTCCTTTCCATAGTTACCTTTTCCCTGTGTCCTTCCCTCCATGCATTCCTGCCCCAAAAGCTGTCTCCCTGTACATACACAGCCCCTCTATTCCCCCATGATTGATCTCTCCAAGGAGTGTATCTACCTAATGTAAATGTTCAGCTCATATGGCTGTCTTTTTTGGCTGGAAGGCACAGGAGTGGGTTCAGTTCAATTCCAGACCTCAAGGGCAGCTAGGGGCCCTAGTCTCAGGGGTTCCATCAGGCTCTATCAGACCAGCAAATCTGGTCCTTTTCTTTTCTGTTTTTTTTTCTTTTGTTTAATGATTTTGAGATTTATTGCACATTGTTCTCCCATTCTATCCAGGATCTCCTACACAGATCTCCCTCCAAGAGTTTTGGCACTGGTAGCCAAGCACCATCTAGTTCTCGTGATCATATAGGCTGAGGATCATATGGTGTATGCATGTTTGTATGCATGGTGTATTGCATGTTTCCATGCACCTTTGGTTTAATTCATTCTTCTTTGCTCTGGATGAGGATAGACCCATGATTGCATCTAGATGGCCACTTGTAAGCTTTTAAGATCCCCGATACTACTCACCAAAGTAGGATGTGAAACAATGTTTTTGTGTAGTATGTTATGCCAATTGAGCTTGATGTCCCCAACAACTGTGGTCCCAATCCCACAGATTCAACTACTTGCTTCCTTGTAGCTGGCTGTGGTCAAGAAGTGACTACAACCTTGTCCTTTGCAAGACTACTATATAACTGAGAATTCTTACAGAACTTAACTTGTAGAAACATTGTGTTCCAACTCTATACGTGGTCAGGGGCACACTCCCCCCTGCATAGACATACCTAATAGTTCAGCCTGCCCACCCCTCTATCCACCCATATATCAATGTTTGCCTTCACTGACAATGGAGTACTATATGTACAAAAGGGTTCATCTTTGTTGCCTGTACCTCCCATATGTCTATGTCTTCCTCTTCCTCAATGCCACAGTGTTGTTCACTCACATTTGGTAAATTGCCATTTTCTTCACCCAAATCAATACTTGTCTCTACCTACGTAACAGTGTTCCCTCCCGTCCCTCCCCCCCCGTAACCAACGAACAAAATGTCCTTCCATAGATAGACCTTTCCTTGACTTTTTACAATAATGGACTAATATAATATTTGTACTTCTATGATTGACTTATTTCACTCAACATAAAGTCTTCCAAGTTCATCCACGTTATGCAGTGTTTTGCCAATTCTACATTATTCTTTAGTGTTGTATAGTATTCCATTGCGTGTATGTACCATAGTTTTGTTATCCATTCTTCAGATGATGGGCACCTAGGTTGTTTCCATTTTTTGGCTGTTGTAAATAGTGCTGCGATGAACATGGGTGTGCATATATCTGTCCTTATTGTGGCTCTCACTTCTTTAAGATATATACCTAGTAATGGAATGGCTGGGTCAAATGGTCTTTCTAATTCCAACTTTTGAAGGAATAGCCATACTGCTTTCCACAGTGGTTGCACCATTTTACAGTCCTACCAGTAGTGTATGAGAGTTCCAATCTCTCTGCATCCTCACCAGCGTTTGTTATTTTCTGTCTTGTTGAAATTTGCTACTAGTGCTGGGACAAGATGGTATCTCATTTTTGTCTTGATTTGCATCTCTCTGATGGTTAATGATCATGAGCATTTCTTCATGTTTGTTGGCCACCTGAATACCTCTTTCGTGAAGTGTCTACTCATGTCTTCTGCCCATTTTTTAATTGGATTGTTTGTCTTTTTGTTGTTGAGGTGTTGGAATTTTCTATAAATTTTAGAGATAAATCTCTTGTCAAATATATCATTGGCAATTTTTTTTTTTTTTTTTCCGATACGAAGGTTCTCTTTTGATTCTTTTGAAGAAGTCTTTGGAAGCACATGAAAATTTAATTTTTTGAAAGTCCCATTCATCTAGTTTATCTTCTGCTGTTTGTGCATTTTGGGTTATGCTTGATAGTATATTTATGCCATATATATTGTTGTTCTTGTTGTTTTTGTTGTGTGCCGTTGAATCAGACTCAACTCATAGCGACCCCTCCTTGGGTTTCCGAGGCAGTATCACTGCAGAAGTAGATTGCCCCATCTTCCTTCCAAGGAGGGGCTGGTAGGTTTGAACCACCAGCCTTCTGGTTAGAAGTCAAGTGCCTTAGACACTATGCTACCAGAGCTCCCCAATTTGCCTCTAGTTTTTTCTTGAGGAACTATCTAGTCTTAAGTTTCACAGTTAAGTCTTTGATCTATCTGGAGTAAGTTTTGTGTACGGTGTGAGGTACATATCTTTTTTTCTGCATATGAATGTCTAGTTTTGCCAGCACCATTTATTATAGAGACATTCTATTCCCCTTTTAATGGATTTCAGCCCTTTGTCAAAGATCAGCTGACCATAGGTCGATGGATTTATTTCTGGATTCTCAATTATATTCCATTGGTCTATGTGTCTGTTATTGTATCAATACCAGGCAGTTTTGACTATTGTGGCTATATAGTATGTTTTAAGATCTGGGAGTATCAGACCTCTTACTTTTTTCTTGTTCTTCAATAATGCTTTGCTTATCTGAGTTTTCTTTCTTGTTCATATAAAGTTAGTGAATGGTTTCTCCATATACTTACAGAAAGTCAATGGGATCTGGATTGGGATTGAATTGAATGTATAGATTTCTTTGGGGAGAACTGACATTTTCACAATGTTCAATTATCCTATCCACAAGTGTGGTATGTTCTTCCATTTATATAGATTCCTTATGGTTTCTTGAAGAAGTGTTTTGTAGTTTTCTTTCTACGGGTCTTTTGTGCCCTGGCTAAGATTTATTCCCAAATATATTCTGTTTTTGGTAGCTATTGCAAATAGTATTAATTTCCCTATTTCTTTTTCAGCAATCTCTTTGCTGATGTAGAGGAATCCAACTGATTTTTGGATGTTGATCTTGCATCGTGCCATGATGCTAAATCTCTCGATTAGTTCCAGTAAGTTTTTGACTGACTCTCTAGGGTTTTCTAGGTATAAGATCATATTGTCAGCAAATACGAATAGTTTGACTTTTTCCTTACCAATTTGGATGTCTTTGATTTCCCCTTCTTGCCTTATTGTCCTGGCAAGGACTTCCAATACAATGTTGAGTAAAAGTGGTGACAGTGGGCATCAGTCTGGTTCCTGTTTGCAAGGGGAATGGTTTCAATCTATTGCCATTGAGAATAATGTTGGCTGTTGGTTTTGCATAAATGATGCCCCTTATTGTGTTGAGGAATGCCCCTTCTATTCCTATTTTGCTGAGAGTTTTGAACAGGAGTGGGTGTTGGATTGTATGAAATGCCTTATCTACATCGATTGATATGATCATGTGGTTCTTTTCTTTTGTTTTATTTATGTGGTGGATGAAGTTGATTGGTTTTCTAATATTGAACCATCCTTGCACATCTGATATGAACCCTCCTTGATCATAATGAATGATATTCTTGATATGTTGTTGGAGTCCATTGGCTAGGATTTTGTTGAAGATTTTGCATGTATATTCATGAGGGATATTGGTCTGTAGTTTTCAAAAGAAGATGGATTTTTAAGTGGCAAAAGGAGAGATTGCCTTAGTTATGAATGTGTGTGGTTTTTTGTAGTAACAGGATGAAAAACATTTTATTGGGCTCTTTTGTTTATCTTATGTTTTATTCAGGTATGATTTATAGAAAATTAAATTAATTTTGCTATAGAATTCTGTAGGTTCTTACAAATATAGACAGTCAAATAACTACCACCATAATCGACATATTTATAAGCCTCAAAAATGCCTTAATTTTTCTTGGCAGTCAATCCCTTGACAACCACTGGTCAATTTTCCTTATCTATAGTCTGTCTATTACAAAATGTTATGTAAATATAATCACATGGCATGTAGCCTTTTGTTTCTTTCTCATAGATCAATAGATGAGAAATCCATCCAAGTCATTACATGGGACAGAATTTTTTTTCCTTTTCATTGCCGAGAAGTATTCCATTGTATGCATGTATCATAGTTTGTTCATCCATTCTCCAGCTAAAGAACACTTAAGATGTTTCCCGTATTTTGATGACTACAAAAATTAAGTCACTATAATCATATGCATACAGAGTTTTATGTGAACGTTCATTTTCATTTAACATAAGTAAATACCTAGGAGAAAGTTTGCAAAGATGTACAGTTCCAAAAAAAAACAAACTCACTGCCATCGAATCGGGTCTAACTCATAGTGACCCCTCCTTGGGTTTCTGAGGCAGAATCATTACATAAGTAGATTGCCCAACCTTTCTTCTGGGGAGTGCCTGGTGGGTTTGAACCACCAGCCTTCTGGTTAGCAGTCAAATGCTTAAGGCACTATAACACCAGAGCTCCCTTTTACGGGCGGAAGCCATGTGGTTAAATGTAATTTTAACTTTATAAGAACATTTCAAGCAGCTTTTCAAAGTGGCTATAACAGTTTGCTTTTCTACCTGCAAAAATGACAATTTTCACTTACTATAGATCTAAGTCAGAACTTTGTATTTCTTCTGTTTATCTATTTGTTCATTTTTAATTCTTGATGTTATAATCCATATGAAATTGTCTTAACTCATATTTCCCTAAATTTTCCTATTAAGTATCTTTTCATGTGCTATTTTCCATTTGTGCTTCTATTTTGGGAGGTCTGGTGGCATTGTGCTTAAGGCATTTGACTGCTAACATGAAGGCTGGTGGTCCAACCCACTAGCCACTTTTCATAAGGAAGCTTGGTCAATCTACTTCTGTAGTGATACCACCTTGGAAACCCAAGGAGGAGTCCCTATGAGTCAGATCCAACTCCACAGCAGTGTGATGCGTTTGTTGCATTGCATCTATTTTAATGAAATGTCCATTCCAGTGCTTTGCTTTATTGGATAGCTTGTTTTCTTATTGAATTTTAAGAGTTGTTACGTATTTAGAACATAATTCCTTTATGAGATAATTTGTTTGTAATTATATTCTTCTAGTTTTTGACTTGTCTTCTCATTGCTTTACCATATTTTGAAGAGCAGATATTTTTAATTTTGATGAATTTAAGTGCTTTTTTTTTTTTAATTTTTAATGCATGATGCTTTGAGTGTCATAGCTAAACTATCTTTGATGAACACAAGGACACAGTTATTTTATCCTCTGTGCAGTTCTCTCCTTTCTGGTCCTCTAGTCTGTAAAACTCTAGCTGTCATGGTCTCCCTGGACTCTGCTCTCACTCTTCAACCCAGTTAGCCCACTGAATTCCAACTGTGTTACCCCTCCCTGGACCACAGTCTGGAAATTTTCTCCAGGAAATAGCCTGGAATAATTGTGTGACTTACTCCATTATTACTTGTCCTTCAAGGATCATTGTCTGTAATTGCCTGATGTTTCGAAAAACATAGTTACGTATATTTTGTCTTTCTTGTTGTTGTTTATTTCAGATGAGAAGGTCAGTGTGATCTCAGTTATTTCATCTTAGTCAGAAGCAGAAACATTACTTTAATGTTTTGATTACTGTTTTCTGATCACTCTCAACTATGTCAGCATCCTCTAAACCTCAAAGTCCAAAACATAAATGAATACTCCAGTAACACACAACAAAATATGTACAGATCTCATTCTCCAGCCTTTATGTGATATTCATTATATCAAAGTAAACTTCTTATAGACATGTAACAGTATTGACATAGTTTCAAATCTCTCTAATTACAAGTATGATCTTACTATGGGCATGTTTTTAATTCATATCAGAAGTCACCCAGCAAAGAATGCCGAGGAAAAAACCAAAACAAAACAAGAATCCAGACAAATACAGTTTAAACAACTCAAACTTTAGCATGATCACTTTCTTGATCTTTAACATTGCATTTCTATTTATGCAGTCTAACAAATCCAAATCAAACTCACTGCCATCAAGTTAATTCAGGCTCATAGTGACCCTATAGGACAGAGTGGAAACCTGATAGGGTTTCCAAGACTGCAAATCCTTATGGAAGCAGACAGCCTCATCTTTCTACACCGGAGCATCTGGTGGGTTTGAACTGCTGATCTTTTGCTTAGCAGCCTAATGCTTTAACCACAGCACCACACGATCTCTATTATACAGTCTAAGATGATACTTATTTCTTAATGTGATCTGACATAATTATTCATCAAATTTAAAAAAAAATTACAGATATTGATTAATTTTCTCTTCCATATTCTGTTCCTGTGTGGTTTGTCCAGTGGTGTCTCTTATTACTACATAAAATACATTCTATTCACTTTTATCATTAAAAGAAAAAGGTCTACCATGTCACTTGTCCAAGTTGTTTTTCATTCTGATTGTAGCTTTCATTACAGTTTCATGTGAAAATTTAATCAACATGGGATCAATGTATTCATTAAAATTACTAATAAACCATGCTCTAAAAAAATAAAATGCCATTGTCCTCAAGTCCAACTTCTGGCAATCTCATGAGTTACAGAGTAAAACTGTTTGATAGAGTTTTCTTGGCTGTAATCTACATAACCACTCACTAGGTCTTTCCTCTATGGTCTGCTGACTTTCCTTATTAAAGCATGAGCAGTGACAATAGAATGATTTTATGTAAATATATATAAAAATGTGTAACCAGAAAAAGTTAGAGAAGGAGTATCTGGATATTATGCCCTATCACTAGTTTATATTGTTATAAATTTAAAGGAAATATAAAAGTAAAGTTTTTCAATGAAAAGCAATGGGTAAACATTTGTATAAAATATGATGCATTTTATTTAAGAAACAGGAAAGTAGTTATATGTGCTTTTTTTGTTTTTTATTTGCCGTCGAGTCGACCCCAACTCATAGCTACCCCTCCTTGGGTTTCCGAGGCAGTATCACTACAGAAGTAGATTGCCCCATCTTCCTTCCGAGGAGTGGCTGATGGGTTTGAACCACCAGCCTTCTGGTTAGCAGTCAAGTGCCTTAGGCACTATGCTACCAGAGCTCCTAGTTACATGTGCTAGGATATACAAATATATATAGATATAGATGTTGTTGTTGTTATGTGCTGTTGAGTCAGACCCAACTCATAGTGACCCCTCCTTGGGTTTCCGAGGCAGTATCACTACAGAAGTAGATTGCCCCATCTTCCTTCCGAGGAGTGGCTGATGGGTTTGAACCACCAGCCTTCTGGTTAGCAGTCAAGTGCCTTAGCCCCTATTCTACCAGAGCTCCTCCATAGATATAGATATATACAACAAATATAAAAAATTATACAACATACACCAAAAATCATTCCACTGGGGAAATGACACAAAAGGATGAGAAAGAAGAAAATGAAACTTCTCTCATGTACTTGTACTTTTAATATTTGCATTATTTAGATGTTTTACACAGTGAATGTTAAAATTTGATTTAAGAATAGTAATATAGAAAAAGAAACTTTGGAATCCTAGAGGATAGAGACTTTGACTGAGATATCTTTGAAAACAATTATTCATTCTGCCAATATAACCAAAATTTATACAATTAGAATTGCTTTCTCGGCAAGTATGTAACTGTAACAATTTTAAAATGATATTATCATTCCTTTCATGACATGCAGCCATATATACCTACCACACATGCACATACACACACACACACACACACAAACATATATATATATATATATATTTTTTTTTTCTTTAAATCTAAACCTAGGTTATAGTCTCTTAGGGAATTCAGAACTGATTCTTTCACATTCTGTTAAATTCTTACAGGTTATTTTCTATGATAATTTAATTTTGAAAATAGAAACTATATTCTAATCTCAAATGTGTACTCTGGGAAGCTATCTACTGTTCTTCATTACAGTATTTTATATCTTAATATTACTTTACTGTATGCTAGGATGACATTAAGATAATATTGAGAAACTACTTTACTGACATCAATTTCAATCTTATCAAGTTAGTGATGATGAAGACTGGCAAGAAAAGAAATACAGAATCAAATGAAGTCACTAATAGTATTAAGCATAGTTTTGGATAGAAATTTTGGAATAGAAGCTCAAATATTATATGCAATTTATTCAGTTATTTTACTGATAATTTTTATAAAAGCAATGCCTGGAGATAACAGGTTTTTGTTTGTTTGTTTTAAACATTTGAATGCCCTAATACTTTTCCATGGAGCTCTGGTAGCATAGTGCCTAAGGCACTTGACTGCTAACCAGAAGGCTGCCAGTTCAAACCCAGCAGCACTCCTCGGAAGGAAGGTTGGGCAATCTACTTCCACAGTGATACCGCCTCGGAAACCCAAGGAGGTGTCCCTGTGAGTCGGGTCCAACTCAACGGCACAACAACAACAACAACAATGGAAAATGGCAATGGAAAAAAAAAAAATCCCTTACTGTTTAGTCAATTCTAATGCACAGAGACCCTGTTGTTGTTGTTGTTATGTGCTGTCGAGTCCGCCCCAACTGATAGCGACCCCTCCTTGGGTTTCCGAGGCAGTATCACTACGGAAGTAGGATTGCCCAACCTTCCTTCCGAGGAGTGCCTGGTGGGTTTGAACTGCCAGCCTTCTGGTTAGCAGTTAAGTGCCTTAGCCACTATGCTACCAGAGCTCCCATAGAGACCCTATACCAATAAATAAATAAAATGCACTGTCCTCGAGTCAGATCTGGCTCATAGCGACCGCTATTTGGGTTTCTGAGGCTGTATCATTACAGAAGTAGATTGCCAAACCTTCTTTCCGAGGAGTGGCTGGTGGGTTTGAACCACTTGCAATCTGGTTAGTAGTCAAATGCCTTAGGCACTATGCCACCAGAGTTCCTAGAGACCCTATTAAATCCAAAACCAAACTCACTGCCCTCAAGTGGGATCCAACTCATAGCGATCCCCTCCTTGTGTTTCCAAGGCATTATCACATAACAACAACAACAACATCACTACAGAAGGAGATTTCCCAGCCTTCCTTCCGAAGAGTGGCTAGTGGATTTGACCCACTAGCCTTCTGGGTCAAATGCCTTAGGCACTACGCCACAAGAGCTCCTAGAGACCCTATGTTGTTGTTATTACCTGCTGTCGAGTCAGACCAGACTCATAGTGACCTCTCTTTGGGTTTCTGAGGCGGTATCTCAATGGAAGTAGATTGCCCCATCTTCCTTCTGAGGAGTGGCTGGTGGGTTTGAACCGCCAGCCTTCTGGTTAGCAGTCAAGTGCCTTAGGCAGAGTAAACTAACTTATCAGGTTTCCAAAACTGTAATATTTACAGAAGCAGACTAGCACATCTTTTTTCATGCTGAGTGGTTGGTGGGGTTGAATTACCAATTTTTCAGTTAGAAAGTGGAGCACTTAACTGCTGCACCACAAGGGCTCCTTCCATACCTGCTAGAAATAAGTGATAATAAAATATTTTAGAATTTTCAGTGCCATTTTTGCAAGCATTATAATTTAATCCCACAGTCAAAATTTACATCCTGTGAGTGACAACCAGCTAGTTTCAGGGAGAGATTGGTGAAGGTATGACGGTGAGGGAAAACTGGCCTAATTTTTGAAGTGTGCTGCACATTTGCCAGCAATACTTCTAGTCATATCGAGATGGTTAATCTGATGACATATGTTTTGAATTGTAAAATTTTCTTGGATTAATAATACTCACTGCCATCAAGTCAATTCGACTCATAGTGACAATTCAAAGCATATTCCCATGATATTCCTGGAGAAGGATATCATACTTGGTGAAGTGAAAGGGCAGCAAAAAAGGGGAAGACCATCAAAGTGATGCATTGACACAGTGGCTGCAATGATGGGCTCAGTTATAGCACCATTATGAGGATGGTGCACAACCAGGTAGGGTGTGTTCTATTTCACACAGTATTGCTGTGAGTCAGAGCTGACTTCATGGCATCTAACAAGCGGGGGGGAGAGGTTACAGCATGGTCACAAGGTAATTCCCTTAAAACATTCTCTGATGGCTGCTGAGAGGATTTCTGAGAAGTCTTGTGTCAAGACTCCCACTTAAGAACATGCTTTCCACATCTTCAGTTTAATCACGGAGGAAAATGTTTCCTTTGTTATGTACTTCAAGTCCGTCTAAGGGTTTGAAGGTTGCAAGGGAAATAAGTAAAAGCTAAGATAAAGTCAGGACTGAGACCTGGGCCAAGCATTCTGATACTAGTCAAGGACCTCAATTTTGGAACTGTCACACAGTTGGCATATCACATTGATACTGCTGAGGCTTGATCTTAGATTTCTTACAGTAATTTTTGGCAGTGTCTTTAGGAAAATGTAATTGCCAAAGATTGAAGGGAAAACTTCTTTCAAGGAAAAAGCTGTGGCCCCTGGGATTCCTTTTTCTCAATGCTTTCTTCTCATTTCACTATATTCAGAAGATACTTTATAGGTGTAAGCTCATAATGACACCCATAGTGTGAAATAAAGTAAAGTCAAATTATGTTGATTTATATGTCCTGAAAGTAGCTTATTTTGTTTCACATTTACCCCTCCCCCCACCCCAGCCCAAGGCAATTCTCATCCAGGAGTTTCTAAACACGGAACTTAGTTGACTGCATTGAATCTTATATCTGTCTTTCTTGGGGGAATTTCTAACTTTTTAAAAATATTCTTCTACAAAACCTTGAAAATAGCTATAGACGTATAAAATTAAACTTTAAAATTATATAGGCAGAAAGGACCCATTATGGTATGATTCAGAGCACACATCAGAAATAAGCAGACATATCCATTCTGACCTTAGCCTTGCTTTCTTTAAATCAGTACTAAATTGTACCCGAAGAACCCATAGAAATATATTGTTTCAGCACTTTAGAGAATTTTATTTAAGAATGTTTTCCAGTTTAAGCATTTGATTGTTATAATGCAAAAAAAATCAAAGACAGAATTTGAGTAATATAGTCTCTGTACTTGTGAGGAAAAGGTGCCCTTGGCTATTGAAAATGATAGTCTGCAAAGAATGCAGATGTTTTAAAAGATTCAATGAAGGGACTTTGAAGGAAACAGCAAATTTTTTGTTGTTATTGTTTACAGCTTTGAAGAATAGATGTTGTTGTTGTTGTTGTGTTTGCCATCAGTCGGATCATACTCATAGCGACTGCTCTTTGGGTTTCTGAGGTGGTATCATTACAGAAATAGATTGCCAAACCTTCTTTCCGAGGAGTTACTGGTGGGTTTGAACCACCTGCCTTCTGATTAGCAGTCAAATGCCTTAGGCACTATGCCACCAGAGCTCCTTTGAAGAATAGATGTTGTTATGAGTGAGTCGAACTCAACTCATAGCAACCCCTCCTTGGGTTTTGGATGCAGTATTACTATGGAAGTAGATTGCCCCATCTTCCTTCTGAGGAGTGGCTGGTGGGTTTGAACCACCAGGCTTCTGGTTAGCAGTCAAGTGCCTTAGGCACTATGCTAAGATGGCAAGTCTTAAAAATTTGAAAAAAATACTGGATATTGGAGGAACAATTTAATTGTGTTAAGGAACTTACTATTTTGCTTACATCTTTTGTCTCCTTTTTCTCCAAGTTCTTTTTAGATGTTCTATCTCTGATTTCTCTTTATTTGGTTTTGAAATTGCTGACATAAACTTCCTAAGGAACCATTTAGTCTTAATCCTTTAATTAGTAAGTTGGTGTTTGTGATGACTAATAAAATATACTACTGTCTGGATAAGCCCATCTCCCCTGATCTATTTGCTAAGGAATCAGAGCTCCTTGCCCAGAGTCATCCAGCCATATTGCTTTCCTGCTCACCGGCATCATCAGAGATTGAGATAAGATTGATCTGGGTATATTACTCCTCTGAGCAACTGGATCCTGAGTTGACTTAGCCTAGAGAATATGCAATGATTAGAATATGAAAAACAGAATGAGACAAGACAAAGTATTAGGACAGAATGGATTCAGTTTCATAAAGTCTAATACATTAACTTTAAACATAAATAAATTACTCCAACATTGAATATATGTCTGCCTTAGTTATTTAGTGGTGCTGTAACAGAAATACCACTAGTGGATGGCTCTAACAAAGAAAAATTCATTTTCTCACTGCTTAGAAGGCTTGAAGTCTGTCTGACTTCAGGGCACAGGCTCTTGGAGAAGGGGGTCTCTCTCTCTCTTCTGGCTCTGGAGGAAGGTCCTTGTCTCTTTTGAGCTTCTGCTCCTGGGTGATCTCCACGTGGTTTGACCTATCTACTCTCCCCTCTTCTTCTCCAACAGCACATATTTTGGGGGTACACAATTCAATCCATAACAATGTTTGATTGCATACATTCACTGCTTTTCCTTTGCAGAAAAGAAAAACAATGTACTAAAATATAATACATTCAAAATTGTTTTCTGATTTAAAATATTTATTTACTAGTCATACATTGCAAATTGCTTGCAATTTTACAATCTATAATTACACTAATTTATTCAGTAAAGTATGATCTATTCCATTAACTTCTATATACATTTTTCATTTGGATGCTTCTGCAGGCCTGATTTCATCTCCTCTATTCCTGGGTGCATGGGCATTTACTTATTTGCTTATGTGTCCTTGCTAACTTATATTTAGTGAGTTAAAATTTTACTCACTTCATCATGTTCTGCTATTCTGCCTATATTTCTGACAGGTTACAAACCCATTACTGTGACATTTTAATGGTAATAAAATATTTTCTACTTAATGACATAACTATTATGCTAAGAAAATTCTGCCAATGTGTGTATGTATGTGTATATATATCTATATTATTATGATCTTATACACTTCAATGCCATTAAATCAGCAGCCATATTTTGTGAATTAATTCATTTAGGAGCTCTGGTAGCATAGTGCCTAAGGCACTTGACTGCTAACCAAAAGGCTGGCGGTTCAAATCCACCAGCCACTTCTTGGAAGGAAGTTGGGCAACCTACTTCTGTAGTGATACTGCCTCGGAAGGCCAAAGAGGGGTCGCTATGAGTTGGGTCCAACTAGACAGCATATAACAACAACAACGACCACTGAATAAGTTGAAGGAAACAATGTAGTACATGTTAAGGTTTCCTGTGTATAATGCCTTTGTAGAAGTTCAGGTTTAATTTATATCCATGTACCTTGGAGATAGATTTTTTAAAAAGATGTCTGAAAACCCAGAAGAAGACACATTTATCAACATTATGACATGGCTTTTTGCACATCACCTTGTTGAGTTACTACGGTTCAAAGTTTAGAAATCATGATACAAGAAGTTTAGAAAATGATTAGGAAAAAAAAAATAAAACAGGCTGTTGAAGTAACGTTTGTGAGATTAAATGTAATGACTGTGAAAAAGGACAATAGGTCTTCTATGGTTTCTGCTGTTGTTCTTGTGTTCCTTTAAGTCAATTCTGATTCATAGTCTCCCCAGCAATGGCATTAAATTCCAGAAAGAGATATATTGGTTTAAAACAAACAAGCAACAAACATAAGTGTTAAATACAATTCACACTGTGGCAGCCCAGAAGATTAGCATCAATTTATCTTTCTTAGCATAGACCTAGTCAGAGATTTTAAAAAAAATTTTAGGTGGGATAAAACCGTGTACTTTAATTTCAGATTATAAGCATATATACTGTTCCTTTTCAGAGCAACTATTCTGTACAACATATGAGTTTGGGATTATATGTTTTTCCCTCTTGCTTGTTGTTCCTCAGATTCTATGTTGATGGGGAGGCATGGATTCACAAAGCACTTGGGCTAAGATTGGGAGGAAGTCTGAGGTAGGACTGGGACCAAAGAAAGGGGAAGAAAGCTTAACTTATATATCCAACCACCTATTTCACATCCATCTACCAAGTGCCTATTATAACCAGACACTATTCTAAATTTAGGGGATATTTTGGAATACAAAGGTGGTCTCAAGTTTTGAATTACTGGAAGTCATCCATCTATCAAATAATGATCATATATAAAGATAAATAAAAAGAAATCTGCACAGAGAAGGATATGCTTTGGTCCCTAATTAGATTGGGTTGTACATGACAAAGACACTTGATGTAGTTAGTAGAGGAGGAGTATACCAAATCTTAACAAGAGGGGTAGATAGTAGATTCTTATGCTAAATATTACACTGTTGTTGTTGTTAAGTGCCATTGAGTCGTTTCTGACTCATAGCGACCCCATGCACAGCAGAACGAAACGCTGCCCTATCCCGTGCCAGCCCCACAATCCCTGCTATACTTGAGCTCAAATATTACACTAAAATAAATAAATTGGTATTATGGAAATATCAATTGTTTACCTGCATCTACCTTCCTAATGTTTTTCTTTTTCATTCAATATATATCTTCAAAGCACCATTAGATCTTTTTGTTGAGGCCCTCCTGACTCTCAAAGTTCCTATGTTTTCCATATTTGAAAATTGGCTTTGTGATTTGTAGATGGAATAATGAACAATAAAGGACCAATGAATTAGAAATTGATATATAATTGTATTTATTTAAGACTATATTTCAATAACCTAAGAAATTCCCTGATTGGAAGATACATTAGAGAACACTAAAAATATGTATATATACATATCAAACCCAAACCAAACACACTGCCATCGACTCTACTCCAACTCCTAATGATTCCTTTGGGTTTCTGAAGTGGTAAATCTTCACGGAATTAGATTGTCCAGTCTTCCTTCCTTAGAGTGGCTGGTGGGTTTGAACCACCAACCTTCTGGTTGGCAGTCAGATACCATAAGCAGTATGCCACCAGAGCTTCTTATATATACATACATATATATGAGTATATGCATATATAAATATAAATGCAAGATTTACTGTGAAATGCATTCTGTTTCAGAGCTAATAAAAGGTGAAAAAATATCAACATTAGAATCTATGAAAGTAACAAAAGATTTCCAACTGAATTGTGCTTTAAAAGTGCCCTATGATGTTACACGTAGGGGTTCTATTATCTGCATTTCAGAGAGAAATATGACAGTCATTCAGCCCACAAATGTTTATCAAGCATCCAGTAGGTGTCAGGCATGATGCCAAGTCTGTGGGCTGCAAAAGAGAACAAACAGTTGTTAACTAGCTAAAACCACAGTCCTTATTAAGATCAAGCCCAGAGTTTAGAGGTCAGACATGTGCCCAAAAAACCCAGTCCAGCAATCTTCTACCAAGTCAGACAACCTCTTGAAGAGAGTAACCTAGTTTTAAAAATACTAATTTGGATGCAAAACATATTGCAGAGATCAGCATAGTAAATAATGTATCTGCTTCTCTTCTTCTTCTGAAAATCTATTCATTACAGTGTTTCAGTGTACCAGTTTCACTTTCAAATTTTTCCTCTGATCATAGGAGCTGACGCTGTGGAAGCTCAGTGTAAGAGGTTTGAAGTGAGAGGGAGTGAAGATGGCAGAGTGCTATTTTCTGCAGATGAAGATGAGATCACCATTGGGGCTGAAAAGCTGAAGGTTACAGGTACTGTAGAAAGAGGTCTCAGAGTACTGCTTCCATCTCAAAAGAATATGCAACTGTGCAAGAAACTACTTCATAACATGTATGATTCCCATGCTTAAAATTAAGTCGCACATAATATTGTGACATCATATCGTTTGATTTTCAAATTGTTGCAAACGGAAACCACTACTTGTGGTTTCGGGAGAGACTGGAAACATTAGAAGCCTCAGTGATATTAAATAAAATTTGTTTTCTTTCAAGAAGAAGTGGGTGCAGTGGAATGGGAATGGGTGATGGATGAAAGGTAAAGTGCAGATACTCAGTAAATTTGATGAAGGATTATGTACAACTGATAAAAGGTGATGGAAAAATAAGCTGCAAAGTTATTTTTTGCAATGTGAAATGTATCATTTAAACTTGAACCCCATTATTTAAAGGCAAAAGACAAGTAAACAAGGACCTAAAATGTAAATATCAACTTTAGAAAAAAAATGGGCAAGAAAGGTTATACTGCCAGTAAGCTAAATTCTCATAGTGTAGCATTAATAATTAAACTCAACCATTTATAAATCAAGAAATAATGCTATAAACATATTATTTTGATGTCATTCAAGTTATTAGTCTAATATATCAGTCATTAAAATTAACAAAAGTTTTAAAAAATAGAATAGGAAGAATGGGATGAAGATTATTTTAAGCACAATCACTTTTGAATGACTTGATTTTAGTGCAATATGCTAATTTATTCTATCTTTCTGTATCTACCTGTGCTTGTGTGTATAAATGGTTAAACACATTTCACTCACTCTTGCTCTTTTTCAATTTCATTTTCTCTGTGTCTCACACGAATACATGTTTGTTGTTAGTTGCCTTCGAGTTTTCTTTTTACTCATAGAGATCCCATTTACAACAAAACAAAATACTATGAGGTCCTATGTCATCCTCACAATCCCTACTATGCTTAAATCCATCCTTGTGTCTACTGTGTCAGTCCATCTCATTGCATATCTTTACTGACCTTCTATTTTTCCAAGCATGATATATTTTCCAGGGACTGGTCCCTCCTGATAGCATGACCAAAGTACAAGACATGAAGTCTGGCCATTTCATTCTGGCTTCACTTCTCCCAAGACAGATTTGTTCTTTCTTTTGATGATCTATGATAATTTCAGTATTCTTTGCCAGCACTACAATTGAAATGCAACAATTTTCCTGTGGTCTTCCACATTCATCGTCCAGCTTTCACATGTCTATGAGGCTACTGAAAAGACAGACACTAGGTTAGGTCAGGAACACCTTATTCTTCAATGTGACATCTTTGCTCTTTATCATTTTTAGGAAGTCTTTTGCAACAGGTCTGCCCAATTTAATACATCGTTTAATTTCTAGAATTCTCATTTTTCATAATGTTATCCGTAATTTATTATGAACTCCAAAGTTGAATGCCTTTACATAATCAATAAAACACAGGTAAGCATCTTTCTGGTAATCTCTGCTTTCAGCCATGATCCAGATGATGTCAGCAATGATATCCATTGTTCCATGCCTCTTTTGAATTCACCTTGAAATTCTGGCAGTTCCCTGTCAATATTCTGCTGCAACCATTTTGCAGTGTGTGATGTTGATGATATTGTTCAATAATTTTTGCATTCTATTGCTTTGCTTTTCTTTGGAATAGGTACAAAAGTGGATCTCTTTCAGGCAGTTGGCCAGGTAGCTGTTTTTCCAAATTTCTTGGCTTAAATGAGTCAGCACTTTCATCATCGCATCATTTGTTGAAATATCTCAGTGGGGATTCCATTAGTACGCGGAGCCTTGTTTTTCTGCAATACCTTCAGTACTGTTTGGACTTCTTTCTTCAGTATCATTCATTCTTGACTATATGCTACTTCCTTAAATGGTTGAATGTCACCTAACTCTTTTTGGTACATTAACTCTGAATTCCTTAAATCTTCTTTGATGTTTCCTGTATTATTCAATCATTTTGCCCATAAAATCCTTCAGTACTGCAAATCAAGACTTGAATGCTTTGTTCAGTTCATTCACCTTGAGAAATGCTGAGTATGTTCTTTGCTTATGATTTTACAACTATAGGTTTTTGAACATTTCCTTACAATACTTCATTTTGTTTTCTTGAGCCTCCTTTGAAATCTTCTGTTCAGCTCTTTTGCATCATCATTTCTTCTATTGCCTTTAGCTGCTGTCCATTCAAGAGCAATTTTCAGTCTCTTCTGACATCCGTTTTGGTCTTTTGTTTCTTTCCTGCCTTTAATGACCGCTTGTTTTTTCTTCATGTATGAAGTTCTTGATATAATCTGATAACTTGTCTGGTCTTTGGTTATTGGTGTTCAGTGCATCAAATCTGTTCTTCAAATGACCTATAAATTCAGGTGGGATATACTTGCGGTTGTGTTTTATCACTCATGGACTTGTTTTAATTTTCTTCAGCTTCAGCTTACACTTGCATATGAGCAATTGACCATCTGTTCCACATTTGGCCTCTGGCCTTGTTCTGATTGATGATATTGAACTTCACCATTGTCCCTTTCCATACATGTATTCAGTTTGATTACTGTGTATTCCATCTGGCGAGGTCCACATGTATATTCTCCATTTATGTTGTTGAAGAAAATATTTGCAATTAATAATTAATTGGTCTTGTAAAATTCTGTCATGTGATATCTGGCATTATTTTTATCACCAATGCTATATTTTCCATCTACTGGCACTTTGTTTCCAACTCTCACATTCCAATCACCAGTAATTATCAATATATCTTTATTATATATTTGATCAATTTCTGACTGCAGATGTTGTTAAAAATCTACAATTTTTTCATTTTTGGCTTTAGTGGTTTGGTGTGTAAATTTGAATAATAGTATTAACTGGTCTTCCTTATAAATGCATGGATATTATCTTATCACTGACAGCATTGTACTTCAGGAGAGACTTTTGAAATGTTATTTTTGATGATGAATGTGACCCCATTCCTCTTCAATTTTTCAATCATGGCATAGAAGACATACACTTCTCTGATTCAAAATGGCCAATACCAGTCCATTTCAGATCCTAATGCTTAGGATATTGATCTTTATGCATTCTTTTTCATTTTTGATGTCTTCCAATTTTCCTAGATTAATACTCTGTGCATTCCACATTGTGATTATTAACGGATGCTTGCAGTTGCTTCTTCTCATTTTGAATCGTAACACATCAGTGAAGGAAGGTCTCAAAAGCTTTATTCCATCCACATCATTAAGGTCAACTCTACTTTGAGGAGGCAACTCTTCTCCAGTCATATTTTGAGTCTCTTACAACCTGAGGGGCTTATCTTCAGGTACTTTATCAGACAAAGTTTCACTGTTATTTGTAAGGTTTTCAGTGGCTAATTTGTCCAAATATGGGCCACCTCTTCCTTTTTCCCATTCTTTCTTAGTATGGAAGCTCTGCTGAAATCTATCAACCACAGATGACCCTGCTAATATTTGAATCACTTGTTCAATCTTTTCCAGCAGCACAGCAACACTCAGTTCACCATGGTTCAACAAACTGACATGAGCTGTTGGAGATATATACATATGTGTGTGTGTGTGTGTGTGTGTGTCCTTGTGTTTGTTCTTCATAGTCCTCTTTTCCCCTTGAATGATCTATTCTACATTTTCCAATTATGTCAGATACTCACCATTCATCACTCTTACAAAGTGGGCTGAACCATATGCTTTCAGAAGATCCTAAATAATAAAGTAACATAATTTGAGGTCATAATTGTAGAATTTAAAAGGTTTTTCTAAGGAGTTTGAAGTGAAACACTTAGATTTTAAGAAACGCCCCAAAACTTTGAGCATGCTTATAGCAAATTTTATTATTGTTTTTTTTTTACTGGATGTTGATATGCAAAAGGTTCCACATTGTTAATAAAAATGTTAATTATGAAGAATTTTAGTTTGATTAGACCCTCCTTCCACATGCAGTCACATTTTATTTTGTCTCAGAAAAGTCCATATATGCACCTATGCACACCAACACAAGCACATAGATACACACACAGGGATGCAAATACTCATACAGGTACATACACACACACTCAAATTCCTGCTGAGGCCTTACTCTTTTTTTTAACCAGGATTTCACATATTAACTTTATAGTAGTTTTATTTATCACTGTCCTGGTTCTAAAATAAATAAAAATTAAGATATCAAAGGCAAATATAATTTAGAATTTCACACAGTTAAAGGGGAAAATTGCACATAACACAGCATGCAATTTAAGGCCATTGAGATTTATTAGTAACCTCACATATATTTTAAAGTAGCATTTGAATCATTTGACAAATAACACTACAAAGAGGCACTGACTCTAGGTGCTTCATACAAATTAGGTAGCTGTGGTGACAAGACTTCAAAGTTACATGTCACAAGAGGTCTGTGTGAGGTTTATTCTAGAATTCCAAGTTTACAACATTAAAATTTACTTTTAATAACTATCCATAGAAATTAAAGTGAATCCCTCTGGCTTTATACTTTATGAGCAATGACATTTGGTAAATGGACTTCTGTTCCATGACAGAGTGGATGCATTTGTTCAGACGATGAGTGTGTCTATACACTGAGGCAAAATCATTTATGGGTAAAATTGTTCATAGGTCTGGTGTATATAAGAATCTATGCACTTACTCTACTTAACAAGTAGCAAGAATTTACCTGATACATTCAAATATGAAGGAAGAAGTAAAATGGCAAATGCTTACCTGAATTTCACCATTCCTCATCACACCATTGCCAGCTTCACCACTTTCTAGACTGTGTGTCAGAAATGGCTCAATTCTGACCTTTAATAAATTCCAACAATATTGCTTTTAAATTTCTGTTTTGTATGAAACTCCCAAAGACAATAACTTTCCATTTTTTACACCCATAAAAAGAAATTAGGTTACAATATCCTTGTCTGATAAAGAAAATATAATAAAACATGTCCATCAAAGTTAAGCATTAGTAAACAAAGTTAATCAGAATGTTATCAAATGAATAGTTAAATAAGTTGGGCTGAAGTTTTAACTTTGTACTTATTAGAAGTCCTTTCCAATTTATTTAAAGATAGTGGAGACTATAATAGAAAAAGTTCTCATAATTATTGCATTTTTATTTGAAAATATTACAACCATATTTTAATAGACATACATACAGAAATAAGCATGCTGTGAATAAACCACCATGAATATTTTGAAGAAAATAAAGTCACCATTCAAATTTTTATATATACGTTGTATGCCTCTGAGTAAGCCTGAATATATACACAAGCACACATACTTAAAAACATGTGTACACAGGTGAGAGAGCTATCCATATATTAATAAGGAGCCCTGGTGGCTCAAGAGATGAAGCAATCGACTGCTAACTGAAAGGTTATTGAGTCTAGTCCATCTAGTTCCATAAGAGAAAAACCTGGCGATTTGCTTCTGTGAAGATTACAACCAAGAAAACCCTGTTCATCAGTTCTACAATATTACATGGATGAGATATCAGTCAGCAAAAAGATGTGATGGTACTCAATAACAACAACAATAAGAATATTAGTATAAATTCCAGATTCCAGGCTTATCATTCAGGCTATATTACATAATCCAACATGATAGGTCAAATGGAACTTATTAAAAATAAAAACTCTCAAAACCCATCATCAGCTGCTATTGAGTCGGTGCCAACTCCAAACAACAGACCAAAACATTACCCAGTCTTGTGCTGTCTTCATGCTCTTGTTATATTAAGCCCATTATGAAAGAGATAAAACACGTATGTCTCTAATTTCAGTTCCCATGTAACTATTCTTCTTTAGGAGAAAGCATGTCATGAATAAGGAAAGGAAACTATAAGGAACACAAAGTAACAGATAGGTTACCTTTCATCTAGCAATCTACATACAAAAATCAATTGATTTCCAAGTATCATCAAATGATTCTTATAAAATGAAGCAAAAGAAAATATTGTAGACATATTTCTACAAGGTATGTGGAAATCAAAGCAAAGTATGTGACAGTGAAAAGAATTAAAAGAATATTTGAATCAATAATTTCTAATAATTTTGGTTTATAGAATATAAGAGTTGTAGAAATAGCATGAAAAAGAAATAATCAACAAAACCATGATAAACAATTATGTGCTTAACATTTGTAATTTACTCTTCAGATTACTTGATTTGGATAGTTCCGAAATAGTTTGCTTAAATCTGAAAGGGAATATACTCTTTTTGACATTGGTATGCCCTTTCTATATTACTGAATGTATAGCAGTTTTGCACTTTGACTCACAGATGCATACCTGAAAACTTTATTTTCATTGTGCTCCCTAGTATTGGCTAATGTTACTTAATGCAATTATCTTTTAAAATCTGGTAAACAAGTAAAAGATGTAAACCTTTATACAGGGAGGACTCTTAAATTTAGTGCTTTCAAGCAGAATCAATCAACTGCAATTTGTACTTTCATTTGTATTCCAAGTAGTATATTAACTTAGAAAGCGAAGTGCATATATGAGCCATTGGACTTTTTAAAGGAAAGACTTTAGCACTATAGAATACTTTCATATTAAATGAAAGTCTATTAGCTGTATTTAGATCTTTCTATGTGGCCTATGAAAGGAAAAGAGAATACAGTTTAATGTATTGAGGAGAAAGTATATATATTTTTCTCCAGACAGGAACAACTAGAAACTGGCAATCAGAAAGAATAGGGAAACTTACTCCACATTCACCGTGTGCCCTAGTATTTGTTTGAAACCCAAGAGTAGATTTCCTTTGTCTCTGCTCTAATTGAATGACCAGAAGGATAGACAACTTCCCCTGCTTTTCTGACAGTAGAGGACAAGCATTTCTGATAAGGTGTCTTTTAAATTAAACACCATGCTTCTTGGTTAAAATCAATATAATTCTGTGTTTTTTGTTGTTGTTGTTGTTGTTTGTTTGTTTTTAATTAGTTAGCCCTCTACATCCTTGTTCTTGTCTGTTAAATTGGCATGTTGTAATGGAGTCATCTCTGGAATCAACATTTCTATTAAGTAGACCCATTGTTTCTCCAAGCTATCCACATGTCAAGAAGGCAGTAACACAGGCATCAAGATGGAGGTGCTTTGTCTGACAGTACCTGAAGAAATATGATTAGATCTGGTGCTGGAAAAAGTGATGTGCAATCACTTAATTTTCTCTGGTGTGGTATTTTCAAGTCTGTAGATTTGCATAAATCACTCAACTCAGGTTTCCAGTGGTTTTTAAAACTTACTACAGATAGATTTCAAAGAGTCACTGAAAATGAGTACCTCTCCATCTTCTACCAAAAATCTCCAGGTAAAATCGGATTTCAGGTTTCAAAGTGTGTAAATAATGATCTATGCCACTTCAAAAAGAATTCTGTTTCCTTGGAGGATCTTACTGACAGTCCACTTACTGGCTTATTTTCCAACAACTCATTTGAAGCTTTTCTATTTTTATTTTGTTAAAGCAAAACTTTTTGAAAATATAATTGTATAATAGAAATGTGAATAATGTCAAAAGAAGAGAACACCTGCATAAAAAATGACTGAATTAACTAAAATCATCTAGGTGTACTGGACTTAGAATTTCCCATTTGATGTTTAATTATTTTATAGCTATAAGCCTCAAATCCACCCAATGTCTCTATGATATAAATTATCCTGCCATTGTATAGATGAATACTCAATAGATTAGTAACATTAATCACATCTGCAAAGTCCCTTTTTCCATGTAACATATTCACAGGTTCCAGTGATGAGAGTGTGGATACCTTTGGGGATCATTATTCTGCCTATAACACTGGACAAATTATTGAACCTCTCTAAGCCTTTGTTTTTTGCTTCTATAAAATATAAAATTTTATATACCATAATGAAGTTTAAGCTTATATATATGTATATATATATATATACACATATATATATATAATTTAATAAAATTTAGTCTATTAGAATTGCTCATAGGTTCTTTGTTTCCTTCTTAGCTGTCAACCAGGGGCTGATCTTTGGCCCTAGAGGCTGCCTGGATTCCTTCTCATGCTTTTACTCTTACCCTTGCATAGCATGGGTCAAGTCCCTCTCATGTTTCAGAACTCTACAACTTTCCCTTCTGTCTCATCTCTATTACTTCCTCTTTTGCCAACAATTAGAAAAAGAAGTTATCTCCTTTTAATGACTCATGTAATTATATTAGGCCCACCATGATAATTCAGAATAATCTTATTTCAAGGGCAATTGATTAGTAACATTAATCACATCTGCAAAGTCTCTCTTTCCATGTAAGTAATATATTCACTGGTACCAGTAATTAGGGTGTGAATATCTTTGGGGGAACATTATTCTGCCTACAAACACTGGACAAATTATTGAACCTCTCTAAGCCTTTGTTTTTTCTTCTATAAAAAGAATATTATTAAAAATATCTGAAATATATGATGTGGTGAAAATAAAATGCAGAGGTATGTGCAAGTCACTTTGGTTCATTAGTTGTTAGGTACTGTAGAGTCAGTTCCGATTCATAGTGTCACCTTAAGTACAACAGAAGGAAACCCTATAGTGTCCTCCATCCTCACAGTAGTTGCCATGCTTGGGCCCATTGCTGCAGCACTTTGGTTCCCTGACAGAACTTGAAATTTAGCTAATCTATTTCTATCAAATAATAATTTTAAAACACCATTGCTGTTTTCCTTACTTATTTGACTTTTGTAAAATAAATATATGTAAAGGAAAATAGAAGCCATGGGCAATGAATGGAGGGAAGGAAAAAATAAGTTGAAAATAAGTGAAGTGGATGTTGTTTTTTCCATCTTACCTGTGGAAAATTACACATTCTACTAAATATTTAGAAATATTTTAAGACTTCTTGGAAAAATGTTAGAAGATAGTAAAAGGGGAATGAATAATACTAGTTATAAAAACAAAGACAGGACATTCAATAGGATATAGGCTTGAATTACTGATTTAATATACCCAAAAATACAGTAACTCTAAGAAGATATATTTTATTTTTCTTTCATATAATGGTGTTGACACAGATAAGTTCTGTGAGGCATCCACTGATAGGACTCATGGCTCTGCAACCCCCTAGGTCCAGGTTGTTGCCTCTTCAAAATTTTGGGGTTGTCTCATACAATCATTTCTGCATTACAACATGAAAGAAGTAGGAAAAGAGGAAGGGGAGAGAAAAATAATGTTACATATTACTAACTGTAACTAGCTTTTATTACACTACTTTTATCCTCCTGGCCAAAATTTAGTCATTTGCTTATACGTCATCACAAGAGTACCAGAGAAATGCAAGCTCTAACTGGTAGTTATGTGCTCAGTTAAAACATGAAGTAGGCACTTCTGTTAATAAAGAAAAAAAAAAGAATTAAGTGAGAAAATAAATCATTTATACTATAAGAAATTATTTTATATTATTTAAAAAACAAAGTTTATTTCTTAACTGGAGTTGCTTCTGACTTATGGTGACCCCAAGTGTTTTAGAGAACTGTACCCCACAGGATTTTCAAGGCTGTGGCCTTTGAAAGTAGATTACTCAAACTTGCTTTTGTGAAAGTACTGTCCACCTTATGGATAGTAGCCAGGTGTTTAATTGTTTGCAGCACCCAGCGATCCTAACAATATAGTAATCCTCTATGTAATTGTAGTCCCCAAATTATGCAAAAGACTAGCATGACTAGCTGCAAATCAAAATGTTGGCAGTACAAAAACACCCAGAAATACCTTGGAAGAAAGGCCTGTCAATCTATTTCCAAAATATCAGCTATTGAAAACCCTATGGGGCACTGACTACTCTGATGCATATGAGATCACTGTGGGACAGAATCAACTCAACTTCAACTGGTACTGGTTTAATATTTAGCACCTGAGGGAAAGGCAGTAAGAAAACCAAAGGTATAATTTTAATACATTACCCAGTAGGCAATGTCACCACCACTCATCTGTTGGTTTGTCATATCATGGTGGTTTATATGTTGCTGTGATGCTGGAAGCTATGCCATCAATATTTCTAATGCCAGCAGTGTCTACAAGGGTGGACAGCTTTCAGTGGCACTTCCAGACTAAAACAAACTAAGAAGAAGGAAGAAGTGGTCCACTTTTGAAAATAATTAGCCACTGAAAACTTTATGAACAGCTGTGAAACACAGACTGATAGAGTGCCGGAAGATAAGCCCCTCACATTGGAAGGCACCCAAAACATGAATGGGAAAGACCTGCCTCCTAAGAGTAGAGGTGACCTTAATGATGTAGAATGGAGTAAAGCATTTGGGACCTTCATTTGATCATGTGACAGGGCTCAAAAGGAGAAGAAACAGCTGCAAACACCCATCAATAATCAGAATGTGGAAAGTACGATGTATGAATCTAGGAAAATTGAAAGTTGTTGAAAATAAAATGTAATGAATCACAATTGATCTCCTAGGCATTAGTGACCTGAAATGAATTGGTATTGAACATTTTTAATCAAACAATCATATGGTCTACTATGCTGAGATTGACAAATTAAAGAAGAATGTCATCACATTCATTATATTAAAAAAAAATTCAAGAACTATCCTGAAGTACAATGCTGTCAGTGATATGATAATATCCATTTACCTATAAGACTGTTGTTGTTTGTGTTGTTATGTGCCATCGAGTTGCCTCTGACTCATAGTGACCCCTCCTTTGGGTTTCTGAGGCAGTATCACTATGGAAGTAAATTGCCCAACCTTCCTTGTGAGGAGTATCTGGTGGGTTTGAACTGTCAGCCTTCTGGTTAGCAGTCGAGTGCTTTAGGCACTATACTACCAGAGCTCCTACAAGACTAGTTAGTCAATTTCATGCACAACTCATTAATGCTACAAATGAAATAATTGAAGATTTTTACCAAATTCTGCAGTCTGAAACTGACCAAACATGCAATCAAGACACGTTAATAAGCATTGGTGATGAGAATGTGATGCAGGAGGTACCAAAAGAAGAGTTAATGTATTTGAAATATGGTTTTGGAGAAAAAAGAAAGAAAGAATATACCATGTACTGCAAGAAGAATAAGGAGCTCTGGTAGCATAGTGGATAAGGTATCTGGATGCTAACCAGAAGGTCAACAGTTCAAACCCATCAGCCACTCCGTGGAAGGAAGATTGGACAATATATTTCCTTAAAGATTTACAGCCTCAGAAACTCAATGGAGGTCACTATGAGTTGGAATCGACTCAATGGCAGTGAGTTTGGTTTGGTTTATGCAAAAAGAATGAATAAATTTGTGTTGGAAGAAGAATAGCTGGAATGTTCCTTAGAAGTGAGAATGGCCTGACTTTGTCTCTCATACTTTGGTCATGTTATAAGGATGAACCAGTCTCTGGGGAAGGATAAAATAAAGGCTCAACAAAAAAGGGAAAGACTTTAAAACAGATAGATTGATATAGTGGCTACAAGGATGGGCTCCAGCATAGCAGTGTTTGTGAAGATGGCACAGGACTGGGCAGAATTTTGTTTTGTTGTAAGTGGGGTGTCTATGAGTTGAAACCAACTCAATGACAAATAAGAACAAGCAATATCTGTCTTCAAAGGGCCCTTTAACTCATGCTCTTCTTCAGCCTACAGCAATCACCTTTATCCCATCATGCTTATTGCAGAAGATGCCTATGCATTTAACGTTGAAAACAGTCATTTATTTTCTAAAAATTATTGTTCTTATATCATTCAGGAAATCAAGACTATGTTCTTTTGATTATCATCCCCAACAAACTGAAACCTATATTCCAGTATCAAAGCATAAAAAAAAAAATTTGACATTTTTCTTATTTCTTTCAAACACTTACCTCTATCTAGATCAGTCAACTCACTTGATTTTCCATTCCCTTGCAACTCTGAATGATTAAAGTTAAGAACCGAGTTCCAGAGAGCTAAAATTGAAATGTGATATTTTACTGTCAGACAACTCACAAAACTGAGAGCTGGATGAAAGGGATTGAGAAGAAATATATACAGGAAACATGACATCGAAATACCCAGGGAATTTTATGTTGTTGTTAGGTGCCATTGAGTCAGCTCTGACTCATAGTGACCCTACGTACAACAGAACAAAACATTAGCCAGCTGTGCACCATCCTCACAATCCTTGCTATACCTGAACCCATTGTTGCAGCCACTGTGTCAATCCATCTTCTTGAGGGTCTTTCCTTTTTTGGCTGACCCTTAACTTTACCAAGATTGCTATCTTTCCCAAAGGAATGGTCCCTTCTGACAACATGACCAAAGTTGGTGAGACAAAGTCTGGCCATTCATGTGCCCAAAGAGTGTTCCAGCTGCACTTTTTCCAGGACACATTTATTAGTTCTTCTGGCAGTCCATGGTACTCAGAATTCTTCTTCAACACCACAACTCAAAAACATCAACTCTTCTTCAGTCTTTCTAATTCATTGTCCAGCATTCACATGCATATAAGGCTACTGAAAATACCATGGCTTGACTTAGGTGTACCTTAGTATTCGAAGAGACATCTTTGCTCTTCAGCACTTTAAAGAGGTCTTTTGCTGCAGATTTGCCCAGTGCAATACACCACTTATGTCTTGACTGCTGCTTCCATTCGTGTTTATTGTGTATGCAAGTATATGAAATCTTTGACAACGTCAATCTTTTCTCCATTTATCATGAGGCTGCTTATTGGTACAATTGTGAGTTTTTTTGTTTTCTTTATGTTGAAGTGTAATCCATACTGCAGACTGTAACCTTTAATCTTCATCAGTAAGTGTTTCAAGTCATCTTCACATTCAACAAACCAGGTTGTGTTATCTGCATATTGTAAGTTGTTAATGAGTCTTCCTCCAACCCTGATGCCACATTTTTCTTCATTTAGTCCAGTTTCTTGGATTATTTGCTTAGCATACAGATTGAATAAGTATGATGAAAGGATACAACCCTGACCCACTCTCTTCCTGGTTGTAAACCATGCACTATTCCCTTTTCTGTTTAAAGGACAGCTTCCTGGTCTATGTACAGGTTCCTCATGAACACAATTAAGTGTTCTGGATTCAGAGGGAATCACATACAACATCAAATGGAGATTAATAGCTGAGGTGAACTGTGGAGATCTAGACATCAAATGTCAGAGTTAGATGATTCAAAATCAGTGTGAAATAAATTTAGAAAAAAAAATCATTGTATTGCTCTACATTAAGGGTATAAATCAGCTTTGAGTATTTGTATCTCTATCAATGTGTGAAAGCCTATAGTTTTGATGTACAGAGACCTAAGAGACTGGTAGCAGATGGACATATCTTCCTCCCTCCCTCCCTCTGTTCTTCCATTCCTCCCTTCTTTTTTTCCTTTCTTCCTTCCTGGAAGACAGGCAAGCATCCAAGGACAGATATAGATAAGTGGAACTTGGAGTCATTGTAAGGAGGGTGGAAATACAAGCCAGTTCCTCTTGGGGCTAATGCAAATTCATGTTGTTGAAGTTTGGGAAAGGAACCTGGAAGAGGCCTGGGACCATGTGAAGTGGGCACCAGACAGTGCTATTATGGTCGTAAATTTGGCTGTATATGGATGATTGAGTAAATAAGTAAAAACATTGATCATAAAGGGGCTAAGTTTCTCATTATTGCATGTGAAAAGGAGTAGTTTGAATAAAATCTTGGTTTGGGTTTGGAAGAACTGGTGTAAACTCATTTTTAAATAAATATTAATGAAAAATAAAATAAATATAGATGACAGTGTCAGTGTCTATGTGTTTGTTACATATATGTAGATACACATTTCTTAGCAGTGTTAACAGAGTTGTGAATCAGTAACTATTACAGTACTGAGAAATCTAGTACTCAGATTTTGGTTTCTAAGTACCATTCTCTGCTAAAAGGAATTAAAGACTTCTGATAAAACTGCCTAAATCTAAAGCTGGAGCAAGAAAAGAACAAGATGAGATGAGCATAGATTAGCTTACATTAAAGAGTAAGTAAATGCCCAGTCTAGGATGGGGATATGTCTGAAAAAGACATATATAAACCAATATTAAGCAGGAATTTTGAACATCAAAACATATAATGAAAATAATGAATTTGACTTATTGAATAAAATCACATTGATACAAATATATGAATAAACAAATGAGAAGTTAAATATATCCCTTATAGGGAAATATCAGCTAATTGATGTAGAAGCAAAGTAGAATTAGAAAATCACCATTTGATAAACACCAAGTTGTTTTTATCAGGTGTCTTCTAGTCAGCTCCAACTCATGGCAACCCTACAACAGCACGAAACAATGTCCTGTCTTGTGCCAGCCTCAAAATCCTTGCTGTACCTGAGCCCATTGTTGTATCCACTATGTCAGTCAATCTCCTTGAGGGCCTTCCCCTTTATCGTTAACCCTCTACTTTACCATGTGTGATACCCTTCACCAGGGAATGGTCCTTCTGACAACATGACCAAAGTAGGTTATATGAAGTCTGACCGTTCTCACTTCCAAGGAGCATTCTGGCTGTACTTCTTTCAGAACAAATTTGTTCTTTCTTCTGGCAGTCCATGGTATACCTTGAGGAGGCAGGTCTTCCCCAGTCAAGTTTTGAGAGCCTTTAGACCTGAAGGGCTCATCTTCTGTCACTATATTGGATAATGTTTCAGGGTTATTCATAAAGTTTTCCAGTAATATATCAGGCAATGTTTCACTGCTATTAATAAGATTCTGACTGGCCAATTCTTTGAGAAGTGGATAGCCCCTTCCTTCTCCTGAGTCTGTCTTAGTCTGAAAGCTCCACTGAAGCCTGTCAACCATGAGTGACTCTGCTGGAATTTGAAATAGTGGTGGGATAGCCTCCAGCCTCACAGCCACATGCAAGCCACCACAGTACAACAAGATGAGTTGTGAGGCAAACATCATGGTAATAAGTAATTCAGACAAAACTACCAAGGGATTGTAAAACATGTAAGAGAATGTGAGATGAGGCTTAGAATTTTAGACAACTTTAAAACATAATTTTCTAAAACTTAGTAATATAAAAATGGTAAAAAGTAATGTTATAAATTGTGCATTTTTATGTGCTATAACAATATCCAGGTGTATATCAGAGCTGACAAGGGGCAAGTTTGTGGTGGCTTCTTGGTCACAGCCAGCTACCTGGAGGGAGGGAGTAGTTGGACCTGTGAGCTCAGGACCATAGTCACAGGTGACATCAAGCTCAATTGGCATACCACACAAAAGCATTGTTCTACATCCTACTTTGGTGAGTAGCAACTGGGATCTTAAAAGCTTGCAAGTGGACATCTAGATGCTCCTTATCCAGAGCAAAGAAGAATGAAGAAAACCAAAGATGCATGAAAACAATTAGTCCAGGTGACTGGTAGACTATGTGATCTTCAGCCTATATGACCATGAGACCAGAAGAACTAGATGCTGCCCAGCTATCATTGTAAACCACTGGGAGGGGGATTGGTACAGGAGATCCTGGGTAGAGCGGGAGAACAATGTGGAACAAAACTCAAAATTATAAAATTATAAAAAAAAGACAAATTCTGATAGAACCTGATGAGACCTGCTGAGACTATGGCCCTTAGCCCCTCTTCAAGTTTCAAATTGAACTCACTCCTGTGGCTTTCAGGGAACAATAGACAGGCATATAGGGTGAACATTTACATCAGGTAAATATACTCCTTGGAGTGATCAATCATGGGAGAACAAGGGCAGTATTTGTATAGGGAGACACCTGGGTGGGGGAGTGCATAGGAAGGAAAGACACAGGGAGAGGTATCTATGGGGAGGAAGTGGGAAGAGAGCTGTTACAATTTTGGGTATTGCAGTCAATATTATGAGACAAAATGTGTATGAACTGCTGTATGGAAAATGAATTTGCTCTGTAAACTTTTACATAAACCACAATAAAAAATTA